>NC_051159.1:8740297-9040297 GCF_013339745.2 Dermacentor silvarum
ATGACGGAACCTCCCCCCATCTACACGCGCTGCTTAAGTCATATTTTAAAACCATATAAACCTTGTATCACACGTCCTTAATTTTATTGTGAGCAAGGCTCCCGTCAGGGGAGACGAAACGTCTTTTCTTGTATTTTGATTGGTCGATGTCCTTCTTTTTAACCTTCTTCACTTTTGAATTATCTGTTGACTATATCGTTTAGACATAAAAATGCTGCTTCTGTGTTTCCTGGGTTGCAAGGCAGCTGTAAGAAAATGTTCTTTAATTAAATATTTTTTACATTGAAGAATGCACAAACCTTGTTAGCTTAACTTCGTTGTAGAGTAATACAGGCCTTTTTATTAACTAGTTCCGTAACTGAGTTGCACAAAAAAAGTGCCAAGATAGTCGGGAAAACTTAATCGAATCGAACGTATACAAAAAGCACAGAGGCAGCGCCGAAACGCAGTCTGTTTGGCTGAATGCCGGTCAACATTTGAATGGCCTCTTTCGCCTCTATCATGTGTAATAGGAAATTTTTGCGTGTTTCATTCAGAAATATGGCACTGATGGGCTACACACTATCAATTCACTGCAGTCATCGCATTTCAGTAGCAGGCAATCGGCTCAAAGCACTCACAGAGAAGCGCCGCCGACCGCCAGCCGTACTAACAGTGAAGTGCTGCTGCCATCTATAGCCCGATCTCGCAGCCGAAATACCCTTTTCACCTTCTAGTTCGCTGACTAGTAACAGATGTCACTTGCGCCGCGCCTGCCTAATCATTGCTTCAAGACTCCGTGGTGTTTCGATTCGCGCTCGTGGCGGGCGTCTTCCAGATGGGTGGAAGGCAGAGGCACTCCTGCAGGTATACATAATTTAGGTGGACGTCATGAAAATCAGAGGGCGCTGGGATTAAACGTAACAAATAAAAAAATCTGCGACTGACCGCAATTCTGGCTTAATACTGCAGCTGAAAGGACGTAGTGTGTCTCTCAAAACAATTTCTATCCCTGCCTTCGAACACACGCACCGTCCGGTAGTGCATGCACTACTTGGAAAAGGCGTAATTCGCTCTCTGATTAAGGTATATACGCCGTTTACATGTCTTCTGAAGCTTTGGTGAAAGTTTTGTGGCATTCACCAGGTAATTGTTGGCGACCAACTGTGGCTTGCTTTGCAGAATCGGCTTCTGTGGTTCTGTTATTAACAGAAGCAGCAGCGGAGGCCGGCTGAGGCAAGAAATGGATGCGTAACTACGTGACCAAGCAAAGCGGCGTCTATGGGAAAAGCGTGGTGAAAATCTTTATATGTGTGTTTTGTGGTTTATCCTCCACTCCGGTGTTCCTTATAACCATAGATTCACCATCACATGAGCTGACTCACTCAGTCTCAGTCTTACCCGTAAATCTGAGTCCAAGCGAGTCCTGCTGAGTCTGAGTCCAAGCGAGGCCCGGCTGAGTAGAATTTGGCGGCGGTTCTATCCGAGGAAGCGATGTGTCCTTGAGAGGATATTCTGTGGTATAAGCTCCAAATCTGTTTCGTATTGCATTTTTGTGTACCACCTGATTCCTCTCGCTGCGCTACGTGATGCTGAAGCCAACAGTTTGTGCCGCTTCGCATATTGCGGCTCTCGCGTAAAGGCTTTGCAGGAAGCCCTGTATACATCAGGTCCACTGAGTTTTGCTGTCCTAGACAGTAACGCGATGTGAGTAGCTAACTTGTTCCTGCGCTTTCTTTCAGCCACTTGTTTTAAAGAATTGAGCGAACTATTGGACGCTTACGATGAAGATCAGTTGTCGACTCTTTCACTGCAGTCGACGCGTAAAACACGGCATAAAAGTAGTGTGACAGCTTCGAAGTGCCGTTTGATGAACGGATCCTTGTAGCGTCCACCCGACCTTGGTCTCCACTGCTGGGAGACCGGTGACGTCATGGCAGCGCATGACTTCACCAGGACGCGCTTCCAACAAATGATGGGAACCAATATGTGCACCGGTTCCAGGTTCTAAGTCAACTTTCAATGCCACCTGATCGTGGGCGAGATTCTTTCCTCCGTGCCACAAATTTTGAACGATGACGTTGCCCACTGATACCCGCCGTAGTGGCTTGGCGGCTATGGTGTAGCGCTCCTAAGCACGAGGTCGCAGGATCGAATTCCAGCTTCCGTGGCCGCATTTCAATTGCGGCGAAATGCAAGAACACCTGTATTCCATGCATTGGGGCACGTTAAAGATCTACAGGTTGTAAAATTAATCCGGAGAACCCCACTGTGGCGTGCCTCATAATCAAATCGTGGTTATCGTACGTTTAACCACAGAATACAATTCAATTCGTTGTCGAGTGTTGACAAGGCGACGTCAAGGCAGATTACAGGTATTGTGACCACTTCGATGGTGACGATATGTGTGCAAAGCTACACTGCCGTGGAACCTTCATGACCTTAACGGTTTTCTCGTCGAGTGCGGCGTGTACTGCTAAACTGGTCACACTAGTTGCGTCTCCCGTGAAAATTCTAGTTTAAGCTCTGTAGTCAAGTCCAAGGTAAATATACCTGGTAGCGAAGCTTCCATAGAAATGCCCATATGTTCATACATGGCGGTTCATCGGCAATTTATGGGGCTTAGCACCATCTGTGTGACGAGGGGACACTTCCGGCGGAAGAAATAATTATGTGACGTCATATCGGTGAAAAACAGAAGTGACGTCATTTTGTTCTCAAAGGTGCGAAATTTGTTTTGATGGCGTGCCATTAAGCTGTACATTCAAATGCCCCGTGAATCGACTTGATGGGCATTTCGAGCTTTTGAAGCTGAAAGCAATTCAGCAAAAGGTTAGCCATGTGGGTGTCGAAGTCGCACACCTGTAAAGAACAAACTTTCTTTGGAGGCTGAAGAAAGCTTTGGGTGTAGAGGGCTGGTTCCATCATCGGACGCTGAGCCCGTCGGGCAGCGCAACCGCGCGGAAACAGCTAAAGTAAGCAATTGACGACTTGCGAAATTCTGCGCGCCCTCTACAAAATTTGGGTGGAAAACAAGGGGCTTTCGCTATCGGTGATATTTGACAGCTTCTCGGCCAGCTGAGTTGGGCTGAGTCACTTGCGTTTCACGAGATAGCGATAGCGCAGCCTATAAAACAGGCGCTCTTCACCGCCGGTCAACAGAAACAGGTAAACAGAAAAAAAAGCGCGTCAGCGCCTACCTACGACGACGAATTCCGTTTTTTTTTAGAAAATGGCGGTACAGATACCGTCCAGATAAGAACCTTTGGTTGGGAAATACATTTTTCGCGCATGCGCATAATATTTTTGCAAATGGTCAATTATCTGACAGTCGTGACTCACTACTTTTGACTAAACAGGTTAAGAAACGATGGAACCACCCGCGCCACCAAATTCAGATCAACGTTGATAAGCAAAACAACACAACGTACGAGAGGGGCGTGTGGTAACAGGTGAACTTTACAGGCATGTCTTTATGCTCACTTCAAGAGCTGCATTGCATTGCAAGGCGTCAACACTCCGCCCTACTCTTATGGTGGGCGCTAAAAAAAGGCATTTAGTGATAATGGTAAAGTAAAATAGAAATGTATTTTCTTTTCTCGCCACGCGTATATATAATTGATTAGGAATTTCATTTTCATCGAATGAATCAAACTGTGTCTCGTTTTAATTAAATAACGCTTTTTTTTCGTTCCCAATGTTTTTTCCCTCCTAACATAGCCGCGATTGAATCGCTTCTCCCATAACCACCCTTGCTGATGTTGGTGACAATTTGTTCTGAACCGCTTTTCGCCCGAAGCTTAGCGACCTATTTGGATCGACCTTGCCAAGTCTATTTGAATAAAAGGCATCTCGCTTTCGCAGTCGAGATTCCCACAGATGCATCGTCTGCAAATGTTGTTTGCAATTCATACGCGAAAGGTTTGAAAATATAGCGAATTTTATTGCGACAGCATTACTTGGCTCATTGCGCGACCCCTTCCGTCATCAGAAAGCCCTGGCAGAAAAACAGCACACAAATTACACCATCTTCATCTAACTAAACAAAAATTAGGCCACAGTGAGCACTCGATCCTCTGCACCACCACCACTGCTACCGCTCCGTAGCCGAACGCGCTAACCAATGCGCCACCGTTGCAACGGACGACAGTCATGAATAATTTCGAGGCTGTGCACGTGGTTGTGCTCTGCCTGGCGGGCGATTCACTAGACGGCGTATGATAGGAGAGGCGCCACTGTCGGCGCTATGGAGTCTTCCTCGTGCGAAATTGAATCGCTCACGTGCGCATCATCAGGCGAGACAGCAAGGCGTGGTCGGAGGCGCCAGTTCACTGCCGACGAAGTACGACGCCATCACAACGCAGAGAAACGTGCGAAGCGAGCTGCTTCAGAAAAACAACGTTCACCACGCAAGCCCCGACAACGGGGAAGGCAGAGCGAGCGGCTGCGGAGCGAGCACGGTGAGCTGCAGCGAGGCAACGTGCACATCCGAAGTTCCCCGACAGTTTTTCCTTTTATTGATGGCTGGACAAGGCCTCTTCATTTAATGATTGGACACTGGAGTAAGCGCGTAAAGCGGTGCTACGGAAAGCTCCTTTTTCGACGGGTTGCGTTCGCTGCACGCTGCACCACACATACTCGACGCGTGTCTCCAGCGGCATGACGTACAAGGCACTTGACGCGGCGCGTCTTATTCTTGTGCCCTCTTGACGCGCAGTGAGAACACTGCTGGAATTCCCACGCAGTGCCTACTTTGTTGTGATAGTCATCTATGTATTGCAGCTTCAATGCTTGTCTCTGGGAGAAGAGAAATTTTGGATCTTGTTGTTGGATGGACCATCCAGCTCTGCTGCTGTTGGTGTTTCGCTGTGCCGGCCGCGGGGGCTCGTGGATAGTGGATATTTGAAAAGTTGCGGCACACTGCTGACGACTCACCCACTCGACTCTTGCAAACCTAAGGATATCAACCAGCTTGGCGTCCGACGCAGTTGCCGCTGTAATAGCCATAAGCTCTTCTTACGGCAAGCTTTGAGAGGATCGCAGTCTAAAGACGCGGCTTAGTTTTTGCCGTGTGCAAGCTAGCACTATTTCGTATGGTAACGAGTGCTGCAAGATGGCAGTTAGCATAGCAGAATACATTACCGTCGGATGTTTCAGTGCGTTTCGACAGTGAATATTCAGCTGTGCGGTGTTGTATAAATTGCGTAAATCCAGTACGTCGCTTGCTTCCATCGCGTTGGGGAGGTTGCGAAATGCTATGAAATGGTCTTGCACAATTCTTCTGCCATCTCCGTACCTTTCTTTTAGCAATTCGACGGCATCAGCATAGCAAGGCTCTGATGTTTGCAACACGGCGATCGCTGCCGCTGCTTCTCCAGTCCGGGAACTTCGTAGAAAATAAAATTTAGTAGACGAGGTCAGACCGTCTATGAGTTCAACATTTTTTTTTCGAACTGCTTCCAAAATCTTGTCCGTAGGTAGAGGTCACCCAGAAAAATGTGCAATTCTATTTTCGCTAATCGGAGTTCTGCAAAGCTGGTTGAGGTCTGGTTTATATCTGTTAAACGTCCGGGTATTTGCGGAGAGTTGCTTCTTTCCTTCTCAAAGTCGGTGATCGGGCAGGGAATTTTATGCAGCATGCTTATCCTTGGACCGTTGCAGTCGGCCGTCGTTGCGCACTTCGCTTCGATCGCTTTAGTGGGAATGGGCTCCTCAATCAAGGCATTCAGCTTGGAAAGCTCATTGTTGCTAGCGATAAGACGATCTAGCATACCTGAAAGTTTAGCTATGTCGATGGCTGGCGCATCGAGCAACGACGTGCTTCCTGAAGGAGCTTGCTGCCTTTGTGCTCGCCACACAGACCGCTTGCGCTTGAGTCGGTTTATGTTAGATCCGTCGTCTTTGGTGCTTGAGTCCGAGCTAACGTACACGTCAACGTAAACAACACAAGATGATCGATACGGATCAGCAGCCCTGCCATTACCGCGTCCCTGATAAACCACTATGCATATTGATGACGCTATACCGTACATTTAAAAAAAATTACTAAATGCGCTCTAGGCTAATTGTGCTGATGACCGAATGTGCTGTAGATTGACATCTGTGGCGTTTACACATGAATTTTGTATTAAAAGCTGGCCACCTCGCTGTGGTTTGTGTTCAAAATGGACGAGTCCTATAGTCCCAGGTTTCATTCAGTTTGTTTGCGCCACCACCATAGAAACGAAAGTGTTGTTGCGGCAACAAACTTTTTGCGTTTTTTTTTTACCAAAGGCAAAATTTCCACAGACGTATGATGACTAGATGTTAGTGCCCCACAGTGCCACAGAAGTGTAACGAGCGTCATGTCCAGTATGACCCACCTCTTTTCTAGCGACTTCACCGGTGTGCCAGCGTCCCCAGTGCGACCCAGTGTTAAAAAAAAAGCGCGCTGGTTTCACATTGGAAGGCACCGGAAGATACCTTTTGCAATAGGTATATCTAAGGTATGTAGTTGATTTTTTCCCGGGTTTTTTCGGTGAACGATGCGGAAGGGCACGGTGTTTATGTTTCGCTGAAGTAGGAAGCATGTTGTTCATGATGAAGGATAAATGTTCAATTTGTGCAGGGTAACTACAGTTTGTGCAGAAAGCCACCTAATCAACCATTATAGAGTGTCCTACTTCCGTTATTCGCAAGGTTTCTCTGAATAATAAAACAACTCTGCAAGTTCCAAGTTCTAATTCAGCGAAAAAAGGGGGAAGGCCAAGTGCAATGTGTGGTGCAACTTACGTTCCTGTAAAAATTAGAAGCGTTGCAAATAATTACTGAACCCTCGTTTTTTTCCCATTTTCGTGCGTAATGCAAGGTTCGCAGTTCGTTTCTCCGATGTCATCGGTGAACCACACTACTCACCTTGTTAATAATTGGAGAAAATAACGGAGACGTTTGCGCATGTTGTAGGGGAAGTGTTACACGGGTGGGCAAATGTGCGTTTTGCAATAAATTACACGTGCAAGTGCTCGAGAGCCTTATCAGTGTTGTTTACGAGCGGCGCAAAATTTCGACCGCTGCCCTGGTACAACTACCAACTGCCACCATGGTCAACTTTAGTCTTTACCAAAGAAAGGGGTGCGGGATAGGGTACGATATGGGAAGTATGTTGTGCGAAGTTGAAGGGCTTGTTGATCAAGTACAGCTTTTGCAAAAAAGAGGGCAGATCCCACGCCCTGTGGGAATCGATGTTATGCGAAGCAGTGTGCGGGGAGCCTACCAAGTTAACGAAACGACCATGAGAGCGCGAAGACGTAGGCGGCTATTTCATGGCCTACATGACACGCATGTCATGACATTCATGTAATGAGTGTTTAGGTGTCCCTTAGCTACGCTTAAGAGACCTTAAGACGAAAGCCTTAGTCATGCTCATGACTATGACTTCGATCATCGAACTTAAGCCTTTTCCTTCACTTAATACCATATCCGAACCCCTTCCATCGGTTTTTTAGTTGGTCTTTTTTCGCAGATTCGTTGTCATTTTTTCTGAGTCACGCTCATGACTATTACTTCTACCATCATGCTTTAGTGTTTCCTTCACTTAGTACCCACGTCCGAACCCCTTCTGTTGTTTTTGAGTATTAATCTTTTTTTGCTGAGTCATTGTAATTTTTCTGAGTCACGCTCATGACTATTACTTCTACCAGCATGCTGTAGTGTTTCTTTCATTTAGTGCCCACATCCGAACCCATTCCAGTAGGTTTTAAGTGTTAATATTTTTTTCGCTGAGTCATTGTAATTTTTGCTGAGTCATGCTCATGACTATATATGAGTTATACCATCATCCTTTAGTGTTTCCTTGACTTAGTACCCACGTCTGAACCCATTTAAGCGGTTTTTGAGTGTTCAGCTTTTTTCGCAGGGTCATTCTCATGACCTACAATGACATTCATATCATGACCTATCATTCATGTTCGTCATACACTCTTATCTGGCCCTTGCGCCAATAAAAACCACATATTATCATACACTCTTCTCATACTGTGCCAATTTTGGTACATAACAATTTACCGAAATGACCATGTAGGCGGCCAGATAGATAGATAGATAGATAGATAGATAGATAGATAGATAGATAGATAGATAGATAGATAGATAGATAGATAGATACTGTCAAAGTGCCAAATGTTCGCCAAGAAATGCTTAGCATTTAAAAATCACAATGCGAGTTGTTGGCAGCTCAAGTGTGATGTGTCGGCAAATTTTAAAGTTTCTGGGTTAATTAGGATCTTTAGAAATTGATTGTAGAAGCATCGTTTTTTATGTTTATTTCCATGCGTTAAATGACGTTCGCCTGGTGCCCTAGGCGAACTAAACGAGGTACCTTCTTTTTGTAGGGTGGCAGTAAAGGCAAGATGATGCATGGTACGCAGGCAACGTTCAGATTGGGTGGTTTAATTGGGGTTTTCGAAATAAATCACATATGCAAGCGCTTTAGAGCGTTTTGAGTGTCTTACGAACAGAGAATAAGTTAGGTCGTCGCCCCGGCAGAACTAAAAATGCCAATTGGATGAAATTGAGCGAAAGTAAACCGGATGGCATAGCAAATGGCCGTTCAAAATTAAATACATGTGGATCAAGTAGAGCCTCTGTACAAAAATCCAAATCTAGTGTAAGAAAGGTCAGACGGCCGCTATAATATATGTTTCTCAATGCCCCTACATAACTGCAGGCTAGACCAAGTTTATACTTTGTGAAACTGGGGGTGACCGGTAAATGAAAAGAAGCTTTGCGCTCTCTACCCCATCACGAAGCCACTATAGGCTACACAACGTACGTAATGCCAATTCTCGAATATGTTAACACAGTCTGGTTTCCTCATTCGATGACTAGCATTACAAAATTAGAGGCAATACAAGCAAAGCCCATAAGGTTCATTCACAATAAAGATTGTTACGGATGAGGCGTGTTTATTTACAGATTATGAACGAGAGTTGCTAAAAACAGTCCAGCACCGGTTTTGTTCTGCGCTCCACACCAAAATATTCGTCGCCCTCCTCTTCCTTTCGCCTCAACCAAGGCGTTACATTCCCCGTTTCGCAGACGTAGCCCACCATGGGAGTTAGGGCTGAGTTATAGAGTGATATCGCTTGAGGCGCGTAACATGTGCAAGTTGAATAGCACTAGAACGGCGTCCTGGTGACCTTACACGGGCGACCACATACGTTAAATCGTTAATGCGGTCAATGACATTGAAGGGACCGGTATACTGAGCAAGGAACTTTTGGCATAACCCGCGTCTGCGCTGAGGGGTCCACAGCCACACCAAGTCACCTTTTTCGAATGAAATTGAGTCGTGGCGGTGGTCATACCGCTCCCTGGAGCGATCTTGTGATGCCAGTGTACACAGACGAGCAATTTGTCGGACTTCTTCAGCACGGCACAAAGTTTCGGCAACTGAGTCCTCTGTATGGAGTGTCAAGGGGAAAATGGTATCGAGACAGCTGCGCGGTGCCCGAGCGTAGAGCAGGTAGAAAGGTGTGAAGTCCATAGCTTCGTGCTTTGCTGTATTGTAGGCATAGGTAATAAACGGTAAGATGTCATCCCAGTTCCTGTGATTGGATGATACGTATATAGCCAGCATGTTGGTCAGGGTGCGGTAGGTACGTTCGACAAGGCCATTCGTCTGGGGATGATATGGTGCTGAGTGGCGGAACTGCGAAGTGCAGAGTCTAAGCAATTCTTCCACCGCGTCAGCGAGGCATTGGCGACCACGGTCGCTGATGATTACGCGAGGCGGACCGTGACGAAGGATTACGTAGCGTAACAAGAAGGCAGTGACGCAAGTAGCTGTGGAAGAAGATATCGCAGCGGTTTCCGCGTATCGAGTTAGGTGATCGACACAGACGATGACCCAGTGGTTGTTGTTTGAAGATCGTGGAAATGGTCCTAGCAGGTCGATACCAACTTGCTCGAAAGGAGTAGTAGACGGCGCTACAGGATGAAGAAGGCCTTGCGGAGTGCTTTTAGGTCGCTTGTGACGCTGGCACTTGTCGCAGCTCGACACGTATTGTTTAGTGGAATGTCGCATCTTAGGCCAATAACACCGCTCCTCTATTCGATATAAGGTGCGAATGAATCCAAGATGGCCTGACGTCGCATCATCATGCACGAGACGGAGAATGTCACATTTCAGGCTTTGGGGAACAACCAGTAAATACCGCGCGCCACTTGCTGAATAATTTGTCTTGTATAACAGTCCATCGCGAAGGCAAAAGCGACCACTGGCCTTGTGACTGCATGCATCGGCGAACAGGGGGTCCAAACATAAGTCATTGCGCTGTTCCCGCTGGAAGACGGTGGCGTCAGGAAACGCGTGAGTCGCAGCAGCAAAGCAGGTGTCGAGGTTGTGCGTGTTATCCTCCCTTGTCGACAGAGGAAGGCGAGCAAGGCAGTCAGCGTCGGCATTACGCACGATTTTGCACGACACAATGAAGTAAAATTCTTGGAGCCGCAAAGCCCAGCGTGCTAAACGACCGGAGGAGGGGTCACGGAGGGTAACAAGGCACCACAAGGAATGATGGTCGGTTGCAATTGTGAATGGACGCCCGTAGAGGTAGCAATGAAACTTCTGAACAGCAAAGAGAGCCGCTAAGCATTCTTGCTCTGTCACGTTGTAGTTTCGTTAAGGCTTGCTGAGAGAACGGCTCGCATAGGCAGCCACATACTCTTCATTATTATGGCGCTGAACAAGCACTCCTCCGATGCTGATTCCGCTGGCGTGACTGTGCACTTCAGTAGGAGCAGACGGATCGAAGTAACGAAGAATGGGTTCTGAAGTCAGCATGAACTTGAGTTGAGAGAATGCCGCGTCGCATTCAGGTGACCACTCGTATGGGCTGTCTTTTCGCAAGAGACTTGTCAAAGGATAAACAATGTCCGCGAATCTGGGCACGTACCATCGAAAGTAGTAGCTGTGAAGTTCTTTTAGTGACTGAGATGGTTTAAAGGCACTGACTGCCTGGCCTGACACCATCTTTGTCAACCAGGTGACCAAGGACTAATGCTGGTTGTTCGCCAAACCGGCACTTCTTGGAATTCAAAACCAAGCCGGCCTTTTCGACGCAGTCTAAAACGAAGTTTAGACGGGCGTTATACTCTTCGAACGTACGTCCGAAAATGACAACGTCATCTAGATAGCACAAACATACCTCCCATTTTAGACCACGAAGAATTGAGTACATAAATCTTTCAAAAATAGCAGGGGCATTGCAAAGCCCAAACGGCATAAAATTAAATTGATACAGTCCATCGAGCGTCACGAATGCAGTCTTCTCCTTGTCAGCAGGGTGCATAGGGATCTGCCAATACCCTGATCGTAGATCTAGTGAAGAAAAGCAGGAAGCTGAATGCAGGCAATCGATGACATCATCTATCCGAGGTATTGGATGTGCATCTTTTTGGTGAGGGCATTTAATAGTCTATAATTAACGCAAAACCTCCAAGAGCCGTCTTTCTTCTTAACTAAAATGACAGGTGCTGCCCAAGGGCTGCACGATTCTTCAATAACGCCCTTCTGTAGCATATCCTGAACTTGTTCTGCTCCGATGACGACACTCGATAAGGTTTTTGCCGGACCGGATGAGCAGTACTTGTATCGATCCTGTGCTGAGCTCGAGAACAGGGTAAAGATGGTTGCTTCTCTTTTTCGCAGAAGTCCAACACAGAAGCATGTCTTTCCAATAGCTCGACCAATCTTTGTCGCTCGTGTGACCGTAGGTTCTTACTAACCATGCTTAGAATCTGCGACTTAGAATCAGCTAACAGAACTTTTGGCTTCATGAGACGACACTTGCGTGACGCCCCGCAGAACGTAAAACTCCTAGCTTTCAAATCCCTTATCAGACCGAAAGTTGAATACGCATCACCCATCTGGAATCCATATCAAGTCTATCTTGTTAACGCGCTCGAGTCCTTTCAAAACCGTGTCGTCAGATACATCCATTCATCATACTCATATGACGTAATGGTATCATCCTTAAGAGCAAAATCTGATCTACAGCCCCTTGCACGTGGTCGCGCTACAGCCCGCCTTTGCCTCTTTGATAAGTTATTTTACAGTTCCCTAATTCACGACCCATATGTCACACCACCCGCACGCATATCGCTACGAACTGGGCACCCATTACAAGTCCTACGGCCACGCTCCCATACAACTACTTTTTCTTCGTCTTTTTTTCCCGCACAGCATCAGACTGGAACGCCCTTCCCCACCACGTCGCTGAAATCACTTGCCCGGCATCGATCTTCGAAAATGTGTCTTTGTTGGCTGAAAAATAATCAGCTTTTTCACGCGTCATTTTTTCCCCTTCTTTCTGTTTTTATGCACATGCGAAATGTAGCTTTCTTGCGGTTTTCTGAATACCTGTTGCATCAACTGCACCCACCCCTTATGTAATACCCCTAGAAAAGGGGTCTTTAGGGAAATAAAACTGAACTGAACTGAACTGAACTCGTAGGACCAACTGCATTCGCCAATGGTCAAGCGTTTATGACCGTCTTCGTCGTTAACGGCAGCAATAGAGTTTCCGACGACATAATCAAAGACGGCGAGCTTCATTCCTCGAGGAAGTATAACAGGCAATGACGAACAGTTAAGTGCCCACAAAAACGTGGCTCGGTCGCTAATCGATGCAATGCAGCGAGGCACAGATGTCTTTTTTAGCACACTGACCGGTGAGAGGTTGAACGATGGGATCAAAGGGAGAGACGGAAGCGAACATGGCAACTAACCGCATGGGCCATGGTGGCACTGTCAGTTCATCGGAAACAATCAGTGTGTCTTCCGCCGGCGGCAGCTCGTCACCGAGGGCAGGAACAACTTCACTGCTGACTGAAAGTTCACCGGTGCCACAGTCGACGAAAGCACCACACGCTTGGAGAAAGTCAATCCCGAGAATAACTTCGTGCGCACACTGCTGCAGAACCAGGAGCTCAGTTTGGAACACCTTTCCGGCCAACAAGACGTTAACGACGCAAACTCCCAGAGGATGAAGTATTTCATCGCGGACACCACGAAATCTTGTCGATTTGTGCCAAGAAAATATAACTTTGCGGCCAATGCTATCTTTTAAGGAATGACTCATAACAGAAATGGTTGCACCAGTGTCCACTAAAGCCGTTGCACATACTTCATCTATTAACACGTGTATTTTGTTCTTGAGCATCGTAACTGGCGGAGGCATCTGAGGGAAATCATTTTGTGCCATCTCACCTCCATCGGTCGCGCCGGCTAGTTTCCCGGCGGTGGCGGTGGTGAAAGCCGCCGTCGTGGTGAAGGCGAACGGCGCAGTCGGGCGGGCGGAGGTGTCAAACTACGGTTAGAAGCTGGAGAACTATTGCGCCGATTTCCTTGTCGTGAGGTTATCCTGGAATAGGCGGACCAGGGATCGTTCTGGCGACCATTGCCGGCGTGACGAAACGTTGATGGCGGATCGTATCAGGATGTTTCCCTGCGCCGACGACAGAACCGAGCTATGTGTCCGGTAGCACCGCAACAATAACACACAGGAGGTAGGCGATATGCACTGTACTCCTGAAAAGCATTGTCGCGACGCTGTGGGACAAATGCATCTTCATGCGGCTCCTGGTGGGTAGTGGCCGGCTGACGAGGATAGCTGAAGCGGTGTTCGTACCTCGACTCTGCGTACTGATTGCGCTGCGGCCTCGGTGGCGAGCGAGAACTGTAGTTGTAGTCCTTGACACCAGTCGCAGCGATAGAAACATGATGAGAGGGAACCAGAATTGGGCGCAGCATCATAAGGAGTCGAGTGCAGGTGTCGGGTGAGCAGTACAATCTCGCGTATTGTAGACGCGACATCAAAGGACATGTAGTCGTCCACACTTGCAATGGTAGTCACATTCGGCAACCGACCGAATTTAGGCGTGATACGCCCCATCTTCAGGGTCTAGAATGTACGACAATGCCGTATGATGTCAGCTACTGCACCAAGGGTCTCTTTGCCGATGAGGAAGTGATAGACATCCTCAGGAATTCCATTTAAGAGGTGGCCGACCTTGTCCTCTTCCAACATGCGAGGGTTGACGGCCTTGCAGAGCTTCAATATAGCCTCAATATACGTCGTGCACGTCTCGCCTGGTACTTGAGCTCTTTGCAGCAGCGTTTGTTCAGCCTGCTTCCTCTTCGCGACGCAGTCCCCAAAACACTCCGTTATTTCAGACACGAACCGATCCTAGGTCGTGAGGATGTTTTCATGGTTGTCAAACCACACAAGTGCTGTGTCTGTTAAGAAGAACACGACATTGAACAGCTGAGTTGCCGCATCCCAACGGTAATAGTTGCTCACCCGTTTGCAGTGTTTGAGCCACTCATCCACGTCCTCGCCAGATTTGCCTCCGAATGTGCGAGGCTCTATCAGGTGGGACGCTGCCAGAGACCAGCCGCGGCTGTAGCAGGTACCGAAGGGGCCGCTGTAACCAGGGCAAGGGCTGCAGCTGCAGGAAATAGTAACGTCCGGGTTCCGTCTTCACCGCGAGGTATGTCGACCACCAGCGGCAACGGCGGCAGTCGGCGTAGATCAGGTGGTTGCAGAACCGTGTTGCGTGGTTGAGTGCCCAGCACCGTCGACCACAAAAATGCTACGGATGAGGCGTGTTTAATTACAGATGATGAATGAGAGTCGAGGAAAAACAGTCCAGCACCGGTTTTATTCTGCGCTCCGCACCAAAATATTCGTCGTCCTCCTCCTCTTCCTTTCCTCTCAACCAAGGCGTGACAATATAAACGTGCAGACTCACCGACTTATTTTCTAACGCAGTCTGGATTGCGAACGCTGTCTACCAGAGCAATCAACGCTCGCCTGAAGTTATTGCTTCAGATACTAAAAAAATAACTATGAGATAGAGGTGAGCAGGTACGCTTCATTTTCTGAGGCTCGAAATACCGTAACATGCGTACCCTTTAACAGAATACACATGCAACAGTAACAAAAAATTTCGGCCGTGTTACACACGTGTAACACAAAAAGGCCAAAGCCTGCTGCACATATTGTATTACATGAAGTTATACAATCGGGGTTAGACTTCTTTGTAAGACTTATTGGTAATGTATTAAGTTATAGAATCAGAGCTAGAAGGAAGGAAAGAGTGGAGAAGGAAAGGCAGGGAGGTTAACCAGTTTAGCACAATCGGTTTGCTACCCTACACATGGGAGCGCGATGATGGAGAATGAAAGATGGGCAGGAGAGAGAGCGCATAGCACAACCCAAACATCGTCAGTCACAGTCGGTCACTCTTGCGTGGTACGTGACATCACTGTCACAGCCGCTTGTCCAAGCCCGTTTCTTTTAAAAACCTAAGTAGTCCCTTCGTCGCCTTGAGCTGCGATGCCTTCTGTCGACGACATGTGAGAATCGTTTCAACTGACATTGGTCTATTGTCAAGGTGCGCTAGAACGGACGCCGGGGAACATTATATTCAGTACAGTCGCATAGAATGTGTTCTAGCGTCTCCTCGCAAAGACAGGCATTGTAAAAAGCGTTGTCAGCCATTCCAATGAGAAATGAATAAGATTTCGTGAATACCACTTCTTGCAAGGCATAACGAACCGTAGTGGGAAGTACACGTGTGGCATTAAGGCGGCCTCCTGAACGCCACATAAGATTACTTAACGTAGTACCTAAAGTGCAGCATGTTAGTGCGCGCACTAGACAACACCTTTAGTCAGCGAGATGGTTGCGACGGGACGTGTGCAAACACGCACGCATTACGCACACCTTCAGTAATGCAGAACACTGGAACAGCCGCAACTTCAGGGAAACGTGCTCGTCTTGCACACCGGAGGCCCGTGTTCGATCCCTCCCTGAGAAATGTGGCGTTAATCCGACGAATTTGTTGCGGCGTCGGCCATATTTGTCACGCCGCAGTTTCGCCAAGGTCACCGCCAAGGACGCCGCCAACTTAGCCACCTAACGCTTTCGCCTTAACGTGCGTACATTTTAACACAATACACGTGCAACAATGACACGTTTAAGTATTCTTTCTGCCCCCTAACAGTAGCTGAATGGAACCGACTTGATCCTCCTATAGCCAATATCGAATGGTTGTCGGAATTTACCTCACAAGTAAAAGCAGAAGTGCGTAAAAAATCACTTATCACTGCATGAATCATAGTAACAATGTTTTGCATTGTGTTGGCTTGGACGTCCCCTATTTATTTTTTCAGGTTAGTTGCCGTTATATGGACATTAGCCATGCTCTGCCCCCCCCCCCCCCCCAAAAAAAAAAAAAAAAAATGTTACTTTTAGTCCTGATTAAGGTAACTGCCATTTTTCCCGCCAATTCTTCGCCTAGATTTTCTTCTAAAATATTTTCTTCTCTTCCGCTCAAAGGGAGCATTATATGTTATGCGTGGATCTCTTCACACATCTGTATAATTTTTTGAAGCGCTAAGTGTTATCTTTCCCTTAGTTCCTATTACATGAGTAACTGCTTACGTATGTGTTCTTCAATGCTAGTTTTATTTTAGTATCTCATTTGTTAACTGTCATGCGGAACATACATTTGTGTTCTTAAACTCAGCCTCCTTTTTGTATTAGCGTCCATGGACTTTTTAATTTCCCTTTCTTTCTCTTAGGTGTTCTGCCTAGGTGCTTTTTAACCATGTATTATACTGAAATCCTGCGTACTGACAGACATGAATATATACTGTATTGCCCAACTGCCACGCTCTCAAATGAGTGTAGCAGTATAGTAAAGAAATAAAATAAATAAGTTCAATGTCTGACAAAAGCTTAACGTGCTTGTCATAAGTAGAAGCATTGCAAATAATTACTGACCCCTATTTTATTACTTTCATGTGTTATACAACTTTCTTAGTTGCTTTCTGCGGTGTCCTCGTTAAGAGAAACAAGTCAGCTCATTCATATTAGGCAAAAATACGGGGCACGTTATGGACAATTTGTGGGCATTATTAAATGTGTAGGTGATAATGACGGCGTTTAGAGTAAATTGCGTATCCAAGCTATTTGCAACTTTTATAAGTGTGTTTTACGTATAACGCAGCATTTACCCCGCTGGCCTGGAGGAACTGTGCGCGGAACTCAGATCAAAATTAACAAACGTAGATGGGGAGCCGGGGGGGGAGGGGGGGCGGGGGGGCGCTATAGCAGTGTTCTGGTGAAGTAAATTACAGCCTTTGAATTACAGATTTGTAACATTCCTTTAAAACTGCTAAAAAGCGGTTTATGCGGGTAATGTTTCCAACGGAATAGTCATATGCGAGCAACGTTTTGAAGTTTGTAATTTTAGGTAGAGGCAATTGAAACTTAGTGCAGCTAGTCGAACGCCGCAGCTTCGCAGGAAATCGGGTTGTGATTTTGCGAATTCGCACAAGTCTGATATAATGGTTTAATCTAGAGTGAGCAATACTTGCAGTTAAGGTATGGTTACAAGCAAAAAAATTATTTTGTTGCACGGTGGATAAGTTACCGCCTGCGTAGATTGTCAAGGTTCCGTGTGCTTTCAGGACATGCTACAGAGAACAATAAACAACTTTATCACACCACGCCACATAAAATATGCTATGATTCATTTAGAAGTCCCAGTGACTTGCCTTTATATGATTACACTAGTTGGCTTGTATAGCCTCTCACGAAGCAGGGTTTCTGATACGCAGGAGCAGCTTTCATATTTAATGGCGATGCCGAATGTATTCGAATGCGCACCTGATATTAGAGCGAAAGCTCTACTACGCCATATCTCGCAAAGTTATCGCGTCGCAATGACCTTGAGCCACCGGCGTCGCAGCTGCGCTTGCTCGGAGCCTCGTCGTTTAACGGCCGCATCGCCGGCGCTTGGTCGGCCAGTCACGCCATCGGGGATGGCGTGCCGGCTGGGCCGTCTGTGCGTGCGCTTGGGCGCAAGCGACAGGCTGAATCCAATCATCCAGTAGATATAGCTAAACGGCAAGCTGCGAAGTCTCAAGCAAAGGCGAAGTCGGCTGCTGAAACACCGGAGGAAAGGCAGGCCAGATTAGCACGCTATAGAGTAGCTTACCAAGCGCGGAAACGTGTAATAAAGAAACACTGTGTGCATAGTCTTTGCAAAACCAAGCCAAACAAACTTTTCGTTCGTGATAACTAGGTTTACAATAGTAGAACGTCAGTCAATTTTTTTAGATATTGTGTGGGCATGGTGCACTGTTCTAGCCTTCCATGTGTATACATCAAGAAAAGCGCTACTGTGGCCTTATGATTAGAGAATTGGGCTGCTGTGCTGAAAGACAGCAGGTTCAATTTCACGTTCCGTCGCGCTTTTCTTCATAGCATTAAAGGCGATTTCACCGACTTAAGAAATATTTGACCGAAAACTCGAGTGTGCATGAAATCGAAACTGCGTTCGTCAGTTTTATAAATGAAAGCCTGCATGGGCGCAAGCGTACGCAGCTGTTGAGCCCTTGTAACCATCACATTCTAATTATACTATCGCATACTTAGAGAGTTGGGCCTTTGTTTCCTATGCGTTTAGGGAATATTTTTTGCACTTTTAAAGGTGTTAAGTCGGCAGAGCTTGGAGCAGCGCAGCGTCAACGGTCAGCGCAGTAACAGCTTCCAAGCATGAGAGCCGTTGCCGATCAAGAGTGCTCGACCCACTAGCGTTTTTATCCAGTAGCGCTGAACCCACAAGCGTCTCTCTTCTTCACTACAATCACCCCCGGGGGCGATAAGGGAGCCGTCAGGCGACCTAACAGTTCGTCACGATGAGCGGGTCGTAGTAAGGCTTTAGACGGTCGACATGGACAATGTCTAGTCCACGGAGGCGCATGTCTGAAGATGGCTCTACTGGTTCTATTACATAGTTCACAGGAGATGCGCATTCGATGACACGATAAGGGCCTTCATACTTCGGAACCAGTTTTAATGAGAAGCCAGGGGCAGTGAAAGGGACTGAGAGCCACACGAACGCTCCCGGATCGAAGGTGACCGTGAAAGTGGCGTCACCGCGAGTGCTCCTCGGGAGCTCTTGATCTTCGGTAGTAAAGGCCCGAGATGCGCGGCACTCTTCTGCATGTCTGACCGTGGCAGAAATAGGCACGAATTCGGATGCATCCAGCCGATACGGCAGAATTGTGTCGGCTTTGTGCAAAGGGTGCCGACCGCACAGTAAGAAATAGGGTGAAAACCCAGTGGCTGTCTGCGTAGCGGTGTTATACGCGTAGATTACGAAGGGTAGGATGGCGTCCCAGTTCGTGTGGTCGGAGGTGGCGTACATTGAAAGCATATCACCGAGCGTACGGTTGAAGCGTTCCGTGAGGCCATTCATTTGAGGGTGGTACGCCGTAGTTGTGCGATGAATAACGTGGCATTCTTTAAGAATTGCTTCAAATACCACCGACAGGAAGACGCGTCCGCGTTCGCTGAACAGTTATTGAGGTGGACCATGCCGCAGAATGAATCGGCGAAGCAGGAATGTGGCAACGTCGCGCGCTGTAGCTGCCGGAAGGGTGGCCGTTTCGGCGTATCGTGTGAGGTGATCGACCGCAACAATGGCCCAGCGGTTACCAGCTGATGTCAAAGGAAGTGGTCCATACAGACCGATTCCAACGCAGCCGAACGGCCGCTTAGGGCAGGGTACAGGCTGCAGACCAGCTGGCGAGAGCTGGGGTGAAGACTTCCCGCGCTGGCAGTCGGGGCATGAACGAACGAACTTTTGAACGTAGTTGTACATTCCTCGCCAGTAGTGGCGTTGTCGGAAGCGCTGGTAGGTTTTGAAAAGTCCCGAGTGTGTACACTGTGGATCAGAGTGGAACGATGCGCAAATTTCATAACGGAGGCTTCGAGCTACTGCTAATAACCACTGACGTCCGTCAGAGGTGTAATTGTGTCGGTGAAGCTGGTCGTCGCGAATGGAGAAATGGCGAGCTTGACGGCGCCACGCACGAGTGGTTGGCTGCGATTATGGATCAGCAAGGAAGTCTATGATGGAAGCAATCCAGTGGTCCTTGCGCTTCTCGGAAGCGATGGTCCCAATGTCGATGGAATTAACGTCAAGCTGGGATAGTGAGCAGCAGGCATTGTCGTCAGGCAAGGGAGAACGTGAGAGGGCGTCAGCGTCAGCATGCTGGCGTCCGTTGCGGTACAGTATGCGAATATCGTAATCCTGCAATTGAACTGCCCAGCAGGCGAGACGGCCTGAGGGATCCTTCAATGAAGACAGCCAGCATGGTGGTCCCTGACGACATCAAATCGGCGACCATACAAATAGGGCCGGAACTTAATAAGCTCGCAGGTGATCGCCAGGCATTCTTTTTCCGTGACAGTGTAATTGGTCTCGGCCTTAGGAAGCGTACGGCTTGCATATGCCACAACATATTCAGGAAAGCCTTGTTTGCGTTGCGAACCGACGCCGACACCGCTGGCATCCGTGTGTACCTGAATAGGTGCCGTTGGGTCGTAATGCAGCAAAATGGGAGGAGACGTCAGCAAACGACGAAGCTTTGCGAACGCTTCGTCGCACTCGGATAACCACGAATGGTTGCTTCCAAAGAGCTTCGTCAGGGGCGATATGACGGCGGCGAAATTACGAATGAAGCTCCTGAAGTAGGAACACAAGCCTACGAAACTGCGCAGTTTTTTGATGGACGTTGGTTTCGGGGATTCGGCGACAGCACGAAGTTTGGCTGGATCGGGGAGGATTCATCCTTCGAGACGATTTAACCCAGTATCGTGAGCTGCCGCGCTGCAAATTGGCACTTCTTTAGGTTCAGTTGTAAGCCAGCGTTTGTTAGGCCCGTCAAAACACGCCGGAGGCGTTGAAGGTGAGTGGTGAAGTCAGGGGCAAAAACAACAACGTCGTCTAGGTAACATAAACCCGTGTGCCACTTCAAGCCGCGCAGAACTGTGTCCATCATGCGTTCAAAGGTTGCTCGCTCATTACAAAGTCCAAACGGCATGGCGTTAAATTCGTATAAACCGTCGGGTGTGACAAAGGCTGTCTTCGGCCTATCGGCGTCAGCCATGGGCATTTGCCAATAGCCGGAGCGTAAATCTAGAGATAAAAAGAATTCAGCTCCTTGTAGGCTATCGATAGCGTCATCGATTCGCGGTAGCGGGTATACATCTTTGCGAGTGATGATGTTCAGGCGCCGATATTCTACACAGAACGTACAGAGCCTTCTTTTTTCGTAACAAGGACGACAGGAGGTGCCCACGGACTGTTTGAGGTTCGGATCACTTCGCGGTGAAGCATTTCGTTGACTTGCTCTTTAATAACCCAACGTTCTGCGGCAGAGACGCGATATGGGCGTTGCCGCAATGTCGATTGGGAGCCAGTGTCAATATGGTGCGTGACAGCAGACTTCCGGCCCAGGGAAGGTTGCCCGACATCAAAAGAAGAACCATTCTTCTAAGATGCGCAGAAGCTGAGAACGCTGAGCTGGGGCGAGACCATCGGCAATAGATGAATCGAACACACCTGTGGCTGTGGGCAAAGGGTCGGACGTAGAGAGAGAACCGAGCGTGCTGTAACTGGCGCAGGACGTGTCTTCGGGATCATCCGTAATTTGTACGGCGTGGATAGCTTTCACATAGCCAAGACATTCGCCTTGAAGTAGCATCACAGGGTATGACAAAGGGTTACAAACGAAAATAGCTGTGGAGCCCTGTTTGACGTTCACTGTCGCAAAAGATAGCAGCAGACCTTTTCGATTATAAAAACAGCCGGATGGAGAAATTAGTGCGATGGCGTCAGAGAGGCTGCTGCAATGCATAGGACCATCACTGATGAGTTGGGAGGCTTGTTGGTGTCGTGCCTTACGAGTAGTTTGACACAAAAGAAACATTATCGGCAAGCGTCATATCTGACATCGGCAACAGTTCTAGTGAGGCCCGTGCGCACTGAATGACGGCATTGTTGCGGGCGAGAAAGTCCCACCCCAGATAACTTCGTGGGAGCATGATGAAATCGCAATAAATTCGACGGCGTATACAACGTCCTCGATGAGAACACGTGCGGTGCCCGCCGCTATCGAGTCAATACGCTGTGCGCCTGCTGTGTGGAGGGAGAATCCAGCAAGGGGCGTCGTGACCTCTCGAAGGAAGCGAGAGAGCTTTGCATCCATAACTGATACAGCAGCTCCGGTGTCTACGATGGCATATATGCGCTAACCGTCAACTAACACGTCTATCACATTGGTCGGGCTACGTTGAGGACTTTCGCGTTTCGACGGCGTCGCAGCCCTTGCCTCATGGAATGCGACGACTAGATTTCCTCTTCCCGAGCTTTGGGACGAGGCCGCATCAGTGATGGGGAGCGTCGACGTGGAGAAGGTGGGCGGCGGATGTTGGCAGACCGGCGGAATGGTGGTGACGCAGCACGAGGTTCGTCATCGTAATATGGGCGCGGGGAATCCACCATACGACCTGGCGCATATGGCGCAGCGTACTGCACGCGACTACAGTGGCGTGCGACGTGGCCTGCGTAGCCGCACGCAAAACATATCGGCCGATTGTCCGCTGTACGCCACCGAGTCGCTGCGGCTGGTCCCATCCATGTAGTAGGACGGGTTGGACGGGGCGGCTGGTGAAGTGATTGCATGGTAGGCTGCTGTCGAGGCATAGCGAGGACTTCGGCGCACGTGAGAGGGCCCCGTTGAGGGAGGTGTTAGGGCTGGGTGACGACTTCCGCGTAGCTGAGTGGTACAGCTGTCGGGATCTGTCGGGGCCTGGCCATGACTTCAGCGCGGCTGTGAGGCGCAGCCACAAGAACGTGCTGGTGGTGTTCAGGCAAAGCGTCGTTGATTTCTTGCGCTATGGCGCGGCGAAGCGGAGGCGCAAAACTCAGCTCTAGCGCGTGTACCGGCTGCGGCTGTGCAAAATCCATCAACGAGAGTTGCCGGGCAACTTGCTCGTGGACGAACGCCTTCATTTTTGCGAGCAAAGCTGTCTGGTAGGGCATGGCAGCCAAACCAGCGAGGAGTTCGTCACGCGGTAGAGATCGACAGGTAAGTGATCACTGCCTGCGGAGTTCTTCATAGCTCTGGCACAGCGTGATAATTTCGGCCACAGAGCGAAGATTTTTGGCCAGCAATATGTCAAAGGCGTCATCCTCAATGCCCTTCAGGATGTTTTGGAGTCGATCACACTCCGCCATGGTGGAATTGACTTTCCGGCATAGGTCCAGTACATCTTCAATGTAACTGGTGAATGTTTCACCTGGCTGTTGAGCTGATTATCTAAAACGCTGCTCGGCACGCATCAGGACTTGGAGCAGCGCAACGTCAACGGTCAGCGCAGTAACATCTTCCAAGCACGAGAGCCGTTGCCGATCAAGAGCGCTCGACCCACTAGCGTTTTGATCCAGTAGCGCTGAACCCACTAGCGTCTCTCTGCTTTGCTACACACTGAATACGTCGCATAAGCAATTCATCACAATGACAATCAATACTCACAGTGCTAATCACTGTATCAACATAAAAATAAATTCGCACTCAACGTTTTGCTCGTTTTATCTTGTTCGTACTGCTTATGTAAATTGTTGGCGTACGAAGTAAACTGTACTTGATGTGCTCCTGCCCAAGGATAACTATCTGCCAGTTTTATTTGGGAGAGCTCACGAAATATGCAAATCGTATACGTTTTAAATATACGTTTCTTTTACTCGTAAGTGTAATCACCACTCAAACGCAAAGATGTGGGGTCCGGAGAATGCAGATGGTTCGCTCGAGATTTCTCCTTCCACTTCCCCAAATTTTTAAGCGTGAACTAGGCGGAATTAGTTTCCCCTCTGTCAACAGCAGCAGCGTAGTCCGAGGCGGCAAGATTGAGGCTCCACATAATATGCGCGCCCCGCTTGAGTAAAGAGCTTCACGCCACGGGGTTCCTTGATGAAGGAAGACGCGATCACTCCATCTTCGGCACAAGGCCCAAAGTTTTCATCAAGGGCGCCAAGAATGTGCCGCGCATATCTTTACGCGCAAATGAGGTGGCAGGAGACACGCAAGCTCTAGCATGCGCGATTAAGAGCTTCGGCGCTGGCATATCTAAGCTCAACGCTCTTAGCAATTGAGGAAAGTTAAATAGCCTTTGCACGACAGGCTGGAACGCTTAATGGTGCAGAACTGAATACTTGCGTGGTAAAGAGTACAAATGCAACACAGAAAACTATTTTAAGGAGAACCCCGGGCTGGTCAAATATAACGGAAAAAACGATGCAATAAAAGTTTGACAGCGCTGAAGCGTCGGAGGTCAGATGAAAAAACGACGAAGAAAGACTCTGCCGGAATTCGCGGCTGCAAATGGGTCTTTGATGGAGTGGACGAGTTTGGAATGAAACGATGGCGACTCTTGAAAAGTGTGTGAAAGGGTTTTGCGGCAGGCAGGCGCCTTTAATGATTTGCATAATGATTCAGGGCCTTTCGGCCTTCGAAACTTGCATTGTAGCACATGGAGTGCTGACCAGGCCTGCACGGAGAACTTCTGGTGTCCTGCAGCCTCCACTAATTGTAGCATACACAGCATCGTCGGTACTCATATTGCACCAGCCCACTGTTCGGCGGGCGAGGTGACAATTAAGCTCGCGCACTCGCTGTAAGCGATAAATAGTACGTCTGCTATCTCAGATGATAAAGCTGATATAAATAATAAGATCGAGAAAGTTTAGTTAACGGTCGGCACAAGTACAGCGAAGCGAACTTCGGCTGACATGCTCTGTTGGCGCGATTTTTATCACAGGTTGTTGTGTGGTATTTTGGTGTGTATGTATATTGACGTTATGTTACTTTGCATGAGTAAAGCAAGATAAAATACTTCAAGGTTGCGGTTCAGTAGAATTACTTGAAAAGTGACACGAAATCTTTCTTATTGTTAGCAGTAATCAAATAAATTCAACTCAGAGTTTATTTCCAATAAATTTTCACCGATAATGTTTGCACATGGTGCTTGTTAGAAGACCAGGCAGCAGGTGGTACATCTTTCAATAGAGATACGAAGTTTACCAACGGTCATCCGTACTTCAGAGTTACTGCAGTTAACTCATCTCCCGCAGGTTCCAGTAAATGTACTTGTACATGCGCTGTTTTATGAAGGACGCTAAACGTGTAAAATCTCTTCTCAAACGTAAAAAAACGTCTCTACAGTAAAGCTAATCAAAGTAATAACACTGCAGCGTGGGAAAGGTATCGCGCGTGCGTAAAACTAGATATTCAGGAGGTCAGTCAAGCCAAAGACAAATTTAACAGTCACGATCTACTGTCCATTCTCCAATCAAATCCAAATAAATTTTGGCGCATGCTCTCCACGAAAGACCGATCTAACACCATCGAACTCTTTGACCTCGATGGTGAACCTATCCCTAATGATGAATGTGCAACCGCCCTAAATAACTACTTTTCTTAGGTATTTACTGCTCCCATTCATGACCTTGACCTGCCCACACTCACTGCTACAGTGCATGCTACGCCACACCTAGAAATTTACGCGGAGGGAATATTTAACCTAATCAATAGTCTTAAACCATCATCTTCTGCTGGCTGTGATTGTATAAGTAGTAAACAGAACACCTCTCATGTATCAGCTGAAATACTTTGAAATTCAACCAATCGCTAGAAACTAGGACCGTTCCCGGTGACTGGAAGAAAGCTAATATCTTGCCTATCTTTAAATCAGGTGACCGCTCGAACCTTGCCAATTACCGCCCAATCTCCCTTACAAGCATCCCCCCAAAATTACTTGAACACATCATAGCCTCAAGCCTAATGAAACACCTTGAGGCAATAAATTTTTCTACCCATTTCAGCATGGTTTCCGAAACCACTTATCGTGTGATTTCCAACTCGCCGAATTCACCCACGACATTCTGCTTATCATGGACAGGAACCTGCAGATCGACGCTGTTTTCTTAGATTATTCGAAAGCTTTTGATAAGGTGCCTCACAAGCTCTTACTGCACAAACTATCTGCACTTGGAATTTGCAATAACTTACTCAGATCGATTGAACAATTCCTATCCGGGCGCACACAATACACTTCCACAAACAATCACCGCTCACCTCTTACCGATGTGACTTCGGGCGTCCCCCAGGGTGCCTGTCTGTCGCCTTTATTATTCCTAATCTATGTGAACGACTTGCCTACTAGCATAAATTGTAAACTACGACTTTTCGCAGATGACAGCGTAGTTTACAACACCGTTAACTCCTCTGACGATGTTCTTTACCTGCAGCGTGACCTCGATGCCATCTCGTCATGGTGCGAAAAATGGCACATGCCTCTCAACTTATCAAAATGCAAATCGATGTGTTTTATCCGAAAGCGTAGTCCCTTTCAGTCCACTTATCACATTAGCTCGGTAAACATCAGCGCCACTTCATCCTACAAGTACCTGGGTCTTATTTTGACGTCATCACTCTCTTGGATAACACATATCGAAACAATACGTCACAAAGCTGCGCGCTCACGCGGGTATCTACAAAGGAATTTAAAAAAGGCATCTCCGGAAGTGAAGAAGCTGGCGTACGTGACATTTGTCCGTCCACAACTCGAATTTGCTTCCGCTGTCTGGCATCCATCTCAAGATTACTTAGCCGCATCATTGGAATCCGTTCAAAACCGAGCCCCCGAGTCATCACTTCAGATTATTCATGGTACACTAGTGTCACTTCCTTGAAGCAAGCAATAGGTCTGCCAACACTGAAGTCACGCCGCATCATACCTCGTCTTTGTTTGCTGCACTCCTTCTATTACAATCCACGCTCAAGGCACCACCTTCTTAAACCACCATTGCGAACTTCCTGTCGCATAAGTCACAGCTCGGCCATAGCACGTTTACCCAGCCGCTCATCCGCCATGACCACTTCCTTCTTTCCTGGTGCAAGCGTTTATTGGAATGCGCTCCCTGACCACTTCGTTACCTGTACTGACCGCAAAAAATTTCGTGAATACCTAACAAATCACTTTGAAGAACTTTCTGTTCCCAGTGTACATCTTTCATGAATCCATCACAAAACACTCGTAATAGTCTACCCTTGTCAGCCCTTCCACCTAGTGTATTTTTTTTGTTCACGAACGTATTGCCGCATTGCTTTTTGAATTCATAATTTTTGTGTGATTGCTTAAAGTCATACAAAATCAGCGATGTTTCTTTTTGTTTTTGTTTTGTACGTAACCACTTTTACACATGTTTGTATTGCACCCTCCCCCCCCCCCCCCCTTGTGTAATGCCTTCGGGCCTTCAAGGGGATAATAAATGAAATGAAATGAATAATGTATTGTTAAATGTCGTGCGGCTGTGTGAGGCGATAGATCAGTTACGGATGGTTTACAGAGGCGGTTCAAGGACTACTCAGCTGATCTTCTAAAGCAATATATAGTGGGCTTCACCACCCTCCTCCTACCCCATCCCTTCTATTATGGATACTTCAACACACGCTGATGTGATGGTGCTGTAGGTAAGATGTGAATACTGCAGGTATTATGCCAGAAATGAAGAGTTTATCAGACCATCGGTTGCGAACTCATATGTCGAGTCCCCAAGAGTACGGGCCACACGTGAGTCTAAGCCTCGCATACTCGAGCAGTCATTGACTTAAAGCTGTTCTTCCATTTGACAGAGTGGAGCAAGGCGTCATTTCTCGACTCAAAAAGTCGCCACGCTTCTCAATATTTGTCGTGAAGTGTAATTGAAGAGCAATGAGCCCTTATGTCGAGGGGCGGCGCTTCTGTCCACTTTCTTATTTCAGTCGAGGTGAAATGTTGAGCGAACGAACTTTCTAGAATACGGCGTGAGTCTATTGGGTGAGTGTCAATAAGAGCAATGAATCCGAGTGTGCGTGAGTTGCTGTCTGAGTGAGTCGAGATGAGTCCTCTTCATCATTAGTGTCAATGAGTAGAAGTGGACCTGACTATGAGTCCCAGTGAGTGGAAGACTGTGTGAGCCTGATTGAATTCAAACAAGTTTCAACTACGTGCGATTGCAAAAATTTCTCAACGCTCCGATGACGCGCCTTCCCGTGCTCGAGTGCGTGTTACAATGGCTCAGAAACTGGAAATCGAAATGAAAGGCCGACAAGAGGACCCTCGCCTATGAGATCCACGTGCCATACGGTATTAGCAATAAGATCAAACGGGGGCTACCGCGCTCTTTAAATGTTTCAAGAGAGAAGCTCGATGTTTCATATTACGCTGTAGATCAGTATATGTAGGAACAAATGTCACTATTGCAAACCGTTCATGAGTGGCAATGCGAAGTGCGTGTCACTCCCGCAGCCGGATGGAACAAGAAACTTAAGAGCAAAATGTTCCCCTCCATGGGTCCCTATTGGGCCTACAATATTCTCTAAACAAATAAATACAAGTATGACTAAAATGGCACGACGTTAGCAGCTGCTACAATACACCGCTGCATTGCTCCTCAATCCTTCGAGATGACATGGCTACTTTGCATTCATTTAATGGCAAGCCCACATCGACCAATAATCCTTCCATTGCCTGTAAAGGCTGCAGGGTTTTATTGTGCAGCCGGAAGAAATCTCCGTTGAACTACTGAAGAACTTGGAGAGCTCCTGCTATTGTAATAATATAAAAAGAACGCTCAATACCAAAAGAGCGAGGAATTCATTTAACGTCAAAATTTTGTTGCCGCTTACAGAAAAACAACATAAAAATAAGAATGCGCAGGCTGTATTAGGGATGCATTTGCAGCAGGGTAATCGAACGGCTTCGTGTATGCTGGAGAAAATGTAGTATAAGCACCAAGGCACAGGAATGACGTGACGAAATACAAGAATTGCCCATATTGGCGCATTAGAAACCTTATATGACAAATATGTTACAGCTAGCGGGCGTCTTACGGTGCACATTTGCTATCGGGCTCGCTCCCTATTTGTAGTGGGCCCATATATTTTGATAATGGTATTTCGCACTCGTGCAAAGAAATAGATGATGCCCGAGATTGCCTTGCGACATTCGAGCCGACCGCACTCGTAGATTGTTGGGGCTTCGGCGCTTGCCGCACTCTCCTACGCTTGTCCTCTCTACGGAGACGGACGTGTTTCCACAGTAGTCAAAGGAGCTGGATATCCCTCTGTTTTGCTGTTCGAGTTTTTTCACAAAATTTCGGAACCCTACGTTTCCAACGCAAGGAGGCCATAGCCGAGCAAGCATCAAATTTCTGCAACAAGTGGGACACCAGTATACGTCTTATATCTCCTGATTACCAGGTAGTTGAGATTGATAGATTATATCTGGTATGGATGAGTGAGCGCTCTCAAATGCACCCACTGCCATTTGAGCACTTACGAGCTATGCCTGTCTGAACGCCGAGCAAGATGCTAAACTGAGTTGCCATTGCGTCATGCTTGACGAGGCAACGGCGTTATCTGTGCACGCGACACATGCATGGTCAAGTAACGGCTTCGTGTCTCTGCAAAACCATACTAAATTAGCGCGCGTGAGCAGTACGGTTGCCAAGATATAGGCGATAATTTTATGACATGTTCTCGTTACATGGGGTTGTAGCAAGTGACCCCGCGGACCAATTTTAAAATGGTACACGTAAAAAATACAAATAATGAAATAAAAAAATAAAGGTGTGTTAGAGAGGGGTTACGCGTGCATTTTTTTAAAGGCTGATCTTCTCTCTATTGGTCTCAGCTCAAAACTTAAACAAAATATCAAAAAAGTCGCAGTTTAGCCCTAAAGGCGAAGCATGGATTACGATAGCAAATTAGTGGACAGCTATACGGAGTAAGGATAGTAGATTTATCGGCCATGTTTTAGTTTTAGCGGCTGCTTTAGTTTTAGCGGCTGCTTACGGCACAGGCGCCGTACCTTGAAACGATCTGCGACGTGGAAAAAGTGCGCGCCCGCGCGGGCCTAATCTTCGAAGCGATCTGCAATGTCGACAAAATGATACTAGTGCCGGTAGCTTCGCATGTGGTGTGCTTTCGACGTTTAGTTGGCGTTGAAGCGAGAGACGGAACGAAGGTCAATTCGCTCGCTGTTGCTGCCGAGCCTCCTCCCTCCCGCGTTCTGACAGGGAGTTTCGGCGGCCATCGAACGAGATGTGTTCATGTTTAGCAGCGCACGTGTTACACCATGCTTGGTAATTTAGTTAGCAAGCGAATGTTTACAAGTTTATACGGCCGATAAAACTATTTTACTTCGTATAGTTGTCTACTAATTTGCTGTCGCAATCGATGCTGTCGTAATGTTGCAGTTTGCGCTTTCCGGCAAAACTGCAACATTTCTTTCTGGTACGACAAGCTGCAACGAGACGTCACCGCGCATGTACCTGCTGACTTCTTCTCCTTTTCTTTTTTTGCTTTGGGAACTGACTGCGATAGGAATGGAGTTTTTCTAGAAGTGTCTGCAGCACAAACGTCAACGATCTTGCACTTCTTTACGAGGTAGCACGACGAAACTCTATAGGTAAGCTCAACTACCTTTGCTATGTTTTTGTTCGCTACATGGAGCCTCGACGCTACGTGAGCAAGCCTGCACATTTATTACGGTAGCAATTATATGGACACTTCAGGTGCATTTCCGCCGTCGTCGCCGTCGCCGTGATGTACCGTATAAAGTACAAGTGCGATCACATCATGGTCGTGCTGTATATGCTGTGGGTGTGATTGAAAGCGTGCGAGATTCGCACGCTTTCACTCCTACCTACTACAAGCACAGAAGTACACCGATTCACCCATGTTCTTATTGGCACTTTTCGCGAAGCAGTTTGTTCTAGAGAAACGAGATTCTGCTAACGGCAGCGCACCTTACATCTCCTCAGCGACCGCGCACGAATAGGAAACTATTACTGCTTCTACCTTGCTTCTATGCGATCAGCTGTCGGAAATGCAACTGAGTTTTTGCTGATGCTCTGTGCTCCATTCATGCTGGTTTGAATCATGCGGATTGAAGACGTGTGCATTAGTGTGTTGCAAAAATAGTGACTGGCAAATTAAGGAATGTATTAGGCATGTGGGGCCAAGTTCGTGGACCATTGCTGCAACTGTTCGTACATGTTTCCGGCACTTCGAGATGTACGGCTTTCCTCGAGGATACACAAATTCGCTCATCCGCCAGCGTTGTATCGCTAACTTTCAAACCAAGGTCTTCAGCCCCGGTACATCGGCACAAGTACCGCTCGTTAAACAATGATAACGGGAGTAGCGCCGCTTCCTGTCATGGTAGGTTTTGCGCAGAGTATCTACACACATCTACCCCAACCAGCACGGAAACTTACTCCACTCTTTCTATTCCCTCTTTCCCGTCCCCCAAGTAGGGTAGCCAACCAGACGCATTTCTGGTTAACATCCCTGCCTTCTCCTCCTCTCCTCCTCCCTCCTTTACCAACATCTCAAGAATAAGTGAATGGGCGCACACTTGAATATATGCGCACTATATACGCACAATAAGGGACGGTATACTACACCGATAGTGCATGAATGGTCAAAGCTGAATGTTTCGTGACGGTCCATAAGCGAGTTACTAGCGATAGTACACATTTGATACAAGGTATTACAATGTGAAGAACAGCCACGTTTCAAGCCCTCTGCGCAGCAAGAACAAATTTGACGAACTGATCACACCCACGAGCGATTAGGCAGAAAATGATCAGACAGTGACCGCACCGAGGAACCTTACTGAGTCAGAAACGTGACAAGCCGCTGCTTCAAAATATTTGCCCAAATAAAGAACGATTACCAAAACACCCTAAGCCTGATTCAATTCATGAGCGGAACGTTTGGATAGCTTCGAATACATATTTAACCCCGCTTTTAGAGCAAGCACCACATACGCTGCTCGCGCCGTTTGGACATATATCTTAATCAGCTCCGAAAGCGCTTTTGCATGGTCTCTGAAGCTGCGGCCAAAGCTTCGTGTCGTTCACTCAGTCACCATCTACGATATCTCCCGAAACAGACGTTTGCTAAGCCGCACCGGCGTCGTACACATTCATTGCGAACAACGAGGCAACGGAAGCAGTTGAGACAAGCAATGGACGCGTCACCACGTGATCAAACATGGCAGTGCCCACGGGATCACCGCGAAAAGGGTCAATACAAAAATATGCTTACGTCTCCCATGAATGAAGTGCTTTTAACGACTGGTTAGATACGGATCATGTTCTCAAAATGGCTTACTTTGATAAATCAGTAGGAAAATGACAAGCACGCTATCACAAATAAACGAAAATTGTGCAGAAAACATATATGATGATTGGGAAAGTAATCAAATAGCCTGAAAAAACATTTCAAATCAAATCAGTTTATCTTCATCTCAAGGATGAGGGTAGGCTCGGGATAAAAGTGAGATTAGTCATTTGAAGGGAACCCGAGCCTCTCTAATACTGTCGTGTTCCGGGGCTTCCATGAACGAAGAGGCAGACTGTACTTGAACATGCTTTATTGCATGGTGGCAACTTAAAAGTGGCAGAATTACAGCCAAGGAATACAAGGACAAAATGCACACCCAGCCTTGAAGCCAGCGATTATATACACATAGTGGGCGAGGGTGATTTGATCGCGATATGGGCCGCGTGACAGCAAGGAAAACGCTATGACGCAAGTACACGTGTACAGATATGCGACATCCCCCCACACTTATTTTGGAAACACGGGTATAACCGCGACAGTTTATGGCACATAGCGATCAGGTGGGCGGCGCTGTCTCTGTGGGTAACGATGTTCGTTTGCAGAGTTTGAAGGCTCCACCGGTTCACGCTGAATGATCGCCGTGGTGCCGTTATCGGTTGAAGAGTCGGCAGCTGGGACCTGTACTGGAGGTTCTTGATGTCTTCTCACGAAGGGTAGCTCGAAGTCAGTGGTGTCGGCGTTACCCTTGCGGATGTGGTTTTGGTGACGCACCCACTGGAAAACACCACGTGGAGTCATGACACTTAAACGGTATGACACAGGTCCCGTACGCGCGAGAACTGTTGCACAGAGCCACTTTGGTCCAGGTCGAAGGTTGCGCACCCGAACGTCATCACCAACACCGAAGATTTTCTCACGACACGGGTGACGCCTTGTCTGACGAAATTGGCGCTGTGACACTTTGTTCTCGACCGTTGGTCGCACCAGGTCTAGCCTTGTCCGTAGGCGCCGTCCCAGGAGCAAGGTGGAAGGAGCTTCCCCTGTCGTAGCATGAGGCGTATTACGATACGCCAAAAGGAAGTCTGCTATTTCCGCAGTCGCTATCCTCAGATTGGTCTTTCGAAGCGCTGCCTTCAAAGTTTGGACAAAACGTTCGGCCAAGCCGTTGCTGCTTGGATGATACGGTGCGGTACGTACGTGTCTTATACCCCTTTGATTGAGGTAGACTTGGAATTCTGCAGAGATGAACTGGCTTCCGTTGTCGGACACCACCGTTTCCGGAAAACCAAATCTGCAGAAAAGTTCATGAATACATGCTATGGTTGCTTCTGAAGTAGTAGTGGTCATGGGACATACTTCTGGCCACTTCGAATGAGCGTCGACTACCACTAAGTATGAAACACCTTTTATGGGACCTGCAAAATCGACGTGCAGGCGTTGCCATGGACGCGTCGGCCAGGACCAAGGATGAAGCGGTGCTTTCACTGGTAAACTGCGTGTCTCAGCGCATGTTTGACAAGCGGCAACACATCTCTCTATGTCATGGTCGATGTTTGGCCACCACACATAGCTTCTTGCCAACTCCTTCGTGCGCACCACTCCCGGATGTCCCTCATGCAATTCATCTAGGACAAATTGACGAAACTTTTGTGGTACCACAACACGCATTCCTAGCATGACACAACCTTGATATAAAGAAAGCTCTAGCTTCCTGTAGAACAATGGTTTCAGGTCTGCAGACACGTTAGTCGGCCAGCCTGACAAAATGTGCTGTACTACTTGACGAAAAACTGGATCACGTGCAGTTTCTTCTGCGATTTGTTTACTGCAGACAGGCATGCTCTCTAAACGCAAAAGCAAAAAATTTTCTTCGGCCGCATCCCTGCCAGGTTGCTGAAGTGGAAGGCGCGACAAGCAATCAGCGTCCACATTCCGAGCTGAAGGGCGATACTGCAAAGAAAAAGCATATGCAGAAAGTGTGACTGCCCAGCGCTGAAGTCTGGCGGCTGCCATCGCTGGAATGCCTGTTTTGGGTCCAAATATTGTCTCAAGTGGCTTATGGTCTGTGAGCAACGTAAAATTGCGTGCGTAAACGTAGTAATGAAACCTCTTGACACCAAACACCAGGGCTAATGCCTCTTTCTCTAGTTGGCTATAACCTTGTTCAGCCTTGTCAGTGTGCGTGAAGCATACGCTATTGGATGAACTTGCCCTTGTAAAATGTGCGACAGAACCGCACCTATTCCATAGGCGGAAGCATCACACGACAGCTGCACTGGCCAACTGGGGTTGTAGTGTGTCAAAATAGGCTGTGACGTTAGCAGTTTCTTTACATGTACTAACGCACTTTGACAAGCGGCATTCCATTCCCAAGCTTCGGTCTTGCGTAAGAGCTTGTTCAGGGGAAACAGTATAGATGACAGATTCGGAACAAACTTTCCATAGTAATTTATGAGCCCTAGCAGCGACTGCAGTTGCTGCTTATCTTTCGGAGTCGGTGCATTCGTGATTGCGACCAACTTTTCATCTGTCGGCCGAACACCGTCTTTCGTTATCACATGACCTAAGTATTGGAGTTCATCGCGAAAGAAATCGCACTTGGAAAGTTTTAGACGCATTCCGCGTTCTGATAGCCGTTTCAGCACTGCTTCGAGGTTAGACAAATGTTCTGCTTCCGTGCGGCCCGTGATCAGTATGTCATCGAGATAACACGTCACGCTGTTCAGTCCTTTCAATGCGTTATCCATAATACGCTGAAATATTGCGGGAGCCGACGAAATGCCAAACGGTAGGCGGTTGACTAAAAATAGACCTTTGTGCGTGTTCAGCGTCAGATATTGCTTGGACTCGTCATCCATTTCGACCTGCTGGTACGCTCTGCTCAAGTCTATCTTCGAAAAATGTTTTCCACCTGCAAGTGCGGCAAATAGCTCGTCCGCTTTTGGTAGAGGATACCTTTCGATGTCGAGTATTGGGTTTAGCGTGACTTTGTAGTCACCGCATAATCTGACTGAACCGTCGCGTTTGACCACTGGCACGACAGGCGTAGCATATGGGCTCGTTGTAATGGGTGTAATTATCCCTAGCTCTTGTAGCTTGGTTAATTCGTGTTCGACAGCAGTTTTTAGTGCGAAAGGCACACTTCTAGCTTTGAAAAATTTAGGTCTTGCCTCATCCTTGAGGAACAGAGTAGCCTTTTCACCTTTTACTGTGCCGAGTTCGTCCTCGAACAGGTCTTGATAGCGGCTTAGCAAGGACTCGAGCTCAGGCGATTTCTCGGAGCTGCTTGTCTTCCCCAGCTGCATGTGGCGAAGACCTTGGATTTGCGTCCAATCCAGCTGGAGGTGCTGCAGCCAATTGCGCCCCAGTAGCGGCTGGCCATCCTGGCGTAGCACGTACAATGGCAGGCGCTGGGTCTGTGCGTTGCACTGGACTGCCACAAATGCTACTCCGCAGGGCTTCACACGTTCATTCGTGTAGGTTCTTAGGGTAAGGCTTGTCCTGCGAAATTGAGCACTTGGAAAAAGCGAACGAAACTGTGAAACAGACATAACTGATACAGCGGCTCCTGTATCGAGTTCCATGTTCACTGGTAGGTCGTTAATGGTAACTCCGACCATGATCGGTTTTGCTCTTACTTCTGCAGCGGCTTTCACGCTTTGCAAGTTGCTGTGCGGCAGTGCCAGGGTACGAACATGTCGCTTATGTTTGCCTGGCGATTCTTTAAACTGTCTGCTCCGACAAGCACGCTTGATGTGGCCCTTTTTGTTGCACTGAAAGCATTTGGCATTCATATACCGACAAGAGTTTGCTGCGTGTTTCAATGACCCGCAGCGATAACATGAGGCAGAAGTTTGTTCAGTGCTGTTAACTTTGTGGACGTCATATTTTGTCGGTGGCGTTGATCGCGTAGCAGACGCACTTTGAATAGCCGCTTCGATAGCTATTGCACGATCGACTGCTGTTTGAAACTTAAGCTGGTTGTCTTCTGCAAATAAGTTACGTTGTATGTCAGCACGAAGCAGCCCACAAACAAATCTGTCCCTTAAGGCTTGATCGAGAAAAGTGCCGAACTCGCAAGTTTGTGCGAGCCTCCGCTGCTCTGCGGCATACTGAGCAGTAGTCTCTTGCGGTAATTGCGAGCGGCGATGAAATTTGGCTCTTTCTCCAATAATGGACAGTTTTGGGACAAAGTGGCTTCGCAGTAGCTCTAGAAGTTGCTCAAATGACTTCTTAGTGGGAATCTCCGGAGACGTTAACGACTTCAATAATGCGTACGTCTTCGGTCCTACCATGCCTATCAACGTATCAGCCTGCTGCTCAACCGGGACCTTGTTAGCCCGTAGAAATGCTTGGAGCCGTTCCTCGTAACTAGTCCAATCGGCGGAAGACTCATCGAATGGTTCTACTTGCCCCAATTGTGACGACATGGCTGCGTTGACTTGTTGTCTCGTGGCCGTCTACCAGGGTCCAGGCTGTCTACCAGGATCCAGGCTGTCTACCAGGATCCAGGCTGTCTACCAGCATCCCATCTTCGTTGCCAAGACTATGTCGTGTTCCGGGGCTTCCATGAACGAAGAGGCAGACTGTACTTGAACATGCTTTATTGCATGGTGGCAACTTAAAAGTGGCAGAATTACAGCCAAGGAATACAAGGACAAAATGCACACCCAGCCTTGAAGCCAGCGATTCAAGAATCACCCTCGCCCACATAGTGGGCGAGGGTGATTTGATCGCGATATGGGCCGCGTGACAGCAAGGAAACGCTATCACGCTATGACGCAAGTACACGTGTACAGATATGCGACAAATACATGGAAAGCATTGAGGACAGACGAGCAAAATTCATTCATAGTAAGAAAGGGTTAATATTTTACAAGTCGTAATACACATAGATTCATTACGAACTGAAAATATAGATACACAGATTCCTTTACGGTTAAATTACACAGTACAATACACGAAGACAAATTACAATATACACTAAAAGTTTAGTTAGTGATAAATAATACTGCGTTGTTTTCATGATAAAAATGCTTCCCTAATAACACGTGCGCCACATTCTTAAATTTTTATCCTTTTTTGAATTAATTTGTTTAATAAAACAGGAACAGTGAAGCGAAGCATTTGTCGGCCAAAGTGTGTTCTGCAGAATGGAATGATCCAGTGTTGTTGGTGACGAGTAGGGTATGGGATAATGTATGGTTCTAGTTGAAAAATATCCAAAAAAGCGTGATTGATATTGAGCAGGGATTTTTTATATCTTATTGATAGGTAATACTCGTAAATCTGATGGATTGGAATAATGTTAAACCGTTTAATTAATTCCCCCGTGTGCGCATAATAGTTAACATTAGCAATGTGCCTAATCGCTTTTTTCTGTAGTTTGTATAGTCTATTAATGTTCGTTGCTGTTGTACTTCCCGATACCAAAAAACAATAACTGACATGCGATAAAAACAAGCCGTTATAAAGTGTTATCTTAACGGAAACTGGAATCAAGGAAGGCAGTCGTGCAAGTGTACCTACACATTTGCAAATATTAGCTATTAACTTATTAATGTGTGGTTCCCATGACATTATGCAATTAAAAAACACTTCTAAAGTTTTAACCGTCTCTACAATTTCAATCGTCGCACTACCTAAGCGTAAGCCATCACCTGGAGAAGTAATCTGCACCGCGAGTGAAAAATCGCAGCTTTTGTTTTTGATGCGTTAATGACTAATGAATTTTGCTCACTCCAGGCATTTAGGCTCTCTAATGTAGCGTTGATAAGTGTAGTCAATGCGCCCATATCGTTACCAGTGAAGAAAATGCTAGTGTCATCGGCATAGATTATATATTTATGTTTATCACTAATATTTACAATATCGTTGATGTATAGGTTAAAAAGCAGCGGCCCTAAAATGCTACCTTGTGGTAGGTACCCCAGTGGTTATCGGCTTAAGAGAAGTAATTGTTAATTTTTACACATTGCAATTGGCACTTAAGGTATGATTTCAAGAGTGAAAGTGAGATGCCACGAATGCCATACATTTCTAGTTTTCAATTAAAGTGTAATGACAGAGACGATCAAAGGCCTTGGAAAAATCTACAAAGATTCCAATGCAGAGTTTCTTATCTTCAAACGATTTTAGAATTATTTCTTTTTGGACTAGTAAAGCAGTCTCAGTGGACCTGCCTTTCATGAAACCATATTGTGATTTTGTTATTATGTGAAATTTGGTGCAAAAGTTTATGACTGTTTTAAAAATAATTTTTTCAGAGCCTTTTGAAAATATCGGTAATATACAAATGGGTCGGTAGTTCGTAAGGTCATTTTGTCTCCTTTTTTATATAGCACAGTGACAACAGACGTTTGCATTTGTTTTGGAAAACAGGCTGTCGAGAAAGACAGGTTATAAATGTGAGGGAGCACAGGAGATATAATATGGATTACATACTTGATCGCAGATATCTGAAAGCCGTCTATGTCACGCGCGCTGGTGTTCTTTGGCGCAGACAACGTTAAGACTATTTCATGATGGTCGGTTGGTCCGAAAAAAATGCTGTTCGTTTCTGAAGTCTCTGCACGAGTTACCGTTGGCTGTAATTTTTGCGTTGGCTGTACAACGTTTAGAGAAAGTGGTTAAATTTTTTGGCAAGCTCTAGATCTTTAACAACCTGGCCATCTATTTCTATTTCCGTAATTCTTGAGCAAATAGGTGTCCTGTGAAGTAACGTATTAAGCTTCCTCCAGATGTCTGCATTCCCATTGCCGCAGTCTGGATCAAATTGTTGACTTAAATAATTTCTTTTTTCTTTCCTAATAAACGCATTTACTTTGTTGCGGAATTCTTAAAATTCTTTAAATGTTTTTTAGGTCTGATAGGTCTCTAGTTTTTAAAAACCTTTTGAAAAGTTTCGTTTTCTTTTTCATAATTTTTAAACATTCATAATTTATCCATGGTTTTCGATTTTTACGGCATTTTTTACATCCTTTTCTTTAAAATGTTTAAGATAAATTTGTTTAAGGATAGCTATGAATGTCTCGTAGGCTGAATCTGCAGTTATTGAAAGGTAGACTGTACTGCAATCTGTTTGGGAAAGACTTGTGCTAAAAGCAGCTAAGGTAAGAGGCGTGATGTCTTGAACTGTTCTAGTCGGTAACTCCGTGGGCTTTTATGTAGCTCAGTCTCTAATAAAATAAAGTGCTAGGTGGTCGCTCATATCGAAACACAATACACCTGACTCCAAGTTATCTTTGTTTATGTTGGTAATAAAAACATCAATTAAAGTTGTCGAATTTGGTGTGATACGTGTGGTGGTATCTGTTACTATCCCGTAACCATTTACGCAACCGTAGCCGCAACTCAGTTACGAGGGGAGAAGACTCCAGTACGTTGATGTTAATGTCACCACCAAGAATTAGTCTTAAGTTGTTGTCATTTACGTAATTGAATAATTTTCCAAGAACACTGGTGAAATTATTTACAGATGAATCAGGTGGTCTGTACATGACAGAGTAAACGTAATTTCGTGACGTTAGAGTTAAGCATTCAATGTCAGAACTAATAAAAGAAAATTCTAGTACTATCTGAGAGTCTATGCCGTTCTTTATTAACCTGGCAATGCCACCACCTTTTTTCTTTGCACGGTTGAGGAAGTACGTGTTATAACTTTCTTGTCTGTATACCTGGTCTTCTGGAGTATACCACGTCTCCGTAATCATTATAATGTCAAAATAAAAACAAAAAGGTATTAAGAAAAGCAGATAGTTCATCTTCCTTGTGTCGTGCTGAACGAATGTTTAGATGAAAGCAGCACAGTTTGTCGCGAAAGCGACTTGCTACAAGTTTATTGACGTCACGAGATGATGTCGCCATAGCGAAAGAAAAGATGCACCTCAACAGCGCGCAGCGATTCTAAGCAATCTTTTCAATGTCACATGCTTGACTTGGCAGCGGAGGCGGCAAACAGTACGAACTCTGAACGCTTCTGCTTATTTCTTCAGGCTTTCTCGGAGCTATCGCTGGTCATCGCCTCGGGCTTTCTTCACGGGGATCTTTGGCGCCTGCGTCCTGAGCGCAGCAGCACTGACAGCACAATAACGAGTCAACGTGCCACCACGTGACTTTGTCGTCACCGCCTGAATCCCGATAAAAGGACCCCCAGACGACTACGGCAGTCACTTGGCAGCGGAGGCGGCAAACAGTCACTCTGAACGCTTCTGCTTATTTCTTCAGGTTTGAAACTTTCCGATTCTTTTCAGAGTGCCTTGCTAAGTATTTTGCTCCCTCTGCTGCCACGTTGCGTTGACTGTTTTCTGTTCTGATTTTGGCGTTTGGGCATTATAGTGACTGAAATTGCTGACCTGAAGCGCGAATTTCGCAAAGAATTAAGAGCACTGAAGAACAGCATGGACTTCATAAACAAAGAATTCGAGGCTCTAAAGAAAGAATGTAGAAACAAAAATATTGAAGTGAAAGGAATTCCGCAGGAGAGGTCCGAGAGCCTCATAGGCGTACTTGGAAAAGTTGGCGACGTTCTCGGGGAGACCATTATAAAAGAGGACATTGAAGTCTGCCACCGAATTCCGGCGCGAAACTCTGACTCTGATCCCAACATAGTTGTAGTTTTCCACAGCAGGGCTAAACGTGACGTAGTCCTTAATAAGGCAAGGAAGCACAGTCTTACTACAGCTGAGATCGGATTTTCTGCTAACCAGTCTGTCTACATAAATGAGCACCTCTACCCGCAGCTGAAGAAGCTGCTAGGCATGGCCATTGCTAAGAAAAAAGAAGTAAACTGGCGGTTTCGCATGGCTTAAGAACAGCAAGATTTTCGCACGTCAGACAGACACATCACCTGTCCTGCGTATTTCGTGTGAGTCAGACTTGGAAAAAATGCAACGTGCCACCATTGTAAGCTAAACGCGTTTTTTTTTGTTCGCGTTAATCTTATCTTTATTTATAAATGAATACCCACCTGGTGACATTGTAGTGCCACACGACTGCAACTACTTGAAGTTCTTGCACCTGAATGCGCAATCTGCAAAGAACAAGTGTGATGAGCTTTCCATGTTCTTAAGCAAATTTTCTTTTCAATTTAATGTGATTATGGTAACTGAGACTTGGTACAAGCAGGAGAGTGACGTACTTCACCTACCTGGGTATCAATCCTTTTTCTTAAACAGGCCTTCTCGTCGCGGAGGCGGCGTGCTGCAGTTAGTATCGAATGAGTTTTCTTGCACCTTGATCCCCGAATTCTCTACTATAACGCCAGATTACGAAGTTTTAAGCTTGCGGTACAAAAAGTACGTTCTTGTGGTTGTGTATCGCCCACCTGATGGAAAGATCGATAACTTTATTTCTTTCTTTGAAAGCATTCTCAGTTTCGTGTGTCTAAACGACATGAATCTTTCCGTTGGTGGTGATTTCAATGTTAATCTTTTACAAAGCACTTCGCAATCCCAAGCCCTACAACTACTCCTCCACTCTTTTTACTGTATGAATGTTATTACAGAACCTACGCGTGTGAGTCATGCATCTGAAACGCTACTCGATCTATTCATCACGAACTGTTCTGAATATGCCACCAAATCGGGAGTGATTGTGGCTGACATGAGCGATCATTTGCCGGTATACATGTTCTGTAGGTTTCATCAGGCTTCAAAACTAGTGCGTCAGTCTCACTCATTTGTTTTCCAGGAAATTAATTACAAAACACTAAACGCTTTCCGGCAAAAAATTTGTAATATTGATTGGAGTTCGGTGCTTCTATGTCAGGACGCGGATGAGGCATATGAAAAACTCATGCGTTCCCTTAAGGGAGCATACGACAACTCTTTTAAATATAAAAGAGTAAAGAAGTCAACTATAATGCGGAAACCATGGCTTAATGACGAATGCCTTAGGACGATCCGTGAGAAGGATTCACTGTATCATAAGTTTGTCAGAACAAGGAACTCTGATGATTTTGAAGCCTTGAGGAAATACAGGAACTATGTTACAAAATTTGTACGAAATGCTAAAAAGCTGTATTACGAGAACCTGTTTCATGAGGTGAGTAATCGGAGCAGTTTATTATGGCGCGAAATTAAAAAGCTCTTGCATTCCGATGTCAGCAATAGTGTTGACCTTGCACTCGCAGTTGAGGATAGAACACTAAGAGGCAAAGAATTAGCAAATGTGTTTAATGATTATTTCACCAGTCTGGAAAAAAGTACTCACGACAAATCAGTAACCAACTATTTGCGCACACGCAACGCACATACAGCTTTTCCTAAACCTACAGATCCACATGAAGTTTACACGACATTCATGTCATTAAAAAATAGTAAATCCCGTGATGTGAACGGGCTTCAAATAAGACCTGTTAAGTTCGTGCTTGTTCTCTTGCTGCCAGTACTTACTCATATTTTTAACCTATCACTGTCAACTGGAATTTTTCCTGAAAAAATGCAACACGCGAAAGTTAGTCTTATTCAAGTCCGGTGACAAAAATATGCTGTCGAATTACAGGCCAGTCTCAGTACTGCCTGTCCTGTCCAAGCGACTAGAAAAAGTTATCTGTAAAAGATTAAAGTCCTTTTGTGATAAGCATTACATCATATCAAATAAACAATTTGGGTTCCGTGCGGGAATGTCAACTGAATTGACTCTGCTAACCCCAAAAGAATACATTTTAAATGGTTTTGAAAATAAGGAACTAACGCTAGGAATTTTCGTGGACTACTCTAAAGCATTTGATTAGCTAAATCATCAGACTTTGCTTACTAAACTAGAGCATTATGGGTTTCGGGGCATTTCTTTGAAGCTCTTACAATCTTATCTTAATCACAGAAAACAACTCGTTTCAATTTCATCAGAAGACTCGCGTCTCCGGGAAATTACACAGGGCGTTCCCCAGGGAAGTATACTAGGGTCAGTATTATTTAATATATATGTTAACGACATTGTCCACATATCTAATGACGCGAACTTCATAATTTATGCGGACGACACCAGCCTCTTTTTTCAGTCTCGTAATATCGGCGATCTCTCATTGTTGGCAAATGTCACGCTGAAAGAATTGGCCCAATGGAGCAAGGTCAACACTCTCAAATTAAATACAACAAAAACAAAAGCTGTCATTTTGCACCTCCACAAAAGCATCTGAGTGAAGACATACTGTTGCAGGTTGGCTCTGAAGTAATTGAACTTGTTCCTAACGTCAAAACCTTGGGTGTTATATTTAATCAAAAATTAATATGGAATGAACATGTGGAACGCATTGCATCCCGTTTAGCCAAAGATTGCGGCGTGATTTGTAGACTCCGTGAGACGATACCATCTAAAGTTAAGCTGATCCTTTATATTACCCCATTCTCATCTCATTTAATGTATTGTCACCTTGTGTAGGGTGCCACGTCAAAGCAAAATATCACTAAATTATTACTGCTACAAAAAAGGCTGTTCGTCATATCGCAAACGTGCCATTCGACGCACATACATCTGAACTATTTTCGAAGTTTAATATCATCTGTCTACATAGTTTATATGAAGTTAACCTTGCCCTTAAATACCAGAGGTATTTTAAGTATAACAATGAAGCGTTCTTGGGTTTGTGCAACCTAACAGAACCAACAGATATGACCTACAACATTAGGGAAAGAAAGAGATGGCTGCTACCACTCTCCCGTACGAATTATGGATCAAATCGTTTAGCCCATCGCGTTCCATCCTTATTAAATGAACTACATGGAAAGGATGTCGATATATCTGAAATTACTAGGAAAACAATACGAGACTTCCTAATTCAAATTGAGTAATTATTTTCATAGCGTTCCTTTGGCTATGAGAAGCCACTATTTACTTTTTAATTAAAAGGTTTTACGTTTTAATAACATGCAAGAATACTAGTGCTTCTATGCAGTTATACATCTGTACCTCAACCAGAATTACAAGAATTTTTTTTCTTTTTTTACCGTGTTTAACATTTTCGCATATAGGATGTAACCTGTAAGACAATTATACACACCTGTATTTGCTGTCTGTGTTTTCGTATGTTAATAGAATGTAATATGATAAATTTTAACCCTTCGGCAATCAAAAATATTTATGTGTATCTGATCTATACTGTATATTCATATATGTCATTTGCACTGACTAAACACACTGCTTTGTAACACTGTACATTTCACCTTACACATTTTGACTTATACTCTGTCATTGATTGTACATTGCACACACTAAAGTGTACAAATTTTATTTTATGCCCCCGTTGTCATGAATATGGGCGAGAACATTGTCAAGCTGCAAACAAACAGCTTTTAGTTCGTGTCCCAGCGTTCATTTTTTGTAAATGAATGAATGCGAAATAAATAAAGATTGATTGATTCATTGAATGTGCAGAACATGCGAGTTTTCATCTTTCCGCGCAAGAATACGCCCATCATTCGTCCACAAAAACTTCCAGTGTGCTGTTTTCTTTTTAGCTATTGCCATGCCAAGAAGTTGCTTTAAAACTGGGCATAAGTGTTCACTGATGAACACAGGCGTGTTAGAGGAGTGGCCAAGATCCTTTGTCGAGATGCGCTTTGCTTTTTGAAGCACCGAATCGCGTTTGGAGCGGCTCTTGAATTGCACTACTATGTTCGGTATTGAAGTGGCATTTTTTTTGCAGGTACACGGTGACACTTTTCATCATAATCTTTCGAGATGCGAACATTTAACCGTGCGCCAATCTCGTGAAGGGTACTAGGAAGGCCCCCATCAGCAAGTTTGCGTATTCCCTTAATCTCAAGGTTACATTTTCGAGAGTATTGTTCAGAGGCATGGCGAACAAACGAGCGAGCGAGCAATTGTCCAGCGCCTTCCCTTCCCCAGAGTTCGGTAGAGCGAGATCTAACGCTATTCGCCACCATTCGAAAACACGCACGTGCCTTTGATATGTATGTAACCGTTTTCCTTTATTTATACACATAAACACTAAAAATAAAATGGAGCGCTGTCGCGTGCACATGGTAGCACCATCTCACCTCACCATTGTAAAGTGCCTTCAATGTTGTTGTATTCTGTACGCTTGCACATAAAATATTACGTGTGTTCATAGAAGATATTCTTTAATAAAGGATGTGCGTACTTGCTTTCTGGAATTTAAGGTATACGTACTGTGCGTAGAACACAGACCGTCCTAGGTTTTGTTTAGTCGTCCTTTTCTGAGCACGGGTAAACTTTCCTGAAGCAATGTCCATACTTCATCAACAATCGCGGGTAACGTGGCCTGCCTGGGTGGTTTTCCCCAATTGTTCAGCTAAGTTCAGAAAAAACGTTTAGTCATGCCGTTTCTAGCCATTTTTTGTCAATGCACTCTTCAAAATTGACGCCACTTCTCGGCTGCGACCTTTTAATTAAGGGGCAGGGTATCTTCAAGTTGTGACAAACGCTTGTCAATGGCAGTAATTCAAAGTGTAATATCATCCGGCTTAGCATTGGTGCCTTCCTCAAACCGAGTATTAGACACTAGCACTCCTTGAAGCTTAGACCGTCTCTAGTCTCAATGGGCAAGCCCCGGATTGAAACTCACATCACCAAAACAATGCCAAAAGCTGGAAAATACAAAAAGCCAACAACGGATTTACGATGGCACACATAAGCCTGGCAAGAAACAGCATTAAAGTATTTTGTTTATTGCGCGTTGAATGTAGAAAACAACCAATCCTTACACAAGAAGCACACAGATCATCAGTTGTGCTAGCGTGATAATCCTGACTGATTAGTGAGCAAAAAGAAAAGCTAACACAAGCACTAGTGCAAAGAAAATGATTGCTCAAACAGTTGGATATAAAGTGAGAAAGTCGCAAAATATACCAAGTTTTTGGTAACCTTAACAAAAAGATTAGCTTTTTGGTGTTTAAGAAACATTTTTCGACTTTTTAGTGATGTAAATAACCAGGAAGTGCTCCCGGTAAACTTATCACAGAATTTTCGCTAAGTTAAATACCTCGGCTTATGTTTGACGCAAGGGGAGAGATTACGCGCCTCAATTTGTCGCTGCTTGTGATGATATACCCCCGAACATATTAATCAGTTGAGTTCATAAAAGATACATTTCCTGGAAAAGCAGCATCTTGAAATCTGATGCTATGAAAAAAATATTGTAAGGTGGCAAAGAGGAGATAGAAGAGAAGGAGAACGAAGAACTCAGCAGCAGCCACGGCTACATTTCGGTGGCGACATCGTGGCGACCTCTCATCCATCCTAGTCTTCACCTGTGAATAAACATCGATCATCCGTAACAGTTTTTAGTGGAGGTGCTGGGTACCCCCGACCACCACGCAACACGGCCAACACGGTTCTCCAACCTCCTGATCTGCGTTGAAGCCGCCGAATCGCTGGATTGCCCGCATTACTTCCGGTGTCTCAGATGTCCCACACCGAAGCCAACACTCGCACGGAACCAGCGGCATCTTCGACCGAAACGATGGCTAGTCCGTGGCAGCGCCAACATCTGGTAGAGCCTCGCACATTCGGAGGGAAGCCCGGCGACGGCGTCGAAGAATGGCTTAACCACTACGAACGGGTGAGCAAGCACTATCGCTGGGACAGCGTAACGCGACTCGCCAACGTAGTCTTCTTTCTGATGGCCACGGCGCTCGTGTGGTTCGATAATCACGAACTCTCACAACGTGGGATCGTTTCACGTCCGAAATCAAGGAGCGTTTCGGTGATTCAGTCGCAAAGAGTAAGCAGGCCGAGCAAACGCTCCTTCAAAGAGCTCAAGTTCCGGGCGAGACGTGCACGACCTACATCGAAAACGTACTCAAGCTATGCAGCACGTCAATCCTCGTATGTCAGAGGAGGACAAAGTTGGCCATTTGTTAAAGGGAATCGCGGAGGACGTTTACAACTTCCTCATTGGTAAAGAGAACCTTGGCTCAGTCACCGACGTAATACGTCATTGCCGTACCTTTGAGGCTCTCAAACTGCGCCGCATAATCCCGAAGTTTGGCCGGCTAGCAAACGTCACAACTGTTGCAAGCATTGAAGACGACATCCCATCAGTCGATTTCGCGACGACCGTTCGACAGATTGTTGGAGAGGAGCTACGTCGTTGCACGGAATTGAACAATGATGTCCGTGATAGTTAGCATCTGTACAATCCTCCACCAGCTCCCCTTTCCATCGCTGCAACGACTGTCGAGGAGTAACGCTCGAGAAGGCCAATGAGAACGCAACAGAACCACCACCGGGAAACCGGCAACGGGCGTGCTGAGGGATATGCCCGTTGCTCAGCAACGGCCTACTCGGAGCCACGGACATATCCATCCTACCCGAACGTTAGCCGCGAGCCTCCCGTGTGTTATACCTGCGGTGTCACAGGACACATCTCTCGATTCTGTCGTCAGCGTCGTTGAGCGCCGAGGTGGTACGAGTCACAGCCAACGTCCTATGGCACTGAACTTCCTAACGTCGACAATTCCTGGCCTCCACGCTCCTTTACTTCGTCGGCGACCTTCCCAATCAACAGTCCTCGACGGAATCACCGCAGCGACTTGCCCGTTTCAGACCGCAGTCTCACTCCACCTTCTTCACGTCAACGTCGCTCTCCTTCACTGAGGCGACGTTCATTCTCACCACCGCCGTCGGGAAACTAGACTGCGCGGCCGATGGAGGTGAGGTCGCCAGCCTCGACACGACACTGATACCTCCACCGGTTGTAATGCTGAGAAACAAAGTGGAAGTAACAATTAATGGTATATGTACAATGGCATTGGTGGACACCGAGGCTATGAGATCTGTTATGAGCCTTTCTTTCAAGAACCGGCTTCGACGCAAAGTGATGTTTTCCCTCGACACGCATGCTAAATTCCGCGGAGTAAGCGGTGAAATATTGCGTCCCCTTGGTGTTTGTGCTGTGAATGTCTTATTGGCGGAGAAGTGTGATTTAACAGAGTTTGTGATTTTGGAACGCTGCACGCATGATGTTATATTAGGGATAGACTTTCTGCAAACCTGCGGGGCTTCAGTCAATTGTGGTGCCGGCGAGCTTTCGATAAATAGCGGAAAACCTGGGGTCGACGCTTGTAAGAATCCGTCATTATCAGACCTCGTGAATCAACAACCCGCTGGACAAAAAATGTTTGCCGTTGCTGACGGAGTGACGCTGCCTCCGTGGTCTTCAGCACCGGTATCCGTCATGGTATCTTGTACAGACACTTCATTTGACGCCGTGGTACAACCCTTTGGCGACTATTGTGGGAAGAAGAACCTACTGGTACCCAATAGTATTGTATCTGTGAACAATGGTAGCACGTTTTTGTGGACGTTAAATTGTTCTGCCGTCCCTGTGCGTGTTCCCGAACACATGAAGATTGCTGTCTTCGACGACGTCACGTGCTGTTCATCGATGGTCGTCAGGGAAGAGGATTCCACTGATGGACGAGCCACTTGCCCTTACGAGCAGAAAATTCTACGCATGGTCAGCGAGTCTTTGTCTTCACGTGAACGGGACACCTTAGTACAACTGCTAGCCCAGTATGCTTCCGTGTTGACTTCTCTCAAGATGAGCACCGTACAACTATCCCATCCTCGCGTGCTCGTCATCGCATTGACACAGGATCGGCACATCCTCTTCGGCAAAAGTCCTACCGAGTGTCCTCATCAGAGCGCAAAATTATTGCGGACCAGGTACAAGAGATGCTGAGGAAAAATGTGATTCAAGAATCATCAAGCCCGTGGGCCACACCTGTCATCCTGGTAAAAAAAAAAAGATGGCTCGTGGAGATATTGTGTTGATTATAGGCGACTGAATGCAATTACCAAGAAGGATGTGTACCCACTCCCGCGAATTGACGACGTAATAGACTGCCTACATTCTGCCTCCTACTTTTCGTCCCTCGATCTGCGTTCAGCCTATTGGCAGATACCTGTGGATCCCGTCGACAAAGAGAAGACCGCCTTTGTTACGCCGGACGGTTTATTCGAATTTAACGTTATGCCGTTCGGGCTCTGCAATGCGCCCGCAACGTTGGCGAGATTCATGGACACAATTCTCCGCGGTCTAAAGTGGGAAATAAGTCTTTGCTACCTGGATGATGTTGTTATTTTCGGCCGCACTTTTGAGGAGCATAACGAGCGCCTTAGCCTGGTTCTGAAATGCATGGAGAAAGCAGATTTGATTCTTATCTCTGGAAAGTGTAGATTTGGGGAGCGACAGACTTTGGTTCTCGGTCATCTAGTCGACAAAGATGGAGTCAGACCTGACCCCCGCAAGATTGAAGCAGTCAGTCTCCGCGTCCGCAGTCTTCCAGCCTCCGCAGTCTTCCAGTCTTCCAGTCCGGAGTCTTCCAGCCTCCGCAGTCAGCGCGGGAACTGCGCAGTTTCCTGGGACTCTGTTCTTATTTCCGTCGTTTTGTCCCAAACTTCGCCGACGTTGTGCACCCGTTGGCGCGTCTGTTGCAAAAGGATGTATCCTTCGACTGGACACCAGAATGTGAGTCAACGTTCCGTCAACCTAAATTCTTGCTTACGTCAGACCCCATCCTGCGTCATTTTGATCCGTGTTACCCTACCGAAGTTCATACTGACGCCAGCGGAAGAGGCATTGGAGCGGTACTTGTTCAACGGCGAAACGACGCTGAACACGTTGTTGCCTATGCCAGTCGTTGCTTAAGCAATGCTGCGCGGAACTACACAGTCACTGAGCAGGAATGCCTTGCAGCTGTTTTTGCTGTTAAGAAGTTTCGCTGCTACATCTATGGTCGCCCATTCAGCATAGTATCACCATTCATTATGCATAGATCATTATGCATTCATTATGCAGCATAGATCACCATTCATTATGCTGGTTGGTAAGCCTTCGGGATCCGTCTGGTCGTCTAGCACGGTGGGCCTTGCTACTACAAGAGTACGACTTTGTCGTGAAATACAGAAGCGGCCGCCGGCATGCTGACGCCGACTGTCTTTCCCGCTTACCACTGCCAACGGCAAATTCTGAAGAAGACACTTCCGATGACTGTCTGGCCGCTATTGCACCTGAATTTCCGGACGCGACCATCTTCCAGGAGGATCAACGCAACGACATCAATCTGGAACCTCTTTTTGTGATGGCCCTGAATCCGAAAGCCAGTGGTGGTTTTTCCATACGTGACAGCTTGTTATATAAAATCACCCACTCTGCAAGTGGCGCCCGCTTCTTGTAGTCCCGGAGAGTCTCCGTAGTGCTGTGCTACATGCCATGCATGATGATCCAACATCAGGTCATCTTGGATTCGCCCGTACGCTACAGCGTGTAAAAGAGTGATTTTACTGGCCTCACATGCGTCAAACAACAAAGCAATATGTGGCTAGTTGTGACCAATGCCAACGGCGGAAACGACCTTTAACCGCCCCACCAGGTCTTCGGCAGCCGTTGATTCCCCCTTTCGCTACACACTTACACTACCTTACACGCTACACAGAGACCGCAGCAGTGCCGTCATCTACCACTGTTTGCGTCGCTGCTTTCTTGTTGCATTATGTCGTCCTACGCCATGGCCCACCTCGCGTGATCATAAGTGATCGCGGTCGTCAATTCGTGGCCGACGCTGTTGAAGAGCTGTTTCGGCTATGTGGAACACAATTTCGTCACTCGACGCCGTACCGTCCACAAACCAACGGTCTTGTTGAACGCACCAATCGAACTTTGACGAACATGCTATCCATGTATGTGTCCTCTAACCACAAGAACTGGGATGATGTGTTGCCATTCATAACATACGCCTACAACACTGCGAAGCATGAGACAACGAATTGCAGCCCTTTCTATCTGCTTTATGTTCGATCGCCGCGGAGCTTCCTCGACACGATTCTGCCGTTTTCTCTGGACGCTGAGGATTCCGTCGCCAAGACACTTTGCCTCGCCGAGGAAGCCCGCCGAATAGCCCGCGTCCACAGATTGGCATCGCAAAACCGCTCGAAGGATCGGTACGATAGATCCCATCAAGCCATTTATTTTGAAAAAGGTGACCTAGTGCTGCTATGGACCCCACAACGCAAGCGTGGCTTGTGCAACAAGTTCTTGTCACATTATGTGGGCCCGTTCGTTGTTTTAGATCGCCTAAGTGACCTTACTTACGTGGTTGCACGGGTTTTGTCTACAGATAGGCGTTCCAAGAAAATCCAGCTGGCTCATGGTGCCCGCCTTAAGCGCTACTACCCCGCCGAAGAACAGTGACTCTTCCAGTGGTCTTCGTCTGCGAAAGGGGGATTGTAGCGTGGCAAAGAGGAGGTAGAAGAGGAGGAGAACGAAGAACTCAGCAGCAGCCACGGGTAGATTTCGGTGGCGACATCGTGGCGACCTCTCATCCATCCTAGTCTTCACCTGTGAATAAACATCGATCATCCGTAACAATATATATAATTGATTGTTTTTCCTTTTCACATCCCGACCGTTGACTCGACGCCGAGGGAGGCACTTTTAACTATAGTAACTAAAGATAATGGGACGTAGATTTAGGAACAAATATTTGCCCAATATTTTGTCTAAATTATCATGGGGCCGTATTCTGTAACACTTCGATTTCAGAAGAATTCGCTTTGCGAGCAGTGATTCGTCGCTGCCTGGGTGACGCCATCGCCTTGGGGCGTGCACGCATATTATGAGACGTCACGCACACGCCAATCTTGCGGAAACCGAATCCGCCGTCTGTTACGAAGCGAAGTGGCGTGAGGTGCTTCCGTATGATTCGAAGGCACCGTGTGCAGTGTGCAGAGCCTGTGCATGCCATGTGCACGGGCGAGATCGGCATTCAGAGCAAGAAGCGTTCCTAATTTGCTACATTTTCCATTGGTTTGAGACGTTCGTATTTAGGAAAGAACCTGCGCGCCGATTGGCCTCTGTCCTTCCTCTCGTCCTCATTACGTCAGTGGATCACCCAAATGTGACGTCACCACCAAAGTGAATTCTTCGGAAACAGAATCGTTACAGAATACGGCCCCTGATCATCATGACTTTGCAATTGTCAACAAAAAATTAAGTGTTTCGGGACACGACTTGTCGGCTTTGTCTCAAAGAATGCTACCGCCGCTGACCTACTGAAAGCAGGAAGGCCGCTGAGCAGTATGAGTGCCTGGTCGCAATACCATAAGTAGCGCAGACAGCAGCACCTAATTAGGCTACTCTGAAGCAGCAGGCTTCGTCCTCTGGATGCCCCCTTTTTCTAGCTCTAGCGCCACAAGTCTCAAGCCAGTACCCGAACGGCAGACCACACCAGTAGCTGAAATCGGTCGCAAAAACAGTTGGTGGAAAGGAGACGCTGCAAAGAAGCAGAAACAAAGCAAGGCGGTATATGAGTGGTCTGTCACAATTCTTGTGCGTTTCAGTTTAGCGTCAAGACGGGAAACGGAATCCCATTATTTTGAAATCCCCAAGGGAAATACGACGTCCCTCCTCACAAGCAATGGCTGCGCAATTTCGAAAGGCTTTGCCCGAACTAAAATATTTCTAGGCGAAGTGTTGTTATAAGGGTGTTTTTGTAGTTCTTGACCCAGATTCTTTGTTAGGTTTATCATAATATGCTAGAAACATCTGCACCACGGCCTTGTTTATTTTAGAGAGGCGCTTTCCTTGCATTGACTAAAGCGGGGGGGGGGGGGGGGGGGGGGATTTCTTGTTTGTGGGTTTCTTGCCCAGTACAAGATGGAGTCGGAGCAAGGCAGACGTGGCTTATATACACGTCTGTATTGGCCCTACAGATGGCCGGTCTGTGGCTCTGGTACTTGCGCACTTACGCAATGAAAGAACAAAGAGTACTGAAATATCCTCACTGCAAGAAATATCCTATTTGGAGCTCATAATTGTATTTTTCAAGCGAAGCTTTTGTTGCCTGCACATTAAACATGTTTCACAAAAAACAAACTACGCAGTTTTTAATATTTTGCCCTTAAGGCTGTTGTTCTGTGCTTTGGCGAACGCGTCTACCTTTAAGGAGTAAGATCGAACGTTGACGACAAATAAAGCTTAGCTTTTTTCACACTTTTCTTGCGGCAAATAAACTCAATGATAGCTGCGACAGACTACACAGAAATACGTAAAATATACTTTTTTTTATTCATACATATGCAGGAACTTTTGCTCAAGCAAGAAGGACTTCATAATACATATTCAGAGGCAAAGGGCGTGTGAATCATCATTGGGGAAAACTAACAAAAAATGTACAAATAATTGTTTAAAGCGAAGTACAGAGGACAACAAACACTGACGAACATGCTACTCTAACTCACTCTCAAAACCTGCTGTTTTGCACACACGTGAAAGGAGCAAGTTATTCATAATATTTAGAAAAATTTTGTATATCATATGCTACAACATACTATGGAGGTTTTCAACAAAACACTTGTAATTCAAACGGACAAGAAAGATCACTTGGATAAAAACCGACAATTGATCGCCTCTCTTGAGAAGTGGTACTACTTGGTCATTTCACCAATCGGATTGTAATGGACCCGCTTCCAAATAAAGGCTAACAAAATTAGTCAGAAAGCTCGATATTTGTTCAACCGTAGCCTCCTATATTTTTCAGCACCTTTCCACTCGCTCCACGTTGCATGGAAGTCAATGGTCCTCTGCGGCGCTACCACACATTTCCGGCCATTTAATCTCCATTTAATCCCTAGAGCATCGGCAACTTTAGCTGGGCGCTGCTGTTGTTCCATGCCCAATCCATGCTTTCTGCTTGACGTGTGATCACGCGCGAGAATAGATGTTTGACTTAATTTGAACTATGCACCCCATAAACTGTGACCTACTACAGGGAAACTGGCGGCCTCTTAGTGACCTCTGCTTTCGGCGTCACTGGGCTGGCATGGAAAAAACTACAAGGCTATGGTTCAGCATACGAACTTGCACAGCACACACTTTTATAGCTAACGCGGTCACACTCTAGTGCGCACCAGGTGGTTAGAATTAAACACAGTTTTCAACTACGGCGCCTTATACCGCAGCTGTAGTTTGAACTCGCTATCGTGTAAAAATATTTCTTACTGCTTTTTAAGTACTAATCCGGAGCTCGCTATAGGCGATGTGGTAATCACTGAAAACAGCACCCTGAACTTTAGCTCACTGCTGCCCTCGGATCTGCGCCTGCGCCTGGTCGCCAGCAGCTTGGCTATATAAACGTCCTATGGACCACTCAACTTCATTCAGCAGCAGCAGTGGCGGTGTAGCAGTGTGTGCATGCTTGACTCTTCCGTCTCGGCTTCACAGGTTTGCGCTATCGGCCTGCCTAAACATCAGCACCTACTCGCGACCCTGCACGTGCAAGTAAGTGGCCTAATCGCCAGCAGCGTGCGTCATCGGGCTCCCGGTGTGATTCTGACAGCTCACTGCTGCCCTCGGATCTGCGCCTGCGCCTGGTCGCCAGCAGCTTGGCTATATAAACGTCCTATGGACCACTATCAACTTCATTCAGCAGCAGCAGTGGCGGTGTAGCAGTGTGTGCATGCTTGACTCTTCCGTCTCGGCTTCACAGGTTTGCGCTATCGGCCTGCCTAAACATCAGCACCTACTCGCGACCCTGCACGTGCAAGTAAGTGGCCTAATCGCCAGCAGCGTGCGTCATCGGGCTCCCGGTGTGATTCTGACAGCTCACTGCTGCCCTCGGATCTGCGCCTGCGCCTGGTCGCCAGCAGCTTGGCTATATGAACGTCCTATGGACCACTATCAACTTCATTCAGCAGCAGCAGTGGCGGTGTAGCAGTGTGTGCATGCTTGACTCTTCCGTCTCGGCTTCACAGGTTTGCGCTATCGGCCTGCCTAAACATCAGCACCTACTCGCGACCCTGCACGTGCAAGTAAGTGGCCTAATCGCCAGCAGCGTGCGTCATCGGGCTCCCGGTGTGATTCTGACAGCTCACTGCTGCCCTCGGATCTGCGCCTGCGCCTGGTCGCCAGCAGCTTGGCTATATAAACGTCCTATGGACCACTATCAACTTCATTCAGCAGCAGCAGTGGCGGTGTAGCAGTGTGTGCATGCTTGACTCTTCCGTCTCGGCTTCACAGGTTTGCGCTATCGGCCTGCCTAAACATCAGCACCTACTCGCGACCCTGCACGTGCAAGTAAGTGGCCTAATCGCCAGCAGCGTGCGTCATCGGGCTCCCGGTGTGATTCTGACAGCTCACTGCTGCCCTCGGATCTGCACCTGCGCCTGGTAGCCAGCAGCTTGGCTATATAAACGTCCTATGGACCACTCAACTTCATTCAGCAGCAGCAGTGGCGGTGTAGCAGTGTGTGCATGCTTGACTCTTCCGTCTCGGCTTCACAGGTTCGTGCACATTTTCCCTGTCTGTATATTGCTATTACTTTAGTTTATAATTTATTGCCACTGCTGCTGCTGCTTCTTCCGGTGTTGTCTTTCAACCATATGCCAACTGTCGCTGAACTTTCGAAACGCGTGGAACAGCTAGAAAATACTTTCAAAGACAAACTTGATAACCTGCTTGACAAGATAACGACAACTGTAGTATCCAAGCTAGATTCCAAGCCTTCCTTGATCATTAAAGGTCTAAAGGACGAGATAGAGGGACTAACAAGCAGTCTTGATTTTCTGAACAGGACTGTTGAATCCCTCAAAACAGAAAAGGAAGAACTAACTGCAATGAATAAATCCCTAATCACGCATAACGAACCTTTGGAAAGACGAATTGGTGACATGGAACAGTACTCACGAAAAAACAACCTGGAAATCAAAGGCGTTCCGTGTACCCAGGGTGAAGACGGCATGACAATTCTTCAAACTATTGCCTCTAAAATAGGATGTCTTGTTTCTGCTAATGATATTGATGTCATTCATCGTGTTCCGTCTGCTTCTGATACAAAGCACTTGCTTGTCCGATTTCACTCTCGCGCCTTGAAAACCGAGTTCATAGGCAAAGCCCGAAAGGCACGCCTTAACACTAGTGACATTGGATTCAGCAAAGCACGAGGCAAAGCTGTTTTCGTCAATGACCACTACACTCCACAGAAAAAGCAATTGTTCAGCAAGACCTTGCAACTGAAGAAAGAAAAAAAAAAGTGGTTTTTTTTTGTGGACTGATGACTGCGTCATCAAGGCGAGGCAATCTACCGATAGCAAAGTTTTTCGCATAAAGAGTGACTCGGACCTTGCGATTTTTGGTTAATTTGACCAGGTTTTCTCGTTTCTTTTTGTTTTTTTTTTGTTTCCTCGGTTCCTCGTATTCTGATCTTATCGCATGTCGTACATTTCCGTTCACGATGTCCAATCCTACTTTTCGCATAAGCATCATTCAGCGATTCATTTCAATTCACGCAATCTTCGCAAACATTTTCGCGATTATCAGATACTATTGTCTTCTTGTCTTCATTGTTTCTCAATTATATGTGTTTCTGAGACATGGCTGAGTGATTTCGATAAAAATCTTTATGGTTTTCCATCATACAATGCAGAATATTGCAATCGCTTTTCATCACAACATGGTGGCTCAGCCATGTTTATTCGGTCTGACATGAGATAAAAGCGTAGGCTTGATCTTCACTTAAATATGTGTGATTGTGAGTGTGTGTGCATTGAGGTTGACCACTTTTTAATAGGCATTGATAATAATATTGTCTTTGGTATCATTTATCGATCCCCACATTTACCAATTCCTGCTTTTTGTGAAGTACTTGACACTATTCTTGACATTCTTTCAAAGGAAAAAAAGTCCATTATCATCTGTATCATTTGTGTTTTTTTACCATCGTAAAAGGTCCCCCTACAGTGTTCACACATTGGGACCTTTTTTCTATACTAAATATCTATACTTTTGTATCTGCACTAAGTATTCAATAAACTTCAAACTAAAGCGTTCGACACCGTTATACACAATCTACTAAGTAAACTGAACGTATTTTAAATAATCCTCGACTGAACAATTGGATAGCTAGCTTTCTTATCTCTCGTCCTCAATTCGTTTCATTTATTTCCACTTCTTCGTCGCCTGCAAATGTAACATCAGGTGTTCCGCAGGGCTCTGTTCTGGGACTGCTGTTATCTTTCTTATACATAAATTACTTTCCCAGCAATACTGAGTCAAACGTCCGTCGTTATGCTGACGACTGCGTCCTATACTAGGTAATTTCTTCTCTCAGTGATCACACCTTACTTCAGGATTACTTCACCAGATTCTACACCTGGGGTACAGATTGGCAGATGCTAATTAATTTGGAAAAAATTGTAGTAGTGTTATTTACGATCAGTCAATATGCTTCACAGCATGTGTACACTTTCATAACACAATAGTTCCACGGGCACAGGTGTACAAATACTTAAGAATTATTTTCACGCAAAAAATGCATTGGTCACAGCATACTGATCCCATTACATCTAAAGCACCAAAAAATTGCCTTATAAAATACCAAGGTTATCTAAATTCCCAAAAGACAGTAAATGGCTAATGTATAAAATGCTTATTCGTACTGTATTATAGTACGCTTCATGCGTTTAGAACCCTCATAAAGCGGGCGATATTAACAGTATTGAATCTGTACATTCTATATTGGCAGTTCATTTCATTCAGGGCAGTTCATTCATTCAATGCAGTTCATTTCATATGTCTTAGCCACGATCGTGATTTTCGCCCTCATTCGTATTGAATTCTTTGAATTTATCTGTTCTGTGCACCAGGTGGCATGTCGATTCCATGAAACTATACTGGGCACTCGATTGTTCACTTGTTTTGTCGACTATCCGCTGATGATTACCTCGCGTATGCCAGTGCTTTTCCAACTAGACTTTGCCACAGCCTAAACCTAAAGCCTTTCTTTGCGCGCACTAACATTTCCAAACACAGTTATTTCCCGAGAATTGTCGAATGCTGAAACGAGTTACCCAGTTCCATTCGTGAATTGGCACTGTAAAATTTTGTAGAAGCACTTCCGGCATAAGTTTATTATCCTGCTTAAAAAAAATACGTTCTACAATGTTTTCGTCTGTTTCTTGTATTTGTCGTAAGCCACTCCTGTAATAGCAGTAAATAGGGTTGTGGTACTTGAAATGAAATCAATAAAATGGTAGTAGAGGTGCTAACCATAAGAAAACCAGCACCACCCTCAACGGCGCGAGACGTTTTACTTCTTCCCGCGATTTCGCGTGGCTGCTCAGTCGGTTTCTGTCCGAGTAAACAGGGATGATCCCGAAGACAATTTATTAGTAATCTGGACTGATTCGGGGGGCTGTAATCTGCGGTTGGTCATGTCACGTGGGTCGTTTGCCGAAGGTCTCTGCGGTCACCTAGTTGTATGGGTGTAATGATTTGTGTAAGGCTGAGCAGGTAAAAATCCGGTTTGTGGGAGCGTGGGGCATTCGCACCCATGTCAAGGCCCCGAAGTGAGTTCTCAGAGCCAGCAAGCAGCGCGCTGCCGGGCAGGCACATAATGAATGTGCTGCAAAACGCGCTGCCGAACGCTAGCAGTTCCATACGCCTTACCGTGAAGACATGGGACACAATACTTCTGGAATGAGAAAAGAACATGCACAAGGTCCTTACTCACAGAAAGCTTTTACGTCATATTTGTTTGTAAGAAGAAATTTTAGCTAACGATGACACTGGACACAAAATGAGTGAAGGCCGGTCAATAATGGAATTCACGAGCTAAGGCCAATATTCGTTAATACGCGCCGAGTTGCTTACATGTAATTGAACATAATATTAAATTGCATGCACCATATGTCTCTTTCCAGAGACAACAATTGTCACGTTTTACAAAGGCTTCGTTTAACGAAGCTTGCGACGAGTACGTTGAATCTATCGTTCTCTTTTAATCATATGGGGCCGTTAACTTTGACCAATCACGTCGATGCATGTGCTAAATGATGTTGTTTCCTGTATGACACTGTTGCTAGATATCGCCGCACTTCTCTACTATAACTGGTGTTAGAAATAAATAACAGCACTGTTACTGCGATGGATGATGTTCACGAAATTGACGCTTTGGGCAGGGGAAATTAATGATACGGGAATGTTTGCTATCTATTAAAAACTAAAAAAATGTTTCCTCACATTTGTTCGTTGCTTCTGCTAACTAGTGCAGCGAGCTTGTATGCGTGTTCTCAGTTCACAGTAAGCAATTTTTTATGCATATTGACACGTGTACTTTTGTCCATCTAACAAAGGTTGAACGATATCGCGCGGCGGAAGACGCGCCCGCATGTGTGAAAATATTTCGATTGTTGTAGGCAGTTTTATCCGTTGTATGTGCTGTCGCCGAACTTTTATAATCAGATTGCATGCATGACGCAATAAGGGTTGTAGATTCTAGAACTTGTGCGAGCACCAGCGATTACGCTTGAACGTTCGATGAGTCAAGTATCAATGACCGGCACATCTGACCCGCAGATCATGTTTTTGATGATCGTCGACTGTGCTCGCCACCACAGTTGTGCGTTGTGTGTCACTTGCTTTTACAAGCTCAAGATTGCCCAATAAAGAATTAGTTTCGTGATTCACGGTTTTCGCTACTGTCTTCTTAACCGTCACCCAAACGTGACAATATTTAGTGGAAGTAAATGTTTCATTATCTTACAACGGTATTACGACATTATTTAGTCGGTGCATTGATTCTATTGAATTCAGTTGACCATTTTTGCAACGCAGATTCTCGCGAGAAGATAACCAACAACACCTAACTTCACTAGAGCAACAAGGTCTTTTACAAATGACTTGCCAATCGCGAATGGTTTGTATTGGCGTAAAATTCACAGGAGGGACTTTGTGTAGGTCCGTGGCATTCATAGGCGCAATCACTTCACAAGATTTGGTGCACGCGAAACGGGGCCAGTAAATGGCGCTGCAGGAAGTCGAGCTCGCGAATAACACAGAGTTTATTGTGCGTAGTCCGAAAGATTTTTTATGTAGTTTTGGTACTAGCGTTGCACCCTCGAGTTAATGGTGTTCCACGTCGAAGAATCAACTTTCACCTAAGAGGCCACCACACGCACGTGATTTTCAAGCGATGACGACACGCGACGCGATGGGCGCACTATGTCGAGTCGCGGTGCGGGGCAACCTTATGGATGCGCCATCATGAAAAAGTCTCGCACCAAAGTTCTTTTGTTTCCGGTTTACGTACATTCAATCGCATGAAAATAGTTACAAAAGTACCACAATGCGAAATTTTTAAACAGAATGAGCGTGTAATACATGTGGGTTTTAAAGGAAACTGTAGCTAAGCCGCTCCCACCTAAATACATAGGAATGGATAAATCATTGTCTTCGGCAACTACAACAATTTTATTAGGTTTCTTGTATTTAAAAAGAGAATACATACAAGAGTCCTGGGAATAAATATTTTATGTAGGTTTTAAATATTTTAGAAAAACCTTACATTAGAAAAACATTTTAGAAAAACCCAACATTAAAAAAGAACTTGAGCAGCAGGTTTACAACTCCGTCACATGGCAACAAGAAAAGATTTTACCATTCTGTAAATTGCACCCATAACAATACACCTAAGGCAGCCAAAATTGCGCTAATGAACAACGCTCTGAAATATACCATGAATTTGTGAGTAGGGCCTTTGCAAAAAGCCCGGAAACAATGTAGAAGCTTCACGTAGGCTGTAAATTCATAATAGAATTTGCCGACCTAAAATGTGGACAAATTCTGTCCCCGGATCTTTCCATCTGGCTAACCTCCCTGTCTTTCCCCTTTCTTCTCTCTCTCTCTCTCTGTCTGGAACATCTATATTTTTGCGCAAAGATACGGTTAAAAGCTTCGTGGTGCAATAATTTTGAAATCTTCCAATTTAAAAATATTGTAAATAATTTGAAGCGATAAATTTCAGCATTTTACATGTGTTCGAATACGAAAATCTGAATTAGAAGCGAGCAAAATATTTTAAGTAATATGACACCATATCCAATGATAAATAGTTTTACGCCGCCAGAGTTAAATACTATGGTGTTATCTGGTAGGCAGAGATCGACACACTTTTCTGGTTCTGGGTAGCATCTGCGGCCTTATAGCGTCAAAACAAACAGCTTGCCTCAAGAATAGCGAGCAAACATTGCCAATACTTTGCCCTAAACAGGGGATGTAACTAATTGAAGGTTGATTTTACAGTTTATTTCTTGCTGTCACAGTTGACGATCGACGCCATTGGTCTCTACTAAAGGGAGCTGGATAGCGTATCGAGCGCCCTCAACGGAAACCACCGGAAGTAAGCTCCATTGTCCCAGAAGCCGGCGCTCCACGACTTTCCAGCGGAATATCGCGTGCATGGAAGCTCAGCATTTTTTCTTGCCCTAAAATACCCGCCTATTGTGCTGTAAACTGCGCGAGCAGGCCTCATACCCATGACACACGGGCACTCTAAAGTCCTTTAGGTAAGGGGACATCTACTGGAAAGGCATTCAAGCGCAGTGACAAACGACAAAGGAGTATCTCCCTCCCGGCAAAGTTCCTTTGCGGGAAAGAAGATCGGGCATCTACTTTTCAAGCGTAAAGGTGTACTCTCGCATACAACGTGCACAACTCATCCTGGGCCGCGATTTTGTAGCGATGCCTTACGACTTATTCTACACTAGTCTTATCATCCACCGCTCACGGCCGGCTGATCCCGTTGATAACGCGAGCGGACCGTCGCTCTGGCCAATGACAAAGCGCGATAAGCGCGAAAAGGCATTATTACCAGAAAGCCATCGCTACAAGATACTGGCCCAATAGAAGAAAACCTCTTACATAACTAAGGTACCCTGTAAGTATTGCTTTTATTTTGGAAAATGTTTTAAATTTTAGCGGTAATGCGATTTGTCGAACAGTGAAGATTTACTCTAGCTATACTCTCAAACGCCAGCACCACGTCGCTGGCGCTGCCATGTTAAATTCCAAATATGCACATTGTAAGCCATCAAAAATGGGAAAAAATGTTTTTAGGTTCTACAATCACTAAATGTAATCTACATGCGCAGCTTCTTGTAAATGTTTTCTCTTGCTGCTTTAACAAGCAGCGCTTTTTTTTTTCTGCGGCGTTCATTTGAGGAATCACCTAAAGAAGTTAGTGCGGTGCCGTGTGTCATCGGCGCAACTCCTTTCTGCAAAGGGTCCTTCGGAGTAACAAAAGGGCTATCCTGTAAAGGACTTTACTTTTGCCCGTGTGTCAAGGGTATTAGAAGGCTTTGGGGAAAACGTCCAGAATTGGCCATGGCCGTTTCGACAGCGTCGGGAGCACAAGTGGCACACGCTGGAAACAATTGTGATTGAGAAAATGCTTTGTGCCAGAACAAAACATCGCTTACAGGTTCATATTATCGGAAACGCTCTTATCGGACATGAACAAACAAAAAAGCCTAGTAAAATGGGAAAACCACGAAAAACAATCGGTGCGACCGCAATCGCGCTTCACCATCTAGGGCGCATCGTCGTACCGACGATGCGCCCTAGATGGTGAAGCATACGGCTAACTTCCCCGATAAGATGACGCCGCATTTGTGGCTGCTTCACCTGCACTCGGCTTGGCAAGCGGTGAAGTGGAATCGAGCAAAACTTATTACAGAATAGTGATCGACGCATGTGTTTGTCACTGTCGTTGTGCCCAAGTGTAACTTGTTCTTGCGGGCACACGGAACGCCCAATAGAGAGTTTCTGTGACTCACCGTTCGGCCACAGTCTCATAAACATACTGTCACGAAAACGTGACAAGATACCTTCCACATGTCAGGCCCTTTAATTAAGGCTAGCATGCGTCTCGCGAAGATATCGACGTAAGTGCTCTTAGAGCGTAGGGTCAAGGCTGATTCTCTGTCAAAACAACGTTACTTATTTCTGTCTCGCCTTCCTGAAGATAGAGAGCGAGGGAAATGCAGGTATAGCTTACACGGGGGAATGCATATAGGGTGCGGGAAAAACAGAAAAAGGACAGAAGTTTAGTGCGTGGCACTGGACGATGGCCAGCGTTTCCACCGTCGGATATTAAAGAATGTCGTCTGAAGACCTCTTTAAAACCACGAATATATAAAAAAAAACTGCGCGTTATCTGTACCGCAAAATTTTCCGTGTTGTCCTGGTTGCGACAAGGACGCCCAGAGCGGCCACAGGAAGAGAAAGCCGCTGAACCACTGATCAATAGCCATGCTTTGAAGAGCTTCTGCTCATTTATGACAAAGGTCTTCTAGAAAAAAAAAAGATGTTGGCTGGGATACCGTGTCGGGACCGTAACAACACCGCAACAGCGATGGTACAGAGTTCTATAAATTCTACTGTGGCGCACTTAAAACAGCTGAAACAACGAGTATGCTGATTGATTTTTCTGAGGCGTCTGGCAGGCGCTGGCCGGGAACTGCGCGCGCTCCCTCGCGGGAATGTGAAATCCAAGGACAATTGAAAAGGAAAGCGTGCGTGGGGTGAACTAGGCCACTACTTTGCAATATTAAGCGTGTTCACATGATGATATGAGCTTACCCTTTAAGGACTGCGGACTTCGTGATCCTTTCGGTAGCCTGCTAGTTTCCCTTAGAATGCTAACGCTGTACAATAGTTAACACTAGTTGAAGCAATAAAACGACAATAGAAAACGATGATAGTTGTAACAATAGGTATACAGTAGGTATACAATAGGTATATAATATATAACTGCGAAAAATATCATGTCGGCTTTAACCGTGCTTTTACACCACGACTGTATTAGTGCGGTGTCCTTTTCTATTGGAACAAATTATCTCACAACTGGCGCAGTCATTTACCCATACTTTGCCTGTCCGCCATGCAGGTTACGAAATGTGTCACTCGATGAGTGTAATCCACTTGCATGCACCCTCAGGTCTCGTGGTGGGCGAATAGCAACTTTTCTGAATACGAGTTGAATACGACTAGTAAGTATCGAATATCGAATCGTCCATCTAACGGTCAAACGAGGGCGCTTATATTTACAGCAGGAATATTCTTTTTCGGTATGATTAGATACCATACCTGTATTGACTAGGTCGTTACCTATGAGGCAGAAGGGACCAATCTTAAGCACGAGATCAATAATTGTCATTAAAAATAACTGCATAGCTTTAGAGCCTGGATGAAACCAGTTTTCAAGAAAGAATGGCTGCCGTAGTACTGGCGTTACAAAAACGGTAAATAAATCACTGCAAAAAAGATCACAAGTTGTTTAATAAGAAAGAAAAATAAAGCTACCGAATGATTTTTTGCAGTAGAAACAAGTAAAATGGCCCGTTGCGAGGAAAACATCACAGGCTTAGTTGTTGCAATCACAGGCTCAGATGGGGATTGAGAATGTTGCTGAATGATTGTTGCTATCACAGGCAAAGTTGTTGCTATAGCAGGATATGTATCACAAAAGATAAAACTACCACTAGACTCGACTCTCAGAACGACGAAATGAAAGACACGAAGGAAAAAATACAGGTTGCAATGTCATCTTTCGCCGCAAAACCGAAAATACAGCTTCTTAAATAATTAAGAACAGCTTCTTAGATAATTAAGAGAGTGCAAACAGGCACCCTCGCAACCACGCACACACCAACACACGCAGACGGATTTAGTGTGTCTGTGGGGGACGTATGTAGTGTGTCTGCGTGTGTGTAGGTGTGTGTATGGTTGCAAGTGTGCCCACTTGCTGTCTTTTAAATATCTAAGTTATGTTACCCACTAACTAAACAAGTTGTTTTTGAAAACAAAGCTTGCTATAATTGTTTTCTTTCTCCATTGCTTCGAAAATGTCTGTAATTGTCTCGCTTCTGATAACTTTCGACAGTTTGTTGAGCGAACGGAGGACCCTAACCAGAGTTTAGCATTTGGTCGTCGCGAAAAATTTGGTCACCTTTCAATATTAGAAAATGCCGAATAGCACCTGTTTGAATACGAATACGCATAGTTACTGTGCAGTATTCCATTCCTATGGGAAATTTCGAATTCTCACCACCCGTTTTGTTTGGGTTTCTGGACCCCTATTCACTAAGCATTGCGTTCGTAATCGCTTTTTGTCATCGCTCAGTCGCCTTCGCTAATGTTATGTCGAGCTTCGAGTTTGGATGGACTTTTCTCCTACACAGAATTAGAGCGTAAGAGCTTTTTCTTAATACCAACTCGGCAGTGCGGAACAACCATAATTCTGCCGTTAAGCGTCCAATACCACCTCTGGGATTTACCACACATGTTGAAGGGGCCCTTAACCACTTTTTATCGAAATGGAGAAAAGCATTTAAGGTTAAAATAGCCTATTTCGGAAATACTTGGCCGCAAAAAAGTACTTCAATGCGTTCAGAAGAAGCGGAGTTAGTGGCGATCAATCGCAGTACTTCCACTCCTTCTTTAATGACAAGCACTGCAAAGGCTACGGCGGAGCGGGGCGTGCTCACAACGCTCCGCCTACTTAAAGTCAGTGGCGTGCAGTTTAAATTTGATCTTGGATCTTCAAGTAGACGCCACTACTTCCGATTTTGGCGCCTACGACGCGCCAAACGTAAAGCCCCTCTATCTTTGAAAAATACAGAACAGCCTTAGTCAAACGCGGTGGTCTTCAGCGAGCCGCAGTGCGCTCAGCAGACGACTCGTCACGGCACCCTGCGACGGCCGCGGTATCTACGCTACGTAGCAGACCGCAGCTACATGGAACTGTAGTGCATATGCGCAGCGTTTACTTTGTGCACGACAGGGCTCGAAAGTGTGTTCGCGCTCATATATGCTCCAGTCTGGCCATGCTACGTGGTGTGGACCGGCTTTGTCCAGCACAATACTTGACTGACGGAGAGTAGCCACATCCAACTTGCGCATTTTGAAGTGCTATCAACACCTCCACACGAAGCGAAGCCTGTCAAGGCGTCCTAATAGGAGCGCCCAGGAAAGCACGCGCGCTGGCAAGCGTGCGTGTGGTCTGACCTTATTTTTCGCGTGGTTCGAGGCTAGTTGAGTGTTCAAAACTAGTCGAAATTAGCGGCACAAAACGGCTACGACACAAATAAGTAGTGGTCCAGACTACTTATAAATAAGTAGATTGGCCAAGTCTGTCCAAAGTTGGGCAGTCTACTACGCGGGCCAGACTACTTATAAATAAGTAGTTTGGCCAAGTCTGTCTAAAGTTGGGCAGTCCACTACGCGGGCCAGACTACTTATAAAAAAGTAGTTTGGCCAAGTCTGGCGAATGTCTGGCCGAAGCCGCGACCGAGCGTGAGCAAACAAATAGTCCGTTTCGTCCGGAATTACGTATCTTTTTAAAATTTTGTTTAAATATACTTCTAGCCTCACATTTGAGGCAGTTGCAAGAAAGAGGCAGGATACATATTCAAGAGAACACAGTTCAAGTAGACGCGGACATAAACGATTATTATAAAAATTCAAAAGCAGATTTTGACTTACTTCAGTCTGTTTATTAAACTTCTTCAATCAATATACGCAGTAACAGCAGGAATGAACTCACTGATACAAACACCCTTCCTGATTGATGTTAGCCATTGTAAAATACCAGCCGCGTATGGCAATCTGCTTTATTACGAAATAAAGCATCCAGAATAGAATGAGGAGCAGGCTGTTGTTTAAAAGCGGGCGTTTGAGAGAAAGGCGACTTCGAGCTCCGCTTGCGAGCTCCACAGGTCGCGCACGACTGCAAAACTTGACTAAGATGTTCACAGCAGCATACGATATCCGCGGACTATGTTTTTTCATCAAGCCCGAGGGGTGGTTCAGGACCCCTTTGAAATAAACACGCGCCTCGTCTGCAGACTGCATTGATTGACGATCATCGTTAGCGAACGTGGCAGCGCTAGTCGTCCCGGGAAACCTACAACTAAAATAAAGCGAGCGCGGGCTCCCCTTTCCGGTCCGATAACTATTCACCCGTTGTGACGTCAGCAGACTGGTGTAGGTGACGACGCGAGGGTAAAGTCTGTCGATTGGTCCAACTACGAGGAACAACACTTCGGATCAGTCTACCATTCCTTTTTCATGCAGTCGCACGCCCGCTCTTCCCCGTCGTCACGGTAGCCGTCGTGCTCGATAAACTGTTTTCACTTCGTGCTTGCACGGCGCGTGCGGCGGCGAGAGCTTGTAGCGCAACATGGCGGAGTCATGGTAACCGGAAGTCGACAGTGTTTTCAAACGAGAGAAGGGTGCCAACGTGACGCTCGCCTCTGACGCAGTAGGCACGTGTCTCTTACAGAAGTATGCGGCGAGAAGAAAAAAGCGCCCTTGGGGAGGGCACTAAAGGCAAGAGCGAACCCAATCGCCCACATATGAACGCAAAGGGGTTTAGGGAACTCTTAAAGTAAGTGACACGTCTTTATTCGTTGATATGAAATAAATAACAAGAGATGCCTAACAGCTGGATTCTGCACGCCCTGTCCCTTACCCAATTGTGATCACGTGATCATCTAGGGGAGGAGCCCAACGCAGTAGGACGTATAATGCAAAAACTGTGCATTCTGAATTCACTTCAGTTTTCTTCATACAGACTACAACATTAAATTTTTAATGAAGCCTGCAAAGTCGCAGAAACTGCATTAGTGCAGAATGTCTCAAGCTGTTTTCTGCAGGTGAATGTCGTAGTGTCAGAATGCCCTGAGTCACGACCAGAAATGAGACGTTTCTCTCTCATTTGAAAAGATCGCGAGCTGAGCAGGAAATTTTGCAAGTATTTTTTGTACCTGAACGTCTAACCAACGTTCTCGGCGGTGGACCTCGTTCTCGTAATGTTCAGAAAACCCGTTTTTATATATGCATATTTTCCGACTGCACGTTGGCAGATGTGGATACCACTGTTATTGTATGAGTAGCAATGCGTGTGCTTCTCAGCTCGTTTATAAGCGCCTAGCACTATGCTATTTTGGTCTTTTTGATACACAGTAGAATGCACAGCACTTTACAGATACGGATAGCAGAAATAAGCGAAGCGCAGACGGCGTTAACTCACGTCAAGTTTGCTTTGCCACGTATAAGAACTGCCACGCCATTCGAAATAAACTTGGTTTGAGTTAGAGCCGGCCGTGGGTTGCTTTCCACTGCCGTCTTCGCCTGGAACACGCATCTGCAGCGCTGCTTACACGCTCTGTGCTGCCACGTGGCGTAGGCAACCAGACAAAGCGTGCATGGAAAGAAATAAGTGACCCGAGAGGATTCACCTTTCACATCGCCGGTCTCGACCGATGACAAGTGCAGGTGACTGAAAAGCACGCACGTCGTGTCTGAGAACGGGAGCGTCTTGTCATCGCCAGCCATCGAGTTCAATGGACTCCATAAACAAGAAAGAGCGAAGCAGAAATAGAGAAAAACCTATCTGAAGCGGATGCACGCGTTTTGAAAAGAAGATCGTGCCTTCTCAGTTTTCAGCCGGCAAATCTGTCCGGACGGCGAAAAGTAATAATAACTCGAGCGAAAGTCAGATGGCGGAAGGCTGGCTCCGCTCGCAATAGATGTCAGGGACATCATCGATTGGCCGACGTGCAACGCCCGCTTTTCGCTACAGCCCTATGCAGAGCAACGTACGCGTTGCCTCTGCTTGCTCTGGCTTTGAAAATGCGAGCAGGAGCGCGTTGAATGTGCGGGGGGCGTCCGCGCGCGGTACGTGCCTTCGATGAAAGGATACGTTTTCGGATGCCTCCAGGGCTTGAGAAGTTTCGTCGAGAGGGCGGCGTGCAAGTTGAGAATCGAAATGCGTCAGAACTCGATGTGAACCGCCGGTCTTTCTTGCGTTTGCCTCGGAGGTGACAGAAGAGAAGCGAGAAGCAATGACCCAGGACTTCCATTTGCGTGTTCGGAGGGCGCAGGGCGACCTTGCTGAAAAAAATAAAACGATTTCAGGAATTCAGTTTGTAGTAAATAGCGGTCACGTTAAGTGAAACAATGAATAAATCTGAAGCATGGATGGGCAGTATCTAAGGTACAAGTATCTAAGACATTATAATGTCTTTCCATAAGCATTTCTATGAGGAGCGAGCCATTCTACTCAAATCATGGCTATATACACTAGAGAGAGAGAGAGAGAGAGAAAGAAAGAAAGGAAACACAAGGAGGTTAGCCAGTGTAAATACCGGCTTGCTACCCTGTATGGGGAAAGGGGTAAAGGGAATAAAAGGTGATAGAAGAAAAAAAAATGATGTACTCTAGATGTTCATGCAATTACTTAAGCAATTTTAAACAATCGCCTGTAGGAGATAGAAGAGGCTGATGTATTATTTTGGACGAGAAATCAAAATGTGTAATATACTAATTAACATTACAACTAATTTATTAGTGAAATAATTACCATTTAATTAATTTGCATATACTTTGGTTATTTAATTCATGTTCTAGCTAAATAATAAGTGATTCGGTAACATTATTTAATAATTAATTAAAATGTAAGAGAGTACGTTACTCTAGGTCAATTACTCTCAGGGGACCCTGATCATGAGAAAGAAGTTTATAGAAGAATAAAATTGGGCTGGAGTGCATACGGCAGGCATTATCAAATCCTGACAGGAAGATTACCACTGTCGTTGTAAGTAAAGTGTACAATCATTGCATTCTACCGCTGCTAACATATGGGGCAGCAACTTGGAGGTTAACAAAGAAGCTTGAGAACAAGTTAAGGACCGCACAAAGAGTGATGGAACGAAAAATGCTAGACCTAACGTTAAGAGACAGGAATAGAGCGGGGCGTATCAGAGAACAAACGGGGATAGCCGATATTCCAGTTGACATTATGCGGAAGAAATGGAGCTGGGCAGGCCATGTAATGCGTAGGATGGATAACCGGTGGACCATTAGGGATACAGAATGGATACCAAGAGAAGGGAAGCGCAGTCAAGGTCGGCAGAAAACCAGATGGGTTGATGAAGTTAGGAAATTAGCAGGCGCAAGTTGGAATACGCTAGCGCAAGACAGGGGTTTTGGATATCGCAGGGAGAGGCCTTCGTCCTGCAGTGGACATGAATATAGGCTGCTGCTGCTGATGATGATGATGAATTAACAGAAGTCACTAATTAAGTTACCTCTTTCATCATCATCATTATCAGCCTATATTTTATGTCCACTGCAGGACGAAGGCCTCTCCCTGCAATCTCCTATTACCGCTGTCTTGCGCTAGCGTAGTCCAACTTGCGCCTGCAAATTTGCTAACTTCATCAACCCATCTGGTTTTCTGCCGACCTTGACTGCGCTTCCCTTCTCTTGGTATCTATTCTGTAACCCTAATGGTCCACCGGTTATCCATCCTACGCATTACATGGCCTGCCCAGCTCCATTTCTTCCGCTTAATGTCAACTGGAATATCGGCTATCCCCGTTTGTTCTCTGATCCACACCGCTCTCTTCCTGTCTCTTAACGTTAGTCCTAAGATTTTTCGTTCCATCGCTCTTTCTGCGTTCCTTAACTTGTTCTCAAGCTTCTTTGTTAAACTCTTTACGTTACTGCAAACATTTCAATTTACAACTTGAAGCAGGAGGCACTGCAAGGCGTATCCACGTGCCAGAAATCTGTCGATGAGACCATTTTCTAGGTATGCGTCATCAAACTAGCGGTAATATTGCGCAGTCGTTCCACTTAGGTTTTTAAGGAAACACTGTTTTATACAATAAAGCACAAAGAAGTACCTGAATCACCAATGTATTTCTTCGCAAAGTTCGGGAAATATGTCTCGAAACATATACCATCCTGCGAGTTCGTTTCAAGTGGATGCGCCTTGCTTGAATTTGTCAATTGCAAAGAACTGTTGTGTTGTAAGTGTAATTATTTTCCATACAATTTGGGCACATGCTTGCTGGATTGTAATAATGAACGCGACTGCATGCATGAAAACGCAAAAAGAACCCATGCGCACAAGCACGCAGCATGAATGCACGAATGGCACGGCCGGACAGGAGAGGAGCGCGCGCTTCGGTCCAGCGGTGCGGTGCGTCTGTTAACGCCCGTGAGAAAAAAAAAAAAAAAAAAGAGCGCGCCGCGGACAGCTACAGAAATTTTAAAAAAGAGCATAGCGCGAGGCATGAGGGGAGGATGAGGCGAGGCATGGGAGAGGGACAGTAGCGCAACCAGGATCTCTGCCAGGGGGGGGGGGGGGGGGTTACAACCCCCGTCGGTGCGCCACTGGAGAGGGATAGGAAAGTCAAGAGAGAAAGGGGAAACTAGCGGAACATTGTTATCATAAAAAAGGAAGAAAAAAAAGTGGTATAGTGAAAGGGGGAGGGAAAAAATCGCGCCGCTTTTTTTTTCTTTTTTTCGCCACCGTAGTACCGTCATCCATCCGCTAGGGCCTAACTGAGGTGCGCCTTGGCGTTAGCGTCGACTGAGCCTCTGCTACAGGAGAACCAATGGGAGGTATAGAAAGATTCACCCCCCTGAGCAGGGCACCACTGTAGTCGGGCGTAGCTTCCAGCAGCCTTGCTGTGCTAGCCTCGCAGCCGGGCCCAACTCTGCTCAGGGGGGAACGCGGCATAAGAGAAGGTCGACTGGCGCAAGAGAAGAGAGAGGGGGGGGGGGGTGGAGCTCAGCCGGCCGGGAGGGAGGAGGGGCCGAGCGCTGATAGTGATAGTTTCTACACGCGGACACGATTCTCAGAAACTGAGCCCTTAACAGCTTCACTGTAAACTTACTCCCATAAGAAAGGAAACCAAAGAAATTCTTTTTCCTGTAAAATGATGCAAAAGCCCAAGGCAGGAAATATTAGTGTGAAACTACAGAACAGTAAGAAACACAAATAAAGGGTATAGTAATGAGAGCCATACTTTTGTTTGCTTTTTTATACAAAAATGTGTTTACAGTTCAGTGGAGTACAGACTGGATATGTTCCGTGAAATTCACTGCTGTTCTTGCTAGCAGTTCATATACAGCATTTAGCACAGTGCATGAACATGTCTGAAATAGCAATGCCTTTCGCTGCAGATTTTGCGCATACACTTTACGAACGCTGATGCAGTCGCTGCTGAATAGTCGCACAGATGCTCGGTAACAAAATTCGAAGCTGCAAGAGCAGACTCTTAATACTAACGCAGTATCTTGTTGGACTTATTCTGCTCGTACCGGTCACACGGTCGCTGTGTCGCACACTGCGTGCAGGCGAGCTGTTTGAAGTCACACAACATATACACACGTTCTTAGATTACTGCACCAGATTGGTTAGCTCGCCATGAGGAATGATCTGGATGCGTCAGAAGAACATCATCATCATCATCAGCCTATATTTTATGTCCACTGCAGGACGAAGGCCTCTCCCTGCGATCTCCAATTACCCCTGTCTTGCGCTAGCGTATTCCAACTTGCGCCTGCAAATTTCTTAACTTCATCATTCCATCTGGTTTTCTGCCGACCTCAACGGCGCTTCCCTTCTCTTGGTATCCATTCGGTAACCCTAATGGTCCACCGGTTATCCATCCTACGCATTACATGGCCTGCCCAGCTCCATTTCTTCCGCTTAATGTCAACTAGAATATCGGCTATCCCCGTTTGTTCTCTGATCCACACCGCTCACTTGGTGGCGTGGAGCAGAGGTAGAATACCCGGCTTCAAATCTGAAGGTCGTAAGTTCGAATCCTACTCCGGTCCACCACATTTTCAGGCATGGAGTGGTGCCTGACACCGGCAAGAAAAAAAAATATATCGCCGAGAGCTAGTGGGGCTATACTAGTTCAGGTGCAACCAAACTAGGAAGGCCCACAAAGCTTCATCAAAGTCACTCCCTCACCAGAACAGGAATTGGCCTCCCTGGTGCAGTATTCGGCCACTACCTCCCTCATGACTCCGACAATTAACCCATGGCCCTCAGTTCCCAGTGGCTGCGGAGCACCTGACCAAGGCGGCGGTCAGACCTGCTAAGCGGCAGAGGGTGCTAAGAATCCCTGGGTCAAGACAGGCCGCCAATGGAAACTGAACCTGGCAACGTTCAACACGCGCATCCTCTCGAGTGAGGCTAGCTTAGCGGGACTATTTGAAGAATTATCAGGCATTTCCTGGGATATTATTGGCCTTAGTGAGGTTAGAAGAACTGGTGAGGCTTACACAGTGCTGACTAACGGCCACGTCCTCTGCTACAGAGGTCTTCCAGATAAGAAAGAATCCGGGGTAGGATTTATAGTGCATAACAACATAGCGGGAAACATTTATGAATTCTACAGCCTAAATGAGAGGGTAGCAGTTGTAGTAATAAAGCTGAATAGGAGGTACAAAATGAAGGTAGTACAAGCCTATGCCCCAACCTCTAGTCACGATGATGAAGAAATAGAACAGTTTTATGAAGATGTTGAACTAGCAATGAGAGAGGTGCAAACTCAGTATACTTTAGTCATGGGCGACTTCAATGCAAAAGTGGGGAAAAAGCAGGTTGGTGAGCAAGCAATTGGCAACTACGGCATCGATTCTAGGAATGCAAGAGGAGAGATGTTAGTAGAATTCGCGGAAAGGAATAGGCTCCGAATAATGAATACCTTCTTCAAGAAGCGCAGCAACAGGAAGTGGACCTGGAAAAGCCCTAATGGAGAAACAAGGAATGAAATAGATTTCATACTCTCTGCCGATCCAAGCATAGTGCAGGATGTAGAAGTGTTAGGTAAGGTTAAGTGCAGTGACCATAGGTTAGTGAGGTCTCGGATTTCTCTCAATTTGAAGAGAGAGAGAGTGAAATTAGTCAAGAGGAAACAGGCCAACCTAGAGGCAATAAGGGTAAAAGCAGATCAATTTAGGCTGGTGCTTGCAAACAAATATGCAGCTTTAGAAAAGGAAGATAAAGACAACATAGAAGTAATGAATGAAACCGTAACTAGGTTGATCTCAGAAGCAGCAATTGAAGTGGGAGGTAGGGCACCAAGGCAACCAGTAGGTAAGCTCTCCCAAGAAACAAAGGACCTAATAAAGAAGCGACAGAAGATGAAAATGTCCAACTCAAGAGATCAGATAGAATTCGCTGAACTGTCAAAACTAATCAACAAGAAAAAAGTAAGGGATATTCGAAATTATAACGTGGGAAAGATTGAGGAAGCCGTAAAATATGGACGCAGCATTAAATCAGTAAGAAGAAAGCTTGGCATAGGACAAGGCAAGATGTATGCACTGAAAGATAAGCATGGTAATATCATCAGCAATTTCGATGACATAGTAAAAGCAGCGGAAGAATTCTATACTGACCTGTACAGTGCCCAAAACAGCCAAGCTACTTTCATTCAAAATAGTGATGAACCGGATACAGAGGCTCCTTCTATAACTAGCGCTGAAGTTAGAAGGGCCTTGAAAGACATGACCAGGGGAAAAGCTGCTGGAGAAGATGGAATAACAGTAGATTTAATCAAAGATGGAGGAGATATCATGCTTGAAAAGCTTGCGGCCCTTTATACGCAATGCCTCACAACTTCATGTGTACCAGAGAGCTGGAAGAACGCCAACATTATACTAATCCATAAGAAGGGAGACGTTAAAGAACTGAAGAATTATAGACCCATTAGCTTGCTTTCAGTATTGTATAAAATATTCACCAAGATAATTTCCAATAGAATCAGGGCAACACTTGACTTCAGCCAACCAAGAGAACAGGCTGGCTTCAGGAAGGGATATTCTACGATGGATAATATCAATGTCATAAATCAGGTAATCGAGAAATCTGCGGAGTACAATCAACCTCTCTACATGGCTTTCATAGATTATGAAAAGGCATTTGATTCAGTGGAGATACCAGCAGTCATAGAGGCATTGCGTAATCAAGGAGTACAGGAGGCATACGTGAATATCTTAGCAAACATCTACAAGGATTCCACAGCTACCTTGGTTCTCCACAAGAAAAGTAGAAAGATACCTATCAAGAAAGGGGTCAGGCAAGGAGACACAATTTCTCCAATGCTATTCACTGCATGCTTAGAAGAAGTATTCAAGCTCTTAGACTGGGAAGGCTTAGGAGTGAGAATCAACGGCGAATATCTCAGCAACCTTCGGTTTGCAGATGACATTGTCCTATTCAGCAACAATGGAGACGAATTACAACAAATGATTGAGGACCTTAATCGAGAAAGTGTAAAAATTGGGTTGAAGATGAATATGCAGAAGACAAAGATAATGTTCAATAGCCTGGCAAGAGAACAAGAATTCAGGATCGCCAGTCAGCCTCTAGAGTCTGTAAAGGAGCACGTTTATCTAGGTCAATTACTCACAGGGGACCCTGATCACGAGAAAGAAATTTACAGACGAATAAAATTGGGTTGGAGTGCATACGGCAGGCATTACCAAATCCTGACTGGGAGCTTACCACTGTCGTTGAAAAGAAAAGTGTACAATCATTGCATTCTACCGGTGCTAACATATGGGGCAGAAACTTGGAGGTTAACAAAGAAGCTCGAGAACAAGTTAAGGACCGCACAAAGAGCGATGGAACGAAAAATCTTAGGACTAACGTTAAGAGACAGAAGAACATGGTGGCATCAATAAGCCTGATAAAATGTACCAGAGAATGCAGCGCCAACTTACGCTGCAGCATCTATGTAGTATGACCATAGCCGCATTTTACGATTCCCCCCCCCCCCCTAGTTAATTCATCTTTCTCTTACTATCTTTAAAACCCAATGACTTCGAAAGGGGAATTACACCCTTATTTACCTCTGGTTAAATAATTAGACCTACTAGAATAACATGAACAGTTTCGGGGCTGTTCCCCTACTCTATCCCTTTCACTGCAGGGTTTTTTTTTCTGATTGCGCCTAACCCCCTGCCGGGTATTCTTTTATTGTGATAGCAATTATATGGACACTCCAAAGCAGATTTCTACCGTCGGCGTCGCCGTCGTCGTCGCCATTGCCGTCGCCGTGAGGTTCCGTATGGCGTCAAAGACGATAAAATTGCCGCGCGCCGAACGCTGTATGTGCGAGTGAAAGGGTGCGAGGGACGCGCGCTTTCACGAGGAGTGAACGCACGGCGGAGAACAAACGCGCGTTCTGCGCTGTGCTCCCTTAAGGGCTGCAGAATTAAGCGTCTCTTTCCTCCTTTGCAATCACCATATATGTAGAGCAAACGCGACTTCTTCAGACACGCGAAAGGCCGTGGGGGGGGGGGGGGGGGGGGGAGGAAAGGGAGACGACGTTTAGCTGCGGCACAAAATGCCTATTTACATAAAAACGTTGTGAGGCGAGAAGGTGGTAAAGACTTCCGACGCTGCTCGACGAGTGTCCCGTTCTGATCTCGTCGAAAACCTCCGAGCCGCCCCTAGAGGCTCCGGCAACAGTCACCAACGCAGCGCGCGTTTTGTGCGAACGCGGGCAAAACGCCGACGGCGTCGACAACAGTTCTGTGTGTTGCCGGTGCTGCTGCATGTCCGAGTTCGTACAGCTGATAAAACTACTATCCTTACTCCGTATAGCTCTCTACAAATTTGATGTCGCAATTGATGCTTCGCCTTTCGGGTGAAACTGCGACAACCTTTTTTTTTTTTCCTCATGTTGGTTCAGTGGAAATTTCATGCTAGTAATGCGCCATGATACTCAACAGGACATGCAAAAAGAGAGAAGCGCAGAGAGAACCAACGGCGGAGGCCCAGTCCGCCCAAACTTCCCGATAATGGCAGAACACGAAACTTCAGGGAGCCGGCTAAGCTGGCGCCGGGCCGGCGGGGCCAGCGGCGCCGGCACGACGGCCCCGCACGGTAGTAGTAGTAGTAGAGGTTCGGGGTGGGAAAAGATGCATATTTCTGCAGCCCTTATAGGGAGCACGGCTCAGCATCTGAGGGGAGGGGAATGGGGGGGAGAAAGAAGGAAATAGTGGGAGAAGGGTGGAAGGGAGAGGGCAGTCGTCCTCGTCTCGGGCAGGGTGTCCCTACAGCCGGTCAGCCAGCATAGTGTCCGCAAGGTAGCCGAGGACCACCTTGAACACTTGGCTGGGATTGCGGGCTGGATGCAGCAGGTCCGTGCTGGTACCAGAAGGTAGGCCCATGCGGCGGAGTTGAGCCACCATGGTGTTGCGGTGTTGGTCGAGTGCGGGGCAGGAACATAGGAGGTGCTCCAGTGTTTCGTCTGCCCCGCACATAGAGCAGGCTGGGGAGTCTGCTCTTCCCAGGCGGAAGCTTCGGGCGGCTGTCCAGCAGCAGCCAATCCGAAGGCGTAGTAGGAGGGATCTCTCCCTTCTGGTCAGTCCCCTGTCAGGCAGCCGTGTCGGAGGGCTCCGCCTTGCCACGCGTGCGTCGGGGTGGCAGCTCAGCAGCAGTCGTTGCAAGGTGCTCCTGGAGTAGTCCGATGACACGACCGCCTGGCTGGGTGCCGTGTCCGTGCCGTGTGCCTCCTTGGCCAAGGCATCTGCCTCTTCATTGCCCGGCATCCCCACGTGAGCAGGTACCCAGTGCAAAGAGACATCAGTACCACTGGCACGGAGGGCGTGAAGCTTCGTCACCAGGAGGGCTGCACTGAAGCCAGCCCTCTCCGGGAGGCACACAGCCTGGAGAGCAGCTCGCGAGTCGCTGGCCACTGCGACCGGTACCCCAGGAGGCTCGGCTGCCAGCAGGTCTGCGGCCAGGTGGAGGCCCGCCATCTCAGCAGCGGTGGAGCTGGCCGAGAAGGGAAGTCGACAGGTCGATGCCCTGCCGAGCGCGGGGGCCACACAGGCTGCAGTGGCTGAGCCGCTGTCGGGGAGGACGGAGCCATCCGTGAAGACGAGCAATCTCCCCGCCAGCTCTTCCTCCAGCTTGGAGGTAGCCACCTGAAGGAGTACGCAGCTGGATGATCGCCGCTTGCTGTGTCCTTCAAGCGAGGTGGTGATGACCAGGGGCCTCTCGTGTGGTGGCGGGAGTCGTGGTGCTGGGGGTACCTGGCCGACCACTGCCAGGTAAGTGTCGACGAGGCTCCCCATCCTGGAGGAGGGACGGCTCGCCAGGCGGGTGAGCAGGCGTTCTCCGTCAGGGGCGTGGGCCAGCCTGTCGATGTGCAGCAGGCCACGTTGCTGCAGCAGGAGGGACAGAGGCCACGCCCCCGCCTCTGCGAGCGTTGCTGCTATTTGAGAGGTCCGGGGCAGCCCCAGCACGCTCTTGATGAAGCCTCTGTGTAGCTGCTCCAGACGTCTCAGCCGGGTTGCTGACAGCGTGACGAGTGGCAAGGCGTAGAGCAGCCTGGAGGTGGCGGCTGCAGAATGCAGACGCAGCGCCCAGGATGTCGAGCATCCTCGCCCCCTCAAGAAAATGCGGCTCACGGCTTTCTGGACTCTCTGGACCTGGGCCACGGCAGCCTTTACAGCGGGAGTCCAGGTCAGCAGGTGGTCGATCTGCAGTCCCAGGTACATGACTGTCTTCTGCCAAGGTATCTTGGTGCCTCCTACGCTGAGACAGGCAGTGCTCCGTCGGGTGGCCGAACGAGGATGCACCAGGAGAGCCTTGGTCTTGGCAGACGATACCGTGAGGCCCACGGAAGCTAGGTGGCCCACCGAGGCGTCCAGGGCCTCCTGGAGGCAGGTCCGGACTGCAGGAAGGCTGCGTCGTGGTCCGCTGGTCCACAGGGCGATGTCGTCTGCGTACACTGAGCAGTGCACTGGGAAGCGCCGGCCCTTCGGGATGGATGAGGGCAGGCGTGCTAGGGCCACGTTGAAAAGGAAGGGGCTCAGCAACGATCCCTGAGGCACGCCTGCCGTGACCGGTCGCGGGTAGCTCTGTGCGGTGCCCACGCGCACTCGGAACGAGCGACCGGTCAGGAAGGCACGCACGAATTGCTCCATGCATCCCGACACTCCGAGTGCATCGAGGGCGTGTATCACCACCTGATGGGGCAGGCCGTCGAAGGCACTCTGCACATCCAGGAGGACCAGCAGGGCTGCCTCTCCTTCACTCCTGGCCTGCTCCAGTGTCGATACGACGTCGCCGATGGAGTCAGCTGTGCAGCGGCGACTCCGGAAGCCAGTCTGCTGCTCCGGAAAGAACTCCAGCACCCTGGCTGTCCACTGCAGGCGCACCAGGACCATGGTCTCCATGACTTTGCAGACCGCAGATGTAAGGGAGACAGGACTGTAGGACGATGGAGCTGTGGCTGGCTTTCGTGCCTTCAGTATGGGCACGACTATGGCAGTGAGCCATGACTCGGGGAGCTGGCCGTTGTTCCAGACAGCGTTGAGACAGTCCAGGAGCCGGGCCTTCTCAGCGTCCGCCAGGTTGCGGAGCATCTGGAAGGTTATCCCGTCTGCTCCCGGGGCGCTTCGCCGCCTGGAACGGTCGAGGGCCTTGGTCAGCTCATGGAGCTGGAAAGGCTCATCGCATAGGGCCGCCACGCACTCCATCGTCCAGTCCGGGTGGTGGGTGGTGTGCATTGCTGCAGCTCCCGCACGGTGACAGTCGAAGGCGGGGGAGCTACGACGGAGTTGAGGGCGAGGGGAGCCACCCAAGCGACTGCCACCGAAGCCACGGCGTAGCCAAGGCCAAATGCGCTTCTCTCCCGCCCTCCTCCCTCACCTTCGACTGTCCCCGCGCGCGCCCGTGCGCGCCGGCGCCGCCCACTCCCTAAAGTGTCGTTTCCTATTTTTCTGCGGTTATCGGGAAGCGAGCGTTGGCCCGCGTGGCAGTGTTGCCAGGTTTGGCTATATATAGCCCGATTGGGCTACGGAAAAAAAAAATTTTTAGGCGTCGACTTGGACGAGTTGACAATGTGACTATATTTGGGCTACTGAAAATCTGCGACTTGGCTGTGTTTGGGCTATACGTGGCGCTCTAATGCACGATCCAGAGGTGGCTCTGATGGAGCACAAACAAATCTCGAAGGCTATGTTTTAGCTGGCTGACCCGGCAGCGCGGTCGTGCGTGAAATCCCCCCCCCCTCCCTCTGCGCCATTGTCTGAGCCGGTGGCTTTGATATTTGACGCACTCAAACTTACACCCCGCTTCATCGTCAGACACGCAATACCCCGGCATCGCGATGAGCCTGGGCGTAGATGCTTTTTCACAGTACACTCTACTTGTATGGCTATGCTCAAACAGTGAGACCAATAAAATAGGGTCGAGCGATCGTGGCGCCTACATGAAAGAAGGGAAGCATGGGTAGAAGACACGCTCCAGTGCGTTCATGTCCATGACTTCTGGGTGAAGTATCGCGCCGGGCACAGCTTTCGACCGGCTCCACGTTTCTCACGCTAAGCTGTACTGCTATTTTCCTTTCCCTGCGAGATTAATTTTTTTTCGTGCTTACATTCGAGATTCATTTCCTTGGAGATGAGAATCGAACCATAGGGATGTGGGCCAAGTATGCTAGAAAGTATAAAAAATAATGGGAGCAAGACCCCACGCTCAAAGGTGGATCCTAGTGCTTCATATGCAGATACTCATTCTGCTAATATCGCAACATGTTTGCCACGATGATATCAGTGCACTACGTCACGTGAGCATCAACCACCGTGTTAGCTTAGCAGGTGAGGTGTCACGCTGCTGGCTTGAGGGCGCGGGTTTGATTCCCGGCCACGGCGGCCGCATTTGCAGGAACACTCGTGTACTTAGATTTAGGCGCACGTTAACGAAACCCAGGTGGTCAGAATTAATCCGGAGTCCCCACTGCGTCATTCCTCCTAATCAGATCGTGGTTTGGCCCGTAAAACCCCAGCAATTATTATTATTAGCACATTACCATGGTTTGCTTTTTGGCAGTAGCCGGTTTTCACAGGATTACCACTGTTCTCAATTTGTCGTTTACCTTTACTTTATTCGCTGTCTCGGCTTTCACCATTTCGAGCGAGTTACGTTCGGGACATGCTTGTCGCCGAAAACGACCGCGTGCTTCTTGCACTGGTGTGCCATTTTGCGCAGTACTCTTTTAAGACTGGTTTTGGCTCATAAAAAAAAGAGCCCTGGGCGCGTCGGCGTTGCAGACCGCTGAACTTTGTCTATGTCGTAGGCAGAGGTCACCTGAGAGGTCAATGACGCTGAACATTATTTCGCGTTCACTACAGTTAAAGAGTGGAGTTCGTATTTAACATTACTGTAAACAATAAAAAATAATAAGTTAGTACTATCTTTCTTAACATAAATGTACAGTGATTTCGCTCTTTGAAACGATTTGTTGTAAGTGTTGCGTGTGCAAGCATGATGTCACTGTTGTTGATGTCAAAGGTCGACCGTCACGGCAACACGGACATTTTCTTACGATGGGTTGTGCAAAAAAGGATTGCCGTAGTCCAATATGAAAATGTATAGAGAAATAACAGTGCAAATAAACATGGCTATATTTGGCTACGATATTTCTTGCTCTTTTTTGTGTTTGGCTACATCTTGGCTACAATTTCTGTAGCTTTGGGCTACGCCGCCTCGTACGACCTGGCTACTCTGCCGCGTGGGCAGTTTCGTGGCCCTCGCTCGCTACGTGCTTGCGCGCCGCATTTCACGACTCGCACCGTTCGTACATCGTGCACGAATACTTCAAAATAAGTCGTTCTTTTAATTCGAACAAATTTTCGGGCCCCTTCGAGTTCGAATTATCTAGATTCGACTGTATTTCATCAGAATTCCTCAGCTGTTCTTGAATTTTATCGTCCGTCAAAGCGCGGACGCACGTGGCGCGCTGACTCGCCATGGCTGCTGCGCTCTGCCGAGACGAAGCGACGCGGGTGTAAACACGTGTGCTCCAACTGTTGTCTAAAATTTAATTTACAAGTTCTACGTGTTTATGTGACCTCTCCATAGATGGCGGGACATAAACGCAATTTTTTTTTCGCACAGTTTGTCTTGGGAGTGGCAGGGAGTAAGTTTAAAAAGCAACACGAGTATACTCGGGAGTAGCAGGGGGTGTGCGTGGGTGGTTTCACGAGTTATCTCGGTAGTGGCAGTTAAAGGGCTATCAATGAATATTCGCCAATGGTAAGTTTCCTCCTATAACAACGCGTGTCAGAATCAGATACGTTTTAATCGGCTGAACATGCAGTGCTGATCCTTTCAATTATCATAGAAGTTTAAACCTTTGAATATATTTTTCGCCATTGAATGTAGTTATATGCCGTTTCTCAAATTATAAGTCTTGCTTTAACGCTTTTCTCTACCGCTGTCCGCGATAATAATGTAATTTACACTGGCTAGCTTCATCGCACACATTCAGATGTTATACTTTATGGCTGAAGGTTTTTGGAAACGTGAAAACATTTGTTCTTTCTGCAAATTTATACGAAAAAGCTGATCGAGCATGGCTGGTTATATACAGCATGCTATAATACACGTAATACAGCGTCTGAGACATTATATGTTGTTGTGTAATGTACAGTTTCTAGCAAAGCGGCACTCTTCCGGCTTCAGAGTGAGCCCAGATGGCTTCATGCCCTCTAGCACTGTCCCAAGTCGCCTAGGTTGATCGTCGGAATTCACGGTGAAGACAATTACGTCATCGAAGTCAACGAGATAGGTCTGTCACTTCAACCCTGCTAACACCGTCTCCATCACGCGTCGAAACGTTGCGCGTGCCGAACAACAGTCCGAATAGCATGACCTAGAACTCGTAGAGGTCGTCCCGCGTGATGAAGGTGGTCTTCTCGCGATCCCTCTCGTCGACTTCTGTTTGTCAGTAGCCAGTCTTGAGATCCATCGATCTCAAGCCTTGCAAATACAGTACAATGCTTCGTCTATCCGTGGGAGCGTGTATACGTCCGTCTTCGTGATCTTATTCATTCGATGATAACCCACGCAGAAACGAAGGGTTCCGTCCGTTTTGAGTAGCACTGACAATTGGGCGAGTTGGTACGGATGCATGGCTTCAGAACGGCGCAACAAATTCGCCGTTCTGAAGCCATGCATCCGTCCGTTTTCTTCACCAAGACAACAGGAGACACCCAGGGGTTCTTCGAAGGCTGGGTTATTTAGTCGTGTAGCATTTCATCGACTTGTTGCTTTATGATTTCTCTTTTCCCCGTCGAAACTCGCACACGGCGGACGCGGCTTGGCCTTGACGCTAATCAGGACTTTGTTCTACGTACTGCAGGGCATTTTCCAGTTTGGCGCATGTACAGCATTGAATGGCTACACGTCCGGGGAAAAGAATGGTTTTGTGATGGACGTGACTCGAAGCCAGACGATCAGCAACTGATAAAAGGTTTATTTAGCGGGCTATTATATACACAGACAACCGATGACGTAGTTGTAACGTAGCTTACGTGCACAAGAAAGAAAAAGCGCGGCGTTAGGTGCACGTCATAACAGGTTTCGTCGGCGTGTATCAACTTCGTCCGGTTTACACTACCAGCCAGATTCTACCGTGGTCATTCCCTGGCGACCAGGCCAGAGCTAGGTCAGCTGGTAGGTATACCCCCCGGGTAAACGATGTTTGCGTCACTAGCGCCAATTTGTCCCCTGGTGTTTGGTAGGCCAAACTGTGAAACCAATAAACAATAAAAAAATTGCTGATGCTGCTATGGCAACGCTTTTGTTGATGAGAGAGGGGGAAACGCCGAGCTGCTTGTCGTCTGCTATGCGCTCGACGAGCGCGCGACCGCTTTGTGAGCCGCAAGCGGAAAAGAGCACCGCTTGCATCTTTTTTAGATTGTGTTGCTGCTGCATATACTGTTTTCTACAGCTTTCGGTCGCTAATTTTCTCGGACGTTGAGCACGTCCACGAAACATTTGTTAGGAAATATTTCTCAGTTAAAATGCACGCGAGCTAGCAAGCTCGAAGCGTGACAATTTTGTTTGAGCAAGAAAATTGAGTAGTCGGAAAATGTGGTGTATTCACTGATTTTATTAGCAACGTATTGCAAACGATACAACTCAATACATACCACAATAGCACAGAGCTGTGTAATTCGTACAGTAAATACAAATGTTGGCATCTGTATTGGTTACACAAACATAAGAGAAGTCTTCACACAATTCATCGTATATAGATTATCGCTGCAGGGGTCACCACGTTCATTGGCTGTACACAGTACAATTCACCACAAACGAAGGTTCATAGTAACACGTTCGTGAATAATGAACTGATCATGCAGAGCAGGTGACGAGGACGTTGAGCCCAACATTGCCAGCTCCTTTTTCTTTTTCCATCTTCTGGAAATAAGGGGGAAATGAGCAGCATTTTAGGTGACATGTTTTAAACAAGTCTCAGCACTTTTTTCGCAAAATGGCGCTTCCAACTTATGCGGGTCAGCTTCGATTGTGTATCTTTGCATGACTTCAACTAAAAATATTCCTCTAAGAGACATTAAGCTTTGCTCAAAGTTGCATTGCTATTGTACAATTACGTAACATGTTTAGCATTGGTGTTGTCTCATTAGCTGGCTAGGAACATTGTAGTATTGCAGTTTCTTTTTTTTAATTTACTTTCGCTTTACCATTGCCTACACAGCCCACAAGAGGTAATTAAGTCAAAATAATTTAAAAGCTGCTCTGCGCCGGCACGCGCACACCTGCTCCTGTAAAATTTCTACTATACAACGAAAATTATGGAGATCGTTGCAGCGTGTACCCAAGACTTAGCTTCGTCGTATTGAATTGTGCGATTTTACGTACCACGATGCGTGCGTGAGACACGCCGTAATAACCGACTGCGAAATATTTCGACCATCGGCGGCGTGCGTTAACTTCGGCCCTATCGAAACTCAATTTATTTCTGTGACCTCGTGTTTCAAAGTGTAACGCCATGTCCGATAAGCGACAACGGCGGGCGACAGATATGCCGCTTACAGCAAGGCCAAGTGGGCTGCGTCTTCTTACGAGCGTGAATTCTGTCGTTGTGAAAAGAAGATATTCGCATCTTTCGCTGCGTCAGGAAGCTGGAAAATATTCGCAGCGTTAGCTACACCAGCAGTTTGGAACACCCTTTACCACGCATGATCATCGAATATTAAGTAAAAACGAAAAGAACGCAATTCCCTGGAGCACGCGCAACAAATTTCGCGGCGTAACGTCACACGAAGCCGTAGCAGACGACATGAAAAAAAGAAAGAAAGAAGCGCTCCGTGCTGTTCACTTTTGCGCCGTATCTTGCATACTAGTTCTACACAAAGCAAGAATGCACGCCGCCTGCCTTAATGCCCAAAATCAACAAGTCGGCCTTTGCATACCTACAACCTGGACGACGCTCTTTTGGCCGGCAGGGTGGTCTTGAGCCGAACCAGCCGTGGATTCTGTGGCTTCTGCCCGGGAGGATCCTGGAAGATAGGGTAGAAATCGGTCTCGGTTAAGGAGGTAGCGAAGGAAGGCAGTTGTACATTAAGCTGGTTGCATGAAATCCAATGTAAAGGACACACCTTGAACTCATGCTTAAATATGGAACGTGAATTATGTATCAAGCGATAAGGCACGTGAAAACGAACTACAAATGCGCACACATTCGCAACCGCTAATAAATTGTTTTTCTTACCCTCGTCGATCGGGGACCCCACTTCCACTGCAGCAGTGGGAACAGCCGTCCACAGGAGTCGTGTTTTGGCAGGGTCGGCGTAGGCATTTTCAGCGAAGTGGTCCGAGCAGAGGCGGTAGCCGTTGTACATTTGCTCCCGTGCGAGTCCCTCAAGATCTGCTCTTTGGGCGTAATTCCGCCATACGTCACACCTAGAAAATGAAACAGGTACCACCATGAATATCAATAAACAACACATAAAAGCGACACTAATATATAGAGTGCTAAAAAGCGAGAAAATATGTCACGAGTTCAAAAGTGAAGCGAAGCTCGCCCTTAGCGCAGGTAACATGAACTTCTCGTGACACGGAATGTAAGCAGTCCCTCGTACGTAATTATTTTGGGGGCTTCTTTCTTAAACATTCAAATGTGGTAATGTCACCCCAAGGAACTGCTCGTCGGAATGCTCTGAAGCCGAGCCAGTTCGTCGAATAAGCGCGTTCGGCGAACATATATATACTTTGCAAGATTTCTTCGCGAAGAAAAAAAATGCAGGTCCACCGCTAAAAAAACCAATACCGAAGCGAAATTTCCGTTTGAGCGTCAGCTGGCATCAACCGGCTCACCAGAAACTGTCCACAAGTACCTTTACATGCTTACAACGTTACTGAAAAATGCGCAGTGCCAGGAAAAAGAATGACTGTAAAGCAAGGGCAGAAATGTTTCGGTTCGCTCTGTGGCCGTTTTGATAAGCACAGCACATGATTCTTCGTACCGAAAAAAAGTGTGCTTACCTTTCGTCCGCTGGGAAGCGGAAAAATTTGGCTGCGCTGTTCCTTCCCGAGTTGCGGCACCAAAGAGCAGCACAACACGCCTTGTGTCATGTGCCTAGTTTCGCCGACATTTTCAGATGTTCGCACTCACAAACACCAAAATTGTCGCTTTCCTGCAATTCTAAAAAGTTTCACACGTGGACAGCGAAAAGGGCTGGAGCAGACGAACGGAATGGCAGCAGACGAGATAAGAGCGAGAGCGCCGCCCTTCGGCGCAACGAAGGCCGAGTCTGGATAAATATATAGGGTGTTAAAAAAACGAAAATGGCCAAGGACATATTTTTTCAACACATAATTGCATAACTTAACTTTATTCATGCGTAGGTTGGAAAGGTAGGGCCACACATGCAAAAGTTGCTGATTTTTCGCTTCCTACCAAAACAATGGCGGACGCTTTATTTCAGATACCGAAACTAGTCGAAGTGTCCGGCCCCTGACCAGGCACTGCTAGTGACACCACTAGGAAATCGCGGTGTGAAGTCATCTGGGAACACCGCTATAAAAGAAGCACCCCATCGATTCGTCTTCTGTCGGCACAGCGGAAAGCGGCTTGGACATGACGCTAGTGAGGCCAAGCCGCTTTGCGTACTGGAGGTAGTTCGTTACGAAGCGACTGTCGTGGCATTATTGCCCTGCCGTGCCCACTGAAGTGCCTTGACCTTGCATATGAAGATTTTGTCTTCGGGTGGCTTCCCTGTGGAGACATTGAAACAAATCCAGGTCCCATGCAGGAAGAAATGTTTAAACAGTTGCCTGAGGGTCAAACTGTAATCTGCAACGATATTTCAGAGATGAAAGTCCAACTATGCAACGTCGGAACATTGGTGAGTAACCTTCAACCGATGTTCACTCAAATTAACAAAATGCTGTCTGAGCTTCTCCGGCTCAAGATGATCAGGTTCAAACTATCCTAAAGCCTACAGAACAAATTATAGACTTCCAGACGAAGAAACTTGCTGATCTGGAGGACAGCAATCGGTGATCAAACATAATTATTCATGGCATATCTGAATGCCCCGAGGAAACGGAAGCGCTTCTCAAGCCAAACGTTCTTACATAAATAATGAGGGATTGGCTGAATATGCGGTGCTAATCTATCGGTCGCATCAAATGCCTGGTCATCATTTATCTGCAAAATGTTTACGAAAAAAAGATGGTATTCGACAACTGCGGCAAGCGTAAAGCATCAGGCATTGAAAACGACTGCTCGCTAGCGACGCTGACGAAACGGAAGCTTCTGTGGGAAGTGCGAGAGTCGGGAAACTGCAGGGCAAGAAAGTACACTTACTTCTTGACAAAGTAAAGGTTGAAAAATATCCATTCGGCTGGGATGAAGCAAAAAACATGCACGTCAAAATGGGGAACCAACACTGCCAGCCGCCCGAGACATGATGCCCTTCCAAAGAACGTGAGAAGCATTTGCGTATAATTAACTTAAACGCTCGTAGCGTAATGCGCAAAACAGAACTTCTTGAGGTTTTTCTTACTAGACCATGACCCACAAATTGCCGTCAGGACTGAGACGTGGCTGCTGAGTCAAATAGGCGACGAGGATGTCTTCCCACCCTGTTATCAAGATTTTCGTAAGGATCGGCCTACCAGGGAGGTGGCGTGGCAGTCCTTATTAAAAACGACGTAGATGCTGTTCTCTTGAAAGACATTCCCGGTCTCGAATGTTCATGCATAAAAAGCTCGTGATGGGGCCATAACTTTTTCATCATATTCATCAGCCTATATTTATGTACACTGCAGGACGAAGGCCTCTCCCTGTGATCTCCAATTACCCCTGTCATGCGCTACCTGATTCCAACTTGCGCCTGCAAATTTCATCGCTCCACCTAGTTTTCTGCCGTCCTCGACTGCTCTTCCGCTCTCTTGGTATCCATTCTGTAACTCTAATGTTCCACCGCTTATGTATCCTACGCATTACATGGCCTGCCCAGCTATATTTCTTCCGCTTAATGTCAACTAGAATATCGGCTATCCCCATTTGTTATGTTATCCACACCGCTCTCTTCCTGTCTCTTAACGTTACGCCAAACATTTTTTTTCGTTCCATCGCTCTTGGTGCGGTTTTTAAAGGGATACGGACACAAAATCTGAAAGTGAATCCTGAGTGTGTGATTACACCAAAAAGAAGTAGTCACTTAGCTAATTTTTTGAGCCGATAGCTTTATTTTGGCGTTTTTGTGAGCGCGCGCCTCGCCGCCCGACCCGCGGGAGTTGGAAGGCGTGACGTCACGACACCCTCGTCGGATAGCCAGCCGGCCGGCCGCGGTCATTCGAAGCGCGCCGACGCCGCCATCGCGAGCATGGATTCGAGTTCTGGTGCCTCTACCAGAGGTGAGTACACGTCTGAAGACGAGGACCATTCCAACTTGGCAAGAAATATTATTGCTTACGATTACGAGCCTTCCGCGTCAAGCGACGAAGCAGAGCAGGCGGCCGTGGAAGTGCCAGTCAGGTTTTCGCGAACCGTAGCGCGAAGATTTCGTTCTGCACCAGACACTTGTGCAAGAAATACTTGTAATTTCCTCTGTAAACTTGCTTTTTCAAGAGCGCACGCAGGGGAGGGAGCTGCGGGGCACTTCAGCACTGCGTGGATGACTGAATAGTAGTTTTAATGCCGTCGGCGTGAGCAACTGCTCTGAAGTATCATTACCTCCGAGACCCTCACATCCACTTCGCCAGTCGCCCGACAGATGGCAGCACCTGTCTGGCGATCTCCCCAGTTTTTGCCGCTTTTAGCCTGCGGAGAAGCAGAGCTGTGTGTGTGTCTGCCCCGCTGCTGTGTAGGACTGATCTCGTGAGGCGCTCGCTCGCGCGCGCTAGCCTTGTATTGTTTTACTATGCTTTGCCAATATTTTATCGCGATAGCAATTATATGGACACTTCTACCGGATTTGTGCCGTCGGCGTCGCCGTCGTCGTCGCCGTCGCCGTGAGGTTCCGTATAGATTTCAAGGGCGATAGAATCGTCGCCGCGCGCCGTATGCGCGAGCGAAAGTGCGCGGGGGACGCGCGCTATCACGGAAGGCGAACCCCCCCCCCCCCCGCGCTATCACGGAGAGCGAACGCTCGGCGGAAAGCAAACGTGACCGTTGCGCGAGAGACCGTAGGGGTATGGGAGGGAGGGAGGCGTGGCGGCGCTGTGCTCTGGGACCAAAGGCGTATCTTGCCACTCAATCTCCCACGCGAAAGCAACAAAGCGGGAAGAGGGGGGAGGGGGGGGGGGCAGCTTCTCCTCTGCCAACAACTTCTCCTTTGCACTTTGCCCGGGGATGCCGGTCGTCCGCACCGTCTCTTATCTCCACGCGGCTCTGACTTTTGTATGCGCTGTGCATTCGCCGCTCAGTTTCCGTTGAAGCGATAGACCACTTCAACGGAAACTGATCTCCACTTTTCTTGTGGAGATCCAATGTAGCTGTGGAATCTTTGTAGATATTTCCCAAGATATTCACGTATGCCTCCTGAACTCCTTGATTACGCAACACCTCTATGATTGCTGGTATCTGTACTGAATGAAATGAAAAATATGAGAGCCATATAGAGAAGTTTATTGTCCTCCGTAGATTTCTCGATTACCTGATTGATGACATGGATATGGTCCATCGCAGAAAATCCCTTCCTGGAGCCAGCCTGTTCTCTTAGTTGACTGAAGTCAAGTGTTGCCCTGATTCTATTGGAAATTGCCTTGGTGAATATTTTATACAATACTGAAAGCAAGCTAATGGGTCTAAAATTCTTCAATTCTTTAACGTCTCCCTTCTTATGGATTAGTATAATGTTGGCGTTCTTCCAGATCTCTGGTACATTTGAAGTCGTGAGGCATTGCGTATAAAAGGCCGCAAGTTTTTCAAGCTTGATATTTCTTCAATCTTTGATTAAATAGACTGTTATACCGTCTTCTCCGGCCGCTTTTTTCCTGGTCGTGTCTTGCAAGGCCCTTCTAACTTCATCGCTAGTTATAGAAGGAGCTCTGTATTCTGATTATCACTACTTCGAATGGAAGTCGCTTGGCTGCTATGGTCACTGTACAGGTCAGTATAGAATTCTTCCGCTGCTTTAACTATGTCGTCGAAATAGCTGATGATATTACCCTGCTTATCTTTCAGTGCATACATCTTACCTTGTCCTATGCCAAGTTTTTTCCTCACTGATTTGACGCTGCATCCATATTTTACGGCTTCCTCAATCTTTCCTAAGTTATAATTTCGAATATCCCTTACTTTCTTCTTGTTTATTAGTGTCGACAGTTCAGCGAATTCTACCTGATCTACTGAGTTTGACACTTCCATGCTTTGTCGTTTTTTTTATTAGGTCCTTTGTTACTTGGGAGAGCTTACCTACTGGTTGCCTTGGTGCCTTACATCCCATTTGAATTGTTGTATCTGAGATCAGCCTATAGTTACGGTTTCATTCATTACCTCTATGTCTTCGTCATCTTTCTATTCTAAACCTGCATATTTGTTTGCGAGCACCAGACTGATTTGGTCCGCTTTTACCCTCACCACGTCTAGGTTGGCCTGTGTCTTCTTGACTAATTTTACTCTTTCTTTCGTCAAATTGAGTAAAACTCTAGACCTCACTAACCTATTGTCACTGCACTTTACCCTACCTAACACTTCGACAACCTGCACTCTGCTGGGATCGGCAGAGAGTATGAAATTTATTGTATTCCTTGGCTCTCCAGTAGGGCTTTTTCAGGTCCACTTCCTTTTGCTGCGCTTCTTGAAGAAGGTATTCATTCTTCGAAGCCTATTCCTTTCCGCGAATTCCACAAACATCTCTCCTCTAGTCTATCTAGAATCGTTGCCGTAGTTGCACATTGCTTGCTCTCCTAATAACGCAATATTACCTATCTCTAAAAGGTACAGAAGAAAGCTGTAAGGTTTATTTACCCAAAATATTAAAGTATGACTCAGCCTCTGAAAAAACTTCGAGTAAACTTAAGCTTCGGTTTTAAGAGTGGAAGGCGATAGCGTTAGTGGACGCCGTTGACGCCGACACCGACACTGTATCTTCTGCGACATGGGGCGCGATCAAAATTTAGAAAGGCTCGGTTTTCAACATTCCCCTCAATGTTGCCTAGATTGAAAGTACAGCGAAACACCATCAGAATTTGAGGACGCTTAAGCTTCGACTTTAACAGTGGAACGCGATAGCATTCAGAGATCCCTGGCTGCTTATTAGGCTTTCTTCTCGTGTATTCAAATTACATTTCGATGCTGTCACGTTTGTAGGTTGTGATGAAGTCGTACTTTACGATTTTTCTGAAGAATTTTACTTTGAGAAATTCAATTTATTTTTCGCTAACGTCTTGCTCCACGTGGAGAGCCCGCCTGGTCGGGGTGGTTCGAGATGATGTGGTTCGACATGATTATTTCCGCCAGACGCCATTGCTTACGCCGATTCCGACACCGACGCCGACGCAGGATTTTCCGCGACACGGGGCTCTTAACGCTATCGTGTTAATAATGCAGGCTAATGGAATTTAATGTCTCCAACAAAGAAGGAAACTCTGGGTTTCCAATTTCATTTCTTGTTTTGCAATCGGGGCCTAGCCATTAATCCATCACCCTAGATATCGTCTTCAACATCGAGGCATACTCGCCACCATCATCTTAAGTCGCTGACACCGTATTTTGCACAAACAGATTTATTGAAGTTTTCATTTTTTTCTTAGCACTGTAACCGATTGGAATGACTATTTATTGCCTTCCGCCACAATGTGATGCTTTGGAGCTTTATCAACTTTGTTTACGTTTCCTGTATCTTTTTACCCACCCTGCATGGACCTCTACAAGATTTGGATTATTGAATAAAGAAAGAACGAAAGAAGTAAATACAGCAAGCAAGAAAGAAGGAAAGAAAGAAAGAAAGAAAGGAAGGAAGAAAGGAAGAAAGAAAGAAAGGTTTGGCGAAACTCGGGTTCTTCACGAGCTCTGCCGACGCCCCAAGATGAAAGAACTAACGGTAACAAGATAAAGTTCGTCCGTCGGCACGCCTCCCGTTTCATTGGTTTATCTATATTCACTGTGGGTGGCTATCATCTCTTGGTCGTTGCCATATGGGCGGTCGACAAACTGGGGCTCACGTGATCATACGTTCGGTGCATGGTCGTGCCTTCTTTTGCTTGTTTGTCGTTCCACCGAGTGCATTACAGGCACAAGGAAGTTATAAAAGAAATTCATTTATTACAGTAATATTAGTCACAGTAACGCGGGTTATAAGCATTTTAAAGTTTACAAAATGTACACTGAATGTGTATTAGACTAATTTGTAGTTTAATATATTTCGCGTTATACCACAAGGGGACGCTCGCCCTCCTTTTTTTTTCTCTTCATTGGATTGGCGCGGCTCAATACGTGCTTGCGCTAGCATTTCCGAGCACAGATTGGTGTGCGCTTGGTTTTCGCACTAAGCTTTCAACAGATCGCTCGTTGCTTCTTCTCCTTCCTCGGGATTGAATTGGTGCGGCTTGCTAGGTGCTTGAGCTCCCATTTCCAAGCACAGATTGGTGTGCGCCTGGTTATCACAGGGGTCTTTCAACAGATCGCTCGTTGCTCGCGCTAAAGTAAGGCTGTGAGACGAAGTGAGCGTCGGCTGGCACAGCAGTGGTTTGACACGCGCTTAGCGTGTAAGCACGCAGTAATGACGGAAATCAATGAGTCAGAAAACTACGCTTTGTTTTCTTTTATTTTGTGATCCACCTTCATACTGGCTAGCGCCGTGCGATGGCTTCTAACAACCGCAAGAAGGAGTCTTCTTAGTAGGAAGCCCGAGCAATCCGTGGCTTCTAACAAATGCAAGAAAGTGTCCTTGCAGCGCACGTGGCCATTGACTGCCATCACATCCATCCGAAGTGGGACTCCCGCATCGGTGCAGTTACCCTGTACCCACCGCTGACAAGGTGGCGCTTCACGTTTTGACAATAACATTCTATTTTTTTTTTGCGTGTGAACGCCCGTTCACGCTGTGGTTCAGGCTGTTCACGCTGTGGTTGACTGTCCACGCTGTTGACTGTCCACAAAGTTCACGCTGTTGTTGACTGTCTCCCAACGCACATTGAGGCACAGCCCCGTTAGCATCTAGCAAATTTGAGATAAAGTTGTATGCGGACAATTCGGTACTATGAATTATGATCTGCGGTTGACCATTGGCTGCAATATTGGCGCCTAGCGTCGCCGCCTTTCGTCGGTCGACCTTGAAAAGTCGCAGCACCCCTCTGGTCGCGCAGACCATGCGGAAGACCCATGGGCCACCATCTTTAACGCGCCCGTAATTTTGGCGGCTCGGTGAAACGTTGTCGCCCGTCATTAGGCTGTACTTTTGCTCCGCGCGAAGAAGGCACTCGTCAATTTGCGCTATCTTCCCGGGGCCACCGAGTGGAGGTCGCACCAGCAGTTGGTCCCTCGCGACCTCACGGATGTATTTCCTGCCGTCGGCGATGATGTGCTCCGACAGAGGAAACAAGTTGCCGGTCATCTCCTTCAACAGCCATATGTATATGCTTTTGCTCACGCAGTACGTGAGCCAAATCATTTGCCGCCTGGAGGGGTGGTCGTTCGGACGGCCGAGTCAGACCATGTTGACGAAGTAACTTCCTTCGCCTCTCTACCCATGCAGTGCAGCGGTACCGTATAACTGCGAAAACTGCTTTCGGCATCTGTTACACCAGAAGGCCGCCCGGCGTCCATTCTATGTCTTCCTATATAATGTGACCACTTCGCCTTCGCAGGTCGGTTAGTCCGGGTTCAACCCCAGGTGCTCGCAGGTGCCCCAGTACTCCGATGATGACACCGCAACTGGCCTGGGGCTGGGGCATGGTGAAAGAACAGCGCTTGAAGCCGGAGGGAGCCGAAGCGATCGCACGAACTTTTCCTCCGCAGCCTAGTCACACCAGTCTGTGCTGGGAAAACATAATTTGCCCGCCACGCTGTCTCCGCAGACGAGGGCCTTCGATTAACTCGTCACACAGCCAGCGCACTCACGTTTTGGAAAGGCAAAAATGACGCTGAAACTCTACGTTGGTCATGTAGGTGAACGGATCCAGACGGTCATATTGACGCTTGCTGCCGCTGCAGGATGCGATGACACAGGCTGCAACTGCCGCCACCATGTTCCCGAGTTCAACACGAGGATGGTTTCGCGATGTACGAGTTTGGCACGAGTTCGCGTGTCAATCAAAACCATAGGTCACGCCCCGCGCGAGGCATGTAACTCTTGTGCGTGCGCCTACCACGGTTGGGCCACGCCCAACTTATTTTCAGGGAACAGCGACGTGGTGCGGAACTGAGAGGCATCAACAATCTTGACCGTCGACAGAAAATACGCACAGCACACTGTCATCGGTGATTTACTGAGAACCACTATCAAAAACAAAGCGGCGACTTTCGCTGGCTTATGGATCTATCTTCTTAGGCTGTGATGGCCCCAGAACACGGTTAATTGTCTGCATTGTAGCGGCGTAGCGCACAGCAAATAATTATCGGCACGACATTGCAGCTGCTTGCAAGGCCTCGATGCGCCGTGATGGACGACGATGCTGAGCAGTGCGTAGTGTTATCCAACGTCAAGGTATAGCAGCTGTTGTTTGAGTTGGCTGCTCTGTCATCGGTGATGTATCGGACCAGCAGTGTCGCAAACACGGTCAGCGTCATGAAACGCTCTCTTTTTTAGACCCAGTGCGATGGCATTTCTTCATCACAAGCACGGCACACTAAACAGCTGCAACCCCTTCCTGCGTTCGAAGTCTAATTTCCTAACTGCACACAAGAGCCATCACCCGCCAAAATGCGATTGCCGCGCTGTCGTTACTATATCCATATGCGATCGCTGTTAGCTCAGCAGCAGAGGCAATCGGCAAGCACATTGGAGGGAGCAACTCATGCGCACGGAGGCACCTTCACTGGACAAGCGATGACAAGCGATGAATTGTGTCGCTGGGCAGCGTGGTGTTCTTTGCAATGCATCGCGGAGGCTTCGCGCACGCAGATAAATGGGCGCATTTTCAGTGTGCTGCGTCACTACGGACCCTAGAATACCGCACAGCCATTTTGCAGTGACAGCCATTGCTCCCGTCTCTATGGCTAGAGTCAAAGAATAAAGAGCCAACTTTGTGTCGTTTCGGTTGGTAAGGTTGATAAGTTGGTAAGTTGGTAAGGTTGATTGCCGCCTCAGTGAATCACCTACGCTGACTGCTCACGTATGAACTCCCTCGTGCGTGCGACCCTCCATGGTTCCAATACTCGCAGCGCTAAATGCGTTGGACGGCGGCCAGTCTCGTTCAATTCCCGAAGATGTAATAGACAGGGAATGGTCAAAAAGATGCAGGCATTGTCATGACTGAGGGCGCTAGAAACTTGGGAAGGTTTGTCTGCGCTCACGAAAACGTAGAAGGCTTTTCTATACACTTAATAGTCACACTGTTTTTCAGGTTCGCGCGAAAGTACTTAAAATACAGAACTAATGGTGCCTTTCTCAGCTTTGTTCTTGTCGCCGCTGCTCACCGTATGAACTCCCTCGTGCGTGTCTTCGACCCTCGATGATGGAAAGAATTGGAACACAGCCAATGTATCCGCTTGTAAGCCTTCGCCTCACTGTCGCCACTCGCGGCAAAACAGTGCAAAATTTAATCATTCGCTCGATCTCTCTTTGTCATCAAATATTTATAGCATTCCAAACGAAAAACCGATACTTTAAGACGTAAAATGTTCGTTATTTTATTTGTTTATTTTAAAGTATTCGATTGAGGGAAAGTGTAGGTCCAAGAATGCACCGCATGTGTCCCTGTTCGCGTTCGGCGGAGGATAGAAAGATAGTGCCCGAAAGAGAATGCACGCCCTTGACGCGCCCGAGAAAGACGTGGCAAGCGGCTCACGGCCAGTGTGCAGATAGACAGCGGGACAGTGACGGTACAGCTAAATTGCGATAATACGTCGATAACAATACGCGGCGCTCGCGCGTTTTTCTGCGCAGTCATCTGTGCTTGAAGCGCGGAAGCACTGTGCCGCGCAGAGTGCGCTCATGTTGTCATACGCGGCTTTATCTCGACATTTCTTTTTGCCTGCTGTTTTTGCACGTTCCTTGCCATCTCCGTTCACTGACAGCCACCGAGCATCGAGCCATCGAACTCGGGTAAAACTCGTGCGAACGAGAAACTCGGCGCATCCTGCATAGCACCCCTGGTTGAAGTTAGTCTGCATTACTTTCGCTTTTTCTACATGCACTGGAGCGATTCCTCTGGCTACGCAAATTTCGCAGTCTAAAAGTACATGTTGGTGGCCCTCGACGACGCCTTCTACGTCTGTCGGTGTTTTGGTGCCTAGGGAGATGATACTGGAGTGAGGCGAAACGCTGCCTTGACCTTCAAGCACATTTAAGGCATGGGGACTCAGAGCTCTCCGGCGACATCACATGGTCTTCGGATAGCATTATTGACTAGGACTTCGGGTCGATGTTTGCACCGTGTTGGCTCAGGAAGTCCATGCCGAGAATTACGTCTTGCGATCACTGTTGGAGCACAACAAACGTTACAGAGTACGTTGGGTCACGAACTCTAGTACAAGTCGTGCAGATTACAGTCGGCGTTATCAAATGCTGTACAGCCGTCCCATGGAGTCTTCACTTTCTTCAGCTTGGTGGCGAATAATCCACTGATGACGGAGTAGTCGGCTCCTGTGTCTACAAGTGCGGTGACGTCATGGCTCTCGAGAAGCATGTCGATGTCGGTAGTTCTTTGTCGTGCGTTGCAGTTATGTCGCGGCGTCGGGTCTCGGCTGCGTCGCGTACTCCCAGTGATGCTACTCGTGTCGTGAAGTCTTCATTAGACAGCGTTTTCTTCTCTTCGACGTTTCGTTTAGGTGGCGGCGTGTGGTCGCTACGTCGGCGGGATGGTTTTTTCTCATCTTCATCGGCGACAGAGGATCTTCGGCATTTCGACGAACAGCCACCGTACGTCTATGAGTTGCTGCTTTTAGATTTCCGTATATGGGCCTGCAGACCGGCTACGGTTAGGGCCACAGCATGGTCGGCGCTGTGGCGAGAGGTAACGCCATGGCAACTGGCAACGGCAAACGGGAAGGTCATCCTGACTCCCACTGAACGGCTGCTAGGCAGTCCGTGGTGTCTCGTTGTCGTTCGCCCAGTTGTGGACGGGGAGCGTTGAAGGCGAACCCTCGTAGTCCCATCTCGATGTATGGGCACCGGTGGTACAAGAGGCCAGCTTCTCCACCAGATGGTACGCTGTAGTGATGGTGAAGAAGCAGACAGCACTGAGAGCTTTGGGCAATGAAAACTAACTCTTTATTGGGTGAACTTGTGCCCGTAAAAGCACGTGACATTCAAAGCACAACGATAGCGGCGAGCATTGTCGGCGATCACCGATAATATGATCTGTGGGTCAGATACACCGAGCTATTTAAACTTGACTCATCGAACGTTCCAGCGTAATCACTGGCGCCCCGCGTGCTGTTAACAAAGTACTACACAAGTGTCGTCGCGCATGCAATCAGGTTGCAGGAGGTTCCGAGACAACAGACAACGGATAGAATAATTGATAACATTGCAGAAACTGCAGATACAGACAGGTGCGTACTGCGCCGAACGATAATGTTTAATATGTGTTAGCTATTGAAAAGCGGTTACCAGAGAAAGGTAAATCAGCACACGAGTCAAAACGTCGTTTGGCTATTGGGGCCCTTGACGAACGACCCCACCCTTTAACCTTAGGAAAAGCAATGATGTTTTCTCTTTTTCCCTCTTGCATAAGCTAGACGGCATCATCCCGGAACCACTTTTCTTGCACAAGACTTGAGCTTCCTAGTATATCATGCACTGACCTTAACTCTGCGCTTCTTACGAGCCACCGGCCTATCTGACCGACTGTGATTCGAACGCTCTTCCGGTGCAACGAAACAATCGCACACCTTCTTTGTGAGTGCCCTCGTTTTAACCTGCAGAGAGCAGCTCTCTCAGCCATGATAGGTCAACTGGACAAACGCTTAATAACGCAAATCAACATCCTTGTAAACTGGCCTACACGGAAAACAGCGCGAGCCACCTTGAAGGCACTGCTGCGTTATTTAAAAGACACCGAACTCAGTGACAAATTGTGATTGTACACTGTGTGACGTAGGATGGGACGTTGACACTATTCAACACTAGAACGCCTTCGCAGACTGACAATGTCCACAGAAACAGTTCAGTTGTGTGTGTGTGTGATTTTTTTTCTTTCCTTTTTTTCCCCTTTTTTGTACTTATTTTTTCTCTCTCTCTCTCCTGTCGAATCCCTTTACCCCTCCCCCGGTACAGGGTAGCCAACAGGAGATAATGTCTGGTTAACCTCCCTGTCTTTCCTTCACCTTTTTTTCTCTCTCTTTAACTCTCCACCGAACATAATTTTTTCAGAATGTAAATCTTTTGTTAACAGCTTTGCTAATTTTAATCTTACTCTACTAGGTAAGTTCCCTACCCGTACGTGATCGTGGAGTGGAAGTAGACTTAGTAGAACTAGTGGCGTCATAACGTAAAGCTATTCCAAACTGCTTGTATTCCATTTCTGCAATCAGCCCTCCATGGTTAGTCAAAACATTCTCGGGCCATCCCAACCTCGCCTGTCTGTCACGAGACGTCACAAAAACCGCTAAAATTCCCCATCTGATATAACATGAGCACACTGATTATGCATAGTTAGACCAACTAAACGAAAAATTATTATTTCTGATTCTGCGCCTTTTTTTCCCTTAGTCCTCCGTTAACTATTGGTCAAAAGCTTTCGGGCCGCGCCCACTTCACCTTTCTGTCACGCCATGTCACAAGACCATGAAACTCACTGTGCCAAAATGACGTGTACGCGTTAAAGATTCAGGAATATACCAAACAAAACTGATTTTTTTTTCGGAATAGCCGGAGACTACAAAAGAATAGAAGATGGCTGCCCGCCCATCTCTCTGGCCCTGGCTATTCGGAGCTGCCGGGGAGAATGCATTTATTTGCGTATAAAAAACTTTTGCCTAGTATGACGTTGTCACGTCCTTTCGACATGTATCTAACATTTATTTGCCAAATGTTCACTGATGATCCGTTTTAGTGGCATTTTTAAACTCCCGTTGCACGCCGCCGCGATTTTCGACCAGCCACTGCAAGCTACGCAAGGCGCAGCAGGCCAGTACCTTGCTGACGCCGTTACCACCCTCTTCATCCCATTGTCTAATTTCACGGCGCCAGCTCGGCCTCTCCGAAAGCATCTCTACTTCTGCATGCTCCTCGCTTCTTCTCTGTGACAACCAAAGAAAAGCTGCTAACGTGCGCGACGGTAAAAAGAAACGACGTCGAGGAAGCAGAAGAGCTGGCAATTGCCCTGGCCCTCACTATACAAGGCAGGACCAGAGTGTTCACAGACTCGCAACAAGTGTATAGAAGCTTCCAGTCGGGCTGAGTGTCCCAGTTGGTGCTTCGGCCCCTCAAAGGCAAGGAACCCCCGAAAGGGGAATAGATCGAATAATTCTGGGTGGAGGGCAATGAGTTTGCCCACCAGCAGGCCCGAGCGCTGTCACACCGAGCCGCAGCCGCGGAGAGGGGAGAGGAGAACGCAAAGAGCCAACCACTAGTCACGTACAAAGGCATAGTAGAATATTACAGAAACGGGAGACAGAGCTTCCCCGAGCCACACCTCAAGTTAACGACGGAGCAGCAGACAACATATAGGCAGATCCAGACAAAGTCGTTTCCCCACCCCAGATTATTAAACCGCATGTACCCGAGCCAGTACGGGCAAGAATGCCCCGTGTGTCACGAGCCAGGTACACTCCAACACATGATATCAGAATGCAAATTTAGCCAACACCCACCACTCCTCACCAATCCTAACCCCAACATGATCCCCCTGCCCATCCAATCCCTTAGAGAGTGGTGGAAGATCTTGCTGTCCAGCCCCGCCCTGGAAGACCAGCTTTGGCTCGTAACCAGGGGTGAGGCGGCGAGAACAGCATTTTTATTCTCGCGAAGTGGGAACCACTTCCATCCGGCGCATGCGCTGAAAAGCTCACGAAATAAAGTTTTTCATTCATTCATTCCCTTCTTCTCAGCCAATTAGATATGAAAAACGCGTCAAGGTAGGCAACACTGTTCGCTTTGAAAGCAAACAAAAGTGACCTCCTATAAATTTGATTGGGCTGTTCAAACAACGCTGTGATTCGCCTCCCAATGCTTGCGTTCGCGTTACGTAAATTCGACATCAAGAGATTGGAATAGTCTTTTTTGATAGAGCCACAACTCGACCACGGGCTATTTTACAAATCAAAGGTAATCCAACTCAATAACCACAACACAGCGCTTTCCAGAATCACAGGAATCAATCGCGCGCCATGTTTCGCAGCATTGCTGAAAAGGCTGCTCAATAAGAAGAAGCGTCTCTACAGAAAGGCAATGTTTTCGCCGGCACCTGCAGGTAGGGCAGCATATCATGCTGCAGAAAGGGAGTACACGCACGGCGTGCTACTTGCTCTGAATAATAATTTTGAAACATCGCTACCGTTCTTATTAATATCAAGCCTCGGAAATTCTTCACAAGTGGTAAATTATAATACTAAAATATAATTGAAATAACCACTTCTAACGGCGAACTCGTCTGTGGGTATGGTTGTTGCTGTGTGCTTAACATCTCTATCTCATGTGTTAATTTTGAAACGACATCATTTCCTCAAAATAATATAATTGATTTCTCACCTAAAAAGGATCCCCCTAATAGAGATGCTGTTGGTATAAGCAACCTAACCTAAAACATGAAAATTTCTTCTTCTGGAGAAGACTGTATAAACCCAAAGTAGCTCAAAAATATACTGAAACAGATCCCTCCAACCGCCGTGGTAGTTGGGTTGCTGAGGTCGCGGTGACGGGTCCGATGCCCGCCGTGGAGGCCAGATTTCAAATTAAACGAAATGCAAAAATGCTAGTGTATTTATATTTAGGGGGTGCTAAAGAAGCCAAGGTTGTTGAATATAATTCGGAGCCCTTCACTACCGCGTGTGCCTCATAATCATATTCAATCTTTAGCAATTAAATATCCAGAATTTTTTTTTTTCGAACATAACCATCCATCATACTTTCTATGTTCTTTTTTTCGCAGTCCCTAAAACATAGAGTGCTCCCGGACGCTTTGAAGATTGGGAGGATAGTTCTTTTAGGCCCGGATTCAGAAATTCTCCTAACCTTAGACCGTTTCCCTACCTTACGCAAGGAGTCCTTCATGCTACCTAAACGTTAGGCGCCCTCAGAAGGCCATCGCGAATTCTAAAAGCTTCCTTTTACCTTCCCTGCTGAAGGAGCGCCTCACTAAAGTCCCTAGGCATTTTTTTTTCATAAAATCTAGGGACATTACGCCTCACCAAAGGAAGTGGAACGTTACAGGCTTCTGGTTTTGAGATTATTTACGAAAATATGCAAAATATTTCTAATTAATTGCCAAAGTAAACTTCCGGCGCTGTTAGAATTGCATTTCTACTTCTATATAAGGGCATAAATACCATTTCTTTCGTCAATGACGTAAAAATAGCTCAAAAATGATGCACATGGCAGGAAAGCAAGCTCAGCCTAGCAACTGTGGCAGCATCTGACAGTTCGGTTGGTCAGACGTCGCTTTCTTTTTCTTTTTGACCTGTGTTTTGTTTCGTGTGTGTGGTGTGTGTGTGTGTGTGTGTGTGTGTGTGTGTGTGTGTGTGTGTGTGTGTGTGTGTGTGTGTGTGTGTGTGTGTGTGTGTGTGTGTGTGTGTGTGTGTGTGTGTGTGTGTGTGTGTGTGTGTGTGTGTGTGTGTGTGTGTGTGTGTGTGTGTGTGTGTGTGTGTGTGTGTGTGTGTGTGTGTGTGTGTGTGTGTGTGTGTGTGTGTGTGTGTGTGTGTGTGTGTGTGTGTGTGTGTGTGTGTGTGTGTGTGTGTGTGTGTGTGTGTGTGTGTGTGTGTGTGTGTGTGTGTGTGTGTGTGTGTGTGTGTGTGTGTGTGTGTGTGTGTGTGTGTGTGTGTGTGTGTGTGTGTGTGTGTGTGTGTGTGTGTGTGTGTGTGTGTGTGTGTGTGTGTGTGTGTGTGTGTGTGTGTGTGTGTGTGTGTGTGTGTGTGTGTGTGTGTGTGTGTGTGTGTGTGTGTGTGTGTGTGTGTGTGTGTGTGTGTGTGTGTGTGTGTGTGTGTGTGTGTGTGTGTGTGTGTGTGTGTGTGTGTGTGTGTGTGTGTGTGTGTGTGTGTGTGTGTGTGTGTGTGTGTGTGTGTGTGTGTGTGTGTGTGTGTGTGTGTGTGTGTGTGTGTGTGTGTGTGTGTGTGTGTGTGTGTGTGTGTGTGTGTGTGTGTGTGTGTGTGTGTGTGTGTGTGTGTGTGTGTATTTGCCATGCCGGGCAAAGCTTATTTCACGGAGGAAGAAAAATTGGCTGTGGCTTAACTCAGTTATGCCTGGGTGTGCGTAGCTAGAGGTACGGTTAGTCTTATTGTTTAGCTTGGTTCTCTCTACAGTTACGTCTTTTTCATTTAGCTTCGTACGTCTGAATGTTTAGGTTTGGTTGTTACCTCTCGTTAAGTTATGGTTATATTAAAGACTAGACATTATTAAATGGTAACGTATTTATTGTGAAATCTTCATCTTGTTGTTTCTCAATTGCCACAAAGACGGCCCGATGGTCGGTGAGGCGGGAGGATAAGGGGTTGTCGTCCAGTGACTTGAACACGTTTCGGGTGCTATCCTCATCTAAATCCACTCGCCTGGCCACTTCGTACTTACGACGCTTCTCGAGGCGTGCGGCTCGTTCTTCCTCCGTCTCTTCTGCGTCGTCTACACCGGGGCTTTTAATGGGTATATATGTATAATCTATGCACCCAGTAACCCCGGGGAATCCTCCAATGGAATATAAACTGGTCATGACTGACCTTGCTTCACTGGCGTTTGGTAGCCGAACGTACTTGGGATACAGACGTAGGCATATCAGCTGTGTACTCCTCTGTTGTCAGTGTTACAAAGCAGTTGCAGCTCTGTCAGTATGGTTGCAACAGCTCGCTTGGAAAAACGATACCGGGCTAGAAACTCCACTTCGTTGTAGTGTTCCAGTGGATAATGCCTGTCAATCACATGCCAGACTGGAGTCAATGGCGGAGGCTTGTACACAGTCCCGTAAAGAAGTTCACTTGCACGCCGAAGAAACCTTGCATAGCTTTCGAAGCTATCGTCTTTAGATAAATATCGCAAGGCCGTCATTCTCGCCGCTCGCTTTTCACAGAAAAAAAATGTCACAGTTTCGCCCGAAGGGCGAAGCAATGAATGCGATAGCAACACAGCAATGTCATACGAAGTAAAGTGAGCGGCTTTGGTAGCAATATGAATTGTAGTAAACATGAGCTGATTAAGTAAGCAGGTGTGCTGCGGCGTAAGTAGACCGACATGAAGAGAGACTCGATGACCACGAGAAGGCGCGTGTGAAACTGTGGTGTTGATGAGCCCCCCCCCCCCCTCCCCCCGCTCCCCTCCGGCGCTGGCTTACCGCTTCCTTGCTTGCGCGTGGGAGAGATAAGAGACGGTGCGGTCGAGCGACGAGCGCGGTTGTTGGCAGAGTAAAAGTGCCAGCCCCCCCGCCCCCCCGCTCCCTCCGGCGCTGGCTTCCCGCTTCGTTGCTTGCGCGTGGGCGATTGAGTGCGTTCGCTCTCCGTCATAGCGCGCGTCCCCGCACGCTTCCGCTCGGGCATACGGCGCGCGGTGAAGATTTTATCTATAGGGAACCTCACGGCGACGGCGACGGCGACGGCGACTGCAGAAATCCGGTTAAAGTGTCCATATAATTGCTATTGCAATAAAACGGAATCACAAATGAAATGGCACAAAGCGCAGTCTGCGGAGCCTAACTGGACGTCAATACACGGCGGCTGGCTGCCGCGGCGTTGGCTGCGCACGGCACCCATCCAAGCCGAGCGTACAGCGTGTAAAGTCCTGCGGAATAGCATACGTTCAGGTAGAGGAGCGCGGTTAGGAAGCAAGAAGGTAGCATGCCGGCTTCCTAAACGTGAGGAAGCACCAAGGAGGCCCTAACTTAGCGCCCCTTAGTAAGGGACGTTCCAGAATTGACGCCAGGTCGCCTTACGGCGTGTAAGACGTCCTTACTAAGGAAAGGAGCGTTTCAGAATCCGGGCCTTAAAAAAGACTGCTTGTACGCATAACCTTGATAAAAAAGGACCGATTTCATTGACAATACCTTGCAAGCTCGTGGAGCAAGTCTTATATAATCACCTCGTTTCATTTCATATATTCTCACCTAGTAGCATTTCTGTAACCCACCATGGCTTGCCTGACCGTAGCCTGACCGTAGCTGCTGCCTGCTGTCTTGCCGAATAGGGGAGCGCCTCTCCTCACATAATACGTGCGCTTGAGGCCACGTTCGCGCCAGAGCATGAGTGCGCACGCCAGTTTCCATTAGGCCTTGGAGGCAGCAATGAAACGGACCAATGATAGTCAACCTTACTGCTGTTTTTCGCATCGAACTTCTCTCAGCTTACATCTGCGCACACCTTCGCACGACGAGCATCACCCGCGACCTCGGGACATCACTGCGTCAACGACTGACATTCTGCCTTCGTATAAACTGCGGTTTGCATTTCAGCGGTGATTACGAACGGTGTAGCGCATAAACATAGACATTGCACTGCATTTAAGTCGTACTGGTACGGTGCATAACTATAAACATTGCATGATATTACGTGTTGTATAGATGAGAGTAAATCAATTGTACGCATCCTATTTAGTTTTACACTAATAAATAAGCGCTTAACGAATTCTTCGCTCCATGCTGGTTACAAGTGCGTTGAATTGGAGTAATATTCTTTTAATACACAAAAGAATGGCTTTAGTAGACATTATTAATGAATATACAACTTTTATTGCGATAGGAATTATATGGATGCGCTGTCGGTGTTTCGATTCATGCTATTTCTTTGTGCGCTACCATTCTCAAAATTCTGAGGAATAATTTTGTTAGGAATGTAAGACCAGGTAGGAGCAAGTTTAGTGATAGAATGGTGTGGCAATATAAACCGCATATACCGCATGTAATATTGACTCTTCCCGCGGCGATCCCGTGGGCGCGGCCATGTTTGATCACGTGGGGACGCGTTCATAATATTGCTTGCCTCAGCTGCCTCCGTTGCCTCCGTGTTTAGAATGGATGTACATTGCCTTTGTAAACCTCTGTTTCGGGAGATATCGTAGACGCTGACTGGGTGGACGACACGAAGCTCTGGCCACAGCTTCAGAGAACATGTAAAAGTGCTTTCGGGGCTCATTAAGCTTTGTCCAAACAGTGCCAGCAGCGTATATGGCGCTTGTTATAAAAGTGAGACTAAAAATGTATTCCAAGCTATCCCAACTTTCCGCTCATGAACTAAATCAGGATCAGTGTGTCTTGCTCTTCTTTTTTATTTGGTGACAAATGCTTTGAAGGAGCGGCTTGTCACGTTTCTGATTCAGTGATGTTCGTCGGTGCGGTCACTATCTGAGTATTTCCTGCGTAATCGTTCGCGGGTGAGCTCAATTGCAATAGATTTGTTCTTACTGCACACAGTGCTTGGAACGTAGCGGTTCTGTACTTTCTATTAGCTTGTAGAAAAGATTTATCATCGCAAGTAACTCGCTTACTCCTGCGGACCGTCACGAAACATTAAGCTTCGAGCATTCGTGTGTTGTGGGTGTAGTCGCTGTCACCCATGCTTTGGCACATTGATTCAACTGTGCGCCCATTCACATATTGTTAATACGTTGGCGTATAGAGCATGCGTAAGATTGCGTGCGAGGTGAGGTAGATGTGTGTAGATATAGATAACGTGCGCGAAACTTACAATGCCAGGAAGCGGCTCTATAACCTTTGCAATTGCTTTACGAGCGGTACTCACTCTTTCCGACGTTGCGGGGTTGAAGTCTATTCTTTCGAGGTTAGCGATACAACTCTGGCGGATGGGTGAAAGTTTCTTTATCCACGAAGAAAGTCGTGCATCCAGAAGAGCCGGGCACACAGGCTGTCCGTATGTAGCGTAGCAATGGTCCGTCAACTTGGCCACACATATTGATTACATTCCTTAATATGAAAGTCCTTGTTTTTGCAGGCAATTACTACACACGTCTTCAATCCACCGCTCCACACTTTGCAGCATCAGCGGAGCACAGTGCGGGAGCGAAAACCCAGTTACATCTCCGACAGCTGATCACACAGAAACAGGGCAGAAGAGGTCATGGTTTCATTTTCATGCGCTTTCGCTGAGGCAACGTGCGGCACGCCATCTCGTTTCTCGAGAACAAGCTGCTCAGCGGAAAGGGTCAATAGCATGGCTTGCTATGATATATAGCATACATATACCTAAATATATACGGAACCTCAAGGCGATGACGACGGCAAGAATTCGCTTGGTCTGTGCATATGATTGCTATCCCAATAAAATATTGATTTATTTAACCTGCCACTTCTTGTAATGTTTCCCATCTCTCTGTTTCTATAAAACTATCATTTCGATCCTAATTTAGGCGACTCTATGTTCTTACTACCATTGTTCATTTCTTCCAGAAACAATAACCAGTTCAGAGTTTGCCTGCCGCTCTCCCCCCTTGTTGCCGTACTAACCTGCATCAATTTTTGTTTCTTTCCCACAACAAGCGCCGATTAGAACCCGCTTCCGTCATTTCTGTCTCCAACGAAATCAAGAAAATCCTTGTTAATAATTGGTTGTAATCATACTAGGTTGCAAAAATGTATTTTATTTTTTTTTGTTCATATACCCCCTTTCCCTCTCCTCTCTGTAATTCCTCGACCCCGAAATAACCTAATTAAAATCATAATATGCATCTCTTTTGCATCTTTTCGAGCATGCATTCCAATCCTCAGGTAATGTGCCAGACGGATCTATTTGCAGTTCCGTCCGTGTAATCGAGGTATGTAGGCTAATTATCATTTCTTTTAGTGCACCATTCACACAAAAAAGGCACAACAAATGAAACGTTGGTTTCGTAGCGTTATAAAAAGATAGCGTGGCAAATTTTTAATCGTACACAAGAAAGTACCACAATACGAGCGTTTACAACCATAAATGTATTCACATCGACATGAACATTAATCGGTTTGAGTAATGTAAGTGGACCACATGCTCGAAGAGAAATCAGATTTATTTAAAATCAAGAAGGAACAAAACTATGTAGACCAGGCTATTATAGAGTACTTAAGCAATCCTTACCAAGCCGTTGCTTTTTTTCTCCAACGAAACAGCTGGCTTGTGAAAGCGTCCTCTAATTTATCAGTATAAAACAAGACAGGCATAACCGGCGATTGCGTCCTCTCACCAAGAATAAACACCACGCGCACGGACGAACGCACGAACGCACGAACGCACTCACTCACGCACTCACGCACGCTCACACACACACACGCAAAACAATCTTGGGACACCGGTTCAACCCCAATAGGACGACAATGAAGGACGACGAGAGCAACCAACGGGGCACGAAAAAAAAACAACAACAACAACAGCCACCTCCAAACGCGTGCCACACACGTACGGATCCGTGTGCACTGACATACAATCGCGTGGCAACGAAGGACACATTCACGCATTGCGTAGTTGGTACACGCATGCGGATTTTAGCGTGCAGCATATTTGATCTACCAGGCGAGTCTAGAACTGTCACCGCGGCCCTTTACAACTCCAGGCGGGGACACTAGTAATCCGAAGATGTCGACCCTTCGTAGAGAGCGACCAATCAATGAGGAATGCCGGCGCGGCCCCTGTTGCCTACAAACGCCTCTGCCGCAAAGTTCCGGTTTCTGCCGCGCAGCGTACGCTACATAGCAGTGCCAATTCGCCGCCACGATCGCATCCGGCACGTGACGAGAATTAATCCCCGCCCCATGAGCGGTCTAATCCTTACGAGCCGTACTCCGGCTCGGGCGTGAACGTCACCGTTCATTCAACGCAACCGGGCCATCCTCCCTCGTCGCCGACCGCGTTGTCGGCCTCGCTTGACGGCCAGCGCAGGTAACGGCCAGGCACGCGCGTCTGCGGGGAAAAACTGGCGTCCTTGAAATCTGTTGTCGCGCTCGGCGTTGCCCTTTCGCCGTCGGACCGCCTCACCGATGGTTGCTCATCCTTTCCGAAAACGGGTTTTCGTGCGTTGCGCTCGCGCTGGTAATGGAAAAGTGGGCTTACGTATACTCTTGATTCCTCCCCTGGGTGTGCGCTCGACTCTCGGCTCAACAAGGGCGTCATGGCTGCGCCATCGTCCTCGCTGAGCTTTCGCTGTCGCTCGCATCGCTGCGTGTAAAGCGCGTCCCTCCATCGGTTCTGAACAACCAGCTCGTTTGCACTCCGTACCTCTGAGGCAGCTGGCTGTCGTCTATCCACGGGCAAGTCTTTCATTTTATCAAAACATTCGCGGGTTGTACAATTTTACTTCGGCGATAACCAGGAACTTGGGATCGCCACTTTAACGAAACATCTCCTCTGAAAGAAATTGTGTCAGTGCTCAACAGGGGCGATGGGAGGTGGTTGTTTGTTGCTGTTCACGTTTTCTTCTTTGTATCATTCATGAAAGGACGGGGACAGGAAAACACGGACAGCTTTAGCGCACCGTTCTTTGACTGTGTTTTCCTGTCCCATCTTCTGGTGCACCGCGTAAGGAGAAAGTGTGTCAGAGTTGTTTATTCTGAGCGACGCAGCATTTGTAGATCCTATAGTTCTAGTTCCGTGCGTCTTTTAACGGGCTTTCTGTTTACGACGTAAATGAGAACATAGTGTTTCAAACAAATCCAGCAGTAAATTTCGAAAAAGATAACATTACAGCCACTCGTCGCAATGCTTTCTTCTGCAGAGAGAGGCAGGTTTGCAAATTGTAAAGGCTTTCCGCAAGCAACATCGAGGAAAAATAATACGTACAACATTCGCCCGTGTTTCGCTCTTGCTTTCTTCGAGACAGGCTTTCTGGTTTATTTCAGCAAAGTTAGTTCGAAAGCGAAGTACTCATTTAGTAGCGAACGACGTCCGTGGTCAAAAATGAAATAAACGCCTCGTCGTTCTAGGTGGGCACTATAGCATTTTGACAAGTAAAGTTTAGCTTTCGTCGGAAACATATCAGCTCAGTAGCATTAGCTAAAAGCGCGAAATAACACTCCCAGATTAATAGAAACACAAATAAAAATGTCTTTTGGTTACCGTCAGCTGCTGACAGAGACCTGATGCTTCCGTTATTGCCTTGGAATGCTTCTTATTGCGCTGTGCTAAGTGCGTTTCGTTGTACGCCACGTCTGTTTTCACAAAGTGACTTTTGCTTTTTGTTTCCGCACAGCCACACACGCCGCGGATACAGAATACCAGCAGGCAGTGCTGCCTCCGAGGTGGAAGGTCGTAATCGGCCTGCGACGCAGAAATGAAGATCGCGTGGCTCGCTCTGTGCGTCATGGCTCCTCTGGGAGTTCATGGGGGTCTTTTAGACTCCATCCGTGAACTCAAAGTGCAAAAAGCGCAACAACGGTCGCAGAAAACTATCGGCGATGTTGTGAATAGCAACAACGGGCTGGGCATCAGCCTTCTCCAAGCCTTAGGCGAACAGAATGTGCTGCTTTCTCCAGTTAGTGTCAACATCGTCCTTCATATGGTTCTCATGGGAGCGCGCGGACGCACAGCCTACCAAATGTCCGCTCAGATGGGCAATCCTTCAAGTGCCCTCATGAGTGAGCTTCTGGGCAAAATGTCATCCCCTGGCGGCGGCAGCAGGGCCACAGCTTTGGATCACGCCTCGGCTGTGCTCATTCAAGAAGGCGCTCCCTTTAATGCCAGCTACTATCGCGAGATCAACCGACTGTTTGACGCCAGCCTCGCAACAGTGCAATTCGGCCAAGGCCGAGGAAGCGACGTCGTCAAAGAGGTCAACGAGTGGGCCAGCAGAAAGACTCGTGGACGGATACCTCATTTTCTGGAAGAGGCCCCCGAGGAAACCACAAAGATGCTGGTACTCAACGCTATGTATTTCAAAGGCGACTGGAAGACTAAGTTCGATCCCGAGTTCACCGACAAGCGTGTTTTCCGCAACGAAGATGGAACCATTGCCAATGTTCCCATTATGTTCATCATTGAAACCTTCGATTTCGGGCATGACGACGGTCTGAACGTGGACGCCCTCAGGGTGCCGTACGCGGATGACCAGTATAGCATGATACTGATGCTTCCGCGAAATCGTCAGAGCCCCCTGGCGAGCGTTGTGCAAGGCCTGAGCGCAGCAAAGATAAACGAAATCATCGATAACATGGAGCCCGAGCAAGTTGAGCTCAGCCTTCCCAAGTTGAGCTTGCAGAAGATGCTCAAGTTGCGCGCTCCTCTCGAGAAACTAGGGCTCAGAGTGCCCTTCACGGACGCCGCGGATTTCAAGGGAATAAGCAAAGAATTGGACCTGCGACTTAACGAGATCCTCCACAAGGGGGCGTTGGACGTTGATGAGGTGGGGACGCGTGCCGTCGCGGCGACGCAAGCGCAGTTTGTGTCCAAGTCCCTCGTGCACTTCAAACAGTTCACTGTTGATCGCCCATTTTTGGCGCTTATCCGGCACGAACCCACCGGAGCGATCCTGTTCATTGTTCAGGTCGTATCCATGCAGGCGTGATCTGCGACACGATATCACACTGGATAATTATAAGGACAAGAGTTTTTTGTATCGAAAGGTCATTGTGGCTTCGTGTGCAAGTCTATTGAAGAAGTGGGCGTCCTTGAAAGGCGAATGACTCAAGTGTTCCTCATGGTGAAACCCTTATACGTGCAGTGTCGTGTTTCACTTCAAGGTGTTGTCTCCGAAGCTTTTCCCGATGCTGCGTGCCTCGAGTGCTCTGAAACTGTGAAACAATTTAAACAGAAAACAGAAGTGTCAGTAGGCGATATGGTATTTTCGTGAAAAGTGTCTGTGAATTGAAATGTAACCACAATGTTATTCTTCGCATTTGTGAACACAGTGCTTGTTTTTCGCTTCAACTTAAGATCTATTGCATTTTTTTTCTAGCTAGTGTGCAACAATCATAATTAAACATATCATGAACATCGTCAGTATTGATTTCTTTGTATTGAGCGCACTGGTGATTTGAGTTGTTTTAAAGGAATGCTTTTGCTCAAGTGTTAAAGGAGGTTCTCTAGAGTGTATACATCATTACTTTGGTACACGCAGTTTATAGTGAAGGTTCACCCAAGGAACGAACACTGTGGTATAGTGAGAGCGAACCAACGCACTTACAATATAGTAAGAGCGTGCAATAGGAGATACCGCGCTAACTTGTCTTCTGGATAGGGGCATGTACTATGCTGGGGCTTAAAAATATTTTTAAAGAATAATTCCGTAGCCAGTGAATAAAAAATTGCGTAAAATTAACTAACAAACCAGTCGGACTTCCACCAATACTTTCGGCTCTTTCTCTTTTGTTCGATATGTTCACCGCTATTCAGTATGACAGTGCTTCTAGAACGAGGAAAATTACATAAATCGCTGCTGTCTAGGCCTTTGCATATTGAAACTCACTCTTTTGCTGCAAAGGAAAGCCTCCAAACCATATGGAGCAAGTTGTGGCAGTGAAACCAGAAAGCAGTGCGGAATAATTTCTGGGTGTACGTGTCTGCGTGTAGCAAGTAAATATTCTCACCTATCTACGGCGAGTAGTGTGAGTAGTGCCCTCTCGCTTGCGATGTCAAGCCGGAAATGTCACTCGCTGTGGTGCGTGAAAGGAAAATTTGTCATCCACGAGACTGTATCGAACCCGGCACCAACGCTTTTCCGAGACCCACCATCTGAGTTAATCAGGGGGCCAGGAGACCGCACAGTTATGCCGAAATAATAGGCAAATCAAAGCACAGGAGCACTTAATATGGCAAGTAAGTTCTGTGAAAGCCCGCGAGGTGGAGCCAGATTCATTGAAAGGAAAAACGATCCTCCACGCAAAGTACCACGAATTTCCATGGCTATCTCCTCCGCAACGAGTGTTCATTCGTTTCAACACGAACGCAGGATGCACGATAGCCTTGCTCTTTGAAGGATGTCTCGAATGATTGTTTCTGTCATGCCTTGAACCGCAGTTTTATTTTCTAAACCTTGCGATTCGTGAAAGTGCGTCTCTTAAATATCGCATACTAATGGCGCAGTTGGTCTAATGATCTTGCAGTGCAAAAGAGGTCTAGAGGTCTAGTGATCTTGCAGTGCAAAAGCGCTGTAAGTTTAACGATAATTTTTGTTGAAAAAAAAGTGGGCAGCTTGCACTAGTGGTGCAAGGCTGGAGTAAACAGCGGAACTGGAGATCGACCTAGCTTCTTCCAGGTTTTACTAGGTTTGACGTGTTTAGCTGCAGCGGCTTCGGCGCGATGCTTCGGATTAGCACGCAATCGACACATTGGTTCTTGGCTGGCCGCACGACGAGCTTCCAGCTTAGCGGCTTCTTCGGGAGCCTTGTACTTCTTCGGCCGTCCCATGTTACATTTAATCAGTGCGAAGTCTATGAGAGTTGGGTGTGTCGCCGTCGTGGCGACGTGATAATCAGTGTGACATCATGGCCATGCTTCAAAAAGTATTGTCATGACTCGGCAAAGCAAGCATTGCGGCACGAAGCAATGACATGGCTGGGCGAAGCTGGGTAAGTGATTGCTAGGCGACCGCATTGCATCGCGGTGCAATGCGGTGTAGGCATTGGAACGTGGTTTCGGTGTTGCAAGCTGCGCTATGCAACGCGCAGTGACGCCATCACTGGCGCGGCGGCGCGGGAGCGTTGCCGGAGTTAGGAGAGAGAGAGAAACAACTTTATTTCAGTGAAAATGAATGAATGAATGAATCCCTCAGTGAATGCATTTCACTGAGGGATGGTGGTCAGGCGGTGCCTGGCCGCCACCTCCTCTAGGAGATGCGAGGCGCAGCTTCGACTCTGCGCCGTCGCTTGGCTAAGGCTTCCTTGCTCGCTGTGCAGGATCAGCCCGACGCCGGCGACTGTATTGTTTGGCCAAGTGGCGTGATTCCCGGAAAGCGGCCTCTTCCTCGGGAGTGCGGTTCTTCGTCGGTGTCCCCATGGCTGCTGCTACCACCCGCACACTAGCAACCCCGCCTTTACACCTGCTACACGGAACGTTTATGGCAAGCGGAGCAGACGCGCTGCGCGCAGTCTCTAGGCGCGGAGTCTTGCGAAGCTATCGCACAGCTGGTATGGGATTGCTAGGCAACGCAGTGACGTCACAGCTCAGTGAGGTTTTGCACCTTGCGGCACAACTTAAGGCCGACTTAAATAGCTCCGCTGTTAAAACAAGGCCCGTCAATTCAGTATGATGAAAAAATTCTGGGATGCTTTGCTCAATATATTCCCTTTTATACTTAGTCACCATAAACATTCATTTGATACAGTACAGTAGACGCACTACATGTTGTCAATGTTGCAAATGTGTATGTGAGATGGATACTGCTGGCGCTCATCAGGTTCAAGCTTCCATTTCTTGAGTGAGTTTGTCTCGGGAAATGTATGCAATGTAATAATGCAATATACAACGAATTCCCCGCATACTTTCTATAAATGAATTTGCAGTTATAACCTCCGTTCTCTTGAACAACCGCTCAGAAAAAGCGTTCCCGTTGTTGTTACGACCGCGTGATATCACATAATTCACACATACTTGAACTTCAATCGACTAAAATAAATTGGGTTTTGTTAGCCCTAGAGCACTGCACGGGCTCGGGCTTACCCGAAAGCCCGAGCCCGGCCCGGCCCACGGGCCGGGCCGGGCCGGGTAGCACAGTTCTTTCACGGGCTCGGGCCGGGCTCGGGCACGGCGTGTGCTTTTGACTCGGGCCCGGTCCGGGCTCGGGTTTTATGACGCGGGCCCGGGCCGGGCTCGGGCTTTCTGGTGGTGCGCATGTAACGTGCAGCGAGTTATTCTCGGGTGTCTCAACTCTGAAAAACATTATTTTTCGGTCTCGGGCCGGGTTCGGGCCGGTTTCGACTCGGGCTCGGGCCGGGCTCGGGCCTAAGGTAAAGGGGTGGCGGGCCGGGCCGGGCGGGTAGCGTAGATTGTTTCCGGGCCCGGGCCGGGCCCGGGTCTCGCCACAAAAGTTTTCATCGGGCTCGGGCGGGCCGCCCATCGTAAAAACGGGCCCGGGCCGGGCCCGGGCTGAAAAAATCGGCCCATGCAGTGCTCTAGTTAGCCCTTTCAAGCACCAATTAATTGTGTTGATTGAAAACTTAGTTTCACCGCATTTCCCACATCTTCAGAATAGTATAAACGTACAGCTGCAAAATTGATGAATGATTATAATTCTTTATGCTATGCGATTTAGTGAGATTTAGCAAGTTTACAAAATGTGGACACCATGCAAAACTCACCACAGGAACAGGAAATATTAGAACATCATCTATTTTGTGTCTAGCAGGTTTAAAAACACTTACCCAGCTACTTGAAAGTTATACCTGGTGCAAAACATTGTGAAAAACAATTAGAAAATGAGCCCGCTACATAAAACGACATGCAGACACTGAACAAATACACGCCACCTTCTCCCTCGTTTTACTAAAACTTTTGCACATGTTATTCGCACTTTATGCACAATTCCACTCAGAAGTGTTGCAAGATGTATGCGACACATTTTAAATATCGTTCCTTTTATCAACGCTTTTGATCTTGTTGGACTATCTTGGTTTACACAATTGTGTACAAAGTGCATGAAATGGTTAAGGCGAGAGCCAAGCCATTAAACGCGATGAGACGGTTCACGCTGGTCTTCAGGAGCATTCGTTAAAGGGTATAATGCGCCTCACTGTGGACTCTTAGACGTATCGATTGCGATACCCAACCATCTTTATGCTTTTAATCTAGTGCACCTAATTTCCATCGACCTAGTTCAACTAGGCCGCATCTGTTTTCTGTGCGTGCGTGCCTGTGTGTTCTTCCCCTTCTCCAGTGTGCATTCTTCAATCTTTTATTATATCTGTCTCCCGTTTCTGAACCCTCAGTGCAGGGTAGCAGAACGAATATTCGCCTTCCAGTTACTCTCGCAGAATTTTGCTCCTCTTATTTCTCTCTCTCGGATTGCGACGATAAATGAGGCTGAAGTTAGTGAAGGTGAGTTGCTCAAGTGCACACATACTTATAAAAAGTAGCTCAAGAGCACACATACAGTTGCTTCGTTGACTTTCGGAAATACTTCGCATTGACTTAGATAATCATCGCGAATGGTTTTCGCCATAATTTTTTGTTACGATCTTGCTTTCAATTTGCATGGTCAAAATAGTAGGCCGTACAATAGTAGAACGTGTTAAACACTACGAAGAGTGGTGGCTGCAATGTATTTTGCGCTATTTGACTGGCGCAGCAGCTGGGTCAGACAGCGTTGACCTTTCAGATTTCGCTAGCCTTCTCGATAGCGTGCTTTATAATTAGACAGGCTTCGTGGCCGGCGTGGTGCAGCGCGTCGCTATTACTGGTGCCGCGGAACTATTGCGGAGAATTGAGGTAGCGCGAGTGCTATGTGTAGAGGTCCGTTGTCTGAGTAGTTTTCCCCAATTTCACCGTGCGCGGCGAGAACTATTCATTGCCGTAGAGAGACAAAGAGAGAGAGAGAGAGAGAGAAAAGCCATAAGGGAAAGGCAGGGAGGTTAACCAGGCTGACCCCGGCAGGCTGCACGGCGCTGGGGAAGGGGGAAAGGGAATTGAAAGAGGAGAATGGAGAGAGAAGTTCACACTTTGCACACACAGCCAAGCGTTCATCACTGAGGTAGTCACAGACGGTCATACAGGCCGGTGAATTATACAGTCACTCATTTACACTAGCGGTAACTGAATGAACTCTGTTCATGTGTGGGTTTGGGCGCGGGAAATTACTATGCTTGTTTAGTTAGTAATCGAATGATTTGTGCAATTGGAATAGCCCATGAAGCTTTGTTACGTTCTGCTAGCGCTGCCAATTCTTCGCCCTGCGGGTGAAAGATGACTTTTTTATTTGATAGATCCCATAACCAGCTTTTCAAGAGATGATAAACACTGTTGCCCAGAGCCGAGTTACAAAGGGCGATAGAGCAATCAGCGACAGCCAACAATGCCAGCCACCTTCATTAATGCGTCACCTTTCTTTTTATTCCGCCACGTAAAACCACGATAACGTGCATTTTGGTGGTCGTGTGACATTCAGATTTTCGTGAGTGACGGTACTATCGGGCTTTGGGTGCTTTTCTTTATCGCGTTTCAGATAGAGTCGATATGCTTTTTCAATGCGATGATAGGGCCGCTGGTGGTGGCGGCGGAGGCTGTGGGAGGGTGGCGGTTGATGATGATGATAAGAACTTTTATTGAAAATTAGAAAGTAAACCTTGGTTTACGGGAAGACATGGTCAGGTCCCTAGTCCGGGACACCGTTGGCAAAAGCCGCTGCCCGTGCTCTTTCGATGAGGGCTCGTTGCTCTTCGATGTCCGAGCTAGACAGGGCCGCCTCCCAGTCCTCCCACGTTGGCTCATTTATTATGGCAATACTGCTATTTTTCTGACAAGCCCATACCATATGGTGTAAGTCTGCCTTTTGGCCACAAAATTTGCACTGTGCCGAAAAAGATTTCTCTTTGGCGTGAAGCCTAGATGGATTATTAAATGACATAGTTTGTAGCCGATGGAGGTGAGACTCTTCTGATTTATTAAGAACCCTAGCGGGCCCTGGCAGTGTCTGCCTCTCAAGGCGCAGATGCTGTAGTATCTCTGAGTATGTTGTTAACGGAAAGGGGGAGACCAAGTCAGCAAAGGAAGACGTATACAAGGATCCTGGGGAAGAAAAGCTCGGGCTGAAGAATGTGCACGTTCGTTTCCTTCAACCTCCTTGTGACCTGGTACCCATATCAGCTGCTTCTGTTCAGCTCGAGTGTTAGCTTGACTAAGAATTTTGCATGCCAGCGGCATGATTCTACCGCGCATATAGTTTCTATAAGCCGCCTGCGAATCTATAATAATGTACTTTGACGGTTGTAAATTTCTTTTTGCGCAAGGACTCTGTGTACTACTTCTGAGTGATCAACACAGCTGATAGTTACTTAAACATGTTGGTTGAGGACGCGGGATAACGACGCGCAAAATAACAGGGGGTGGGACCAAGTTGCTGTTCGCTTGTGCCTTTTACAGTAAGCCGGCGGTGAACTGTATAATTGTAAGTGGGTCGGGAAGAGTTTAGTGCGTGCGTTTCTTGATAATGTTTGATTAATATTGTATCAGGAAGAATTTTTCCCCTTTCTTCATGGCCTTATAAAATACATCATGTCACCAAATAAATCAGAAGCGCCTTTCCTATTCACTCCTTTGCGTTCTCCGAGGTTAAATCATTTCAGCGAACGAGAATCCTTGATATTTCCAAACAGCCCGGATTGTTTCTGTCTTTTTTTTTTTCAGAGGATTTTTCACAAGGCATAATGCAAAAAACAAAACAAAAGAAATCAAATACACGAGAAATGAAAACGCGCAGCTCCGCATCTGGCGAATTGCCTTAGGGTTTTGTTACACGCCGGTGCTTCCACCGCATCAAGGGCCCCGGCAGCAAGGAAAGAAAGCGGCAACCCGAGATGCCAGAAAAAAGTCAAGAATGTCAAGACAGCAAATGTTTTGGAAGGAAAGCACTGGCTCTTTGACTACACATATCCGCGTGCAGTGTCGTCATCGTATTGCAGTTTTTTATACTGTACAACGAATCATGTACAAAATAGCTCAAACGTATGACTTTTGAACACTGTTGACTCAGTCTGTCGTAGACAGCACAAAATATTTTGTTCCAACACGGCCTAGACACTGGTTATAAGAAATATGGGAAAACTCCGCAGTATTACCTTTCAATATTAAATAGGTGTGAACAAAGGAATGAATTGACTTATTCATGCGTATAGAAAATAGGCTAGGACAGCAACTGCTAAGAGCAGCTGACTCACGTATTATAGAAATTCTGGTATTGGGCACACACACACGCTCAAAAAATGGATGTAGAGGGGTTTTACAAGAACGTAGTAAATTCCTGAAAATAAAGGTTTGGGCCTGGGCTATAGTTCATAGTTGTTCATGGAGGCAAAGATGTGCTGCATAGTTGTAACAGAATATGCATAATGAAATCTTGTTGTTCTTCTTCTTCTTTCTGGTGTTTTACGTGCCAAAACCAGTTCTGATTATGAGGCACGCCGTAGTGGAGGGCTCCGGATTAATTTTGACCACCTGGGGTTCTTTAACGTGCACTACAACGCAAGCACACGGGCGTTTTTGCATTTCGCCTCCATCGAAATGCGGCCGCCGGGGCCGGGATTCAATCCCGCAACCTCGTGCTCAGCAGCGCAACGCCTTAGCTGACTGAGCTACCGCGGCGGGTAATGAAATCTTGTGTCTGTGATGGTGATTCTTCGTATATATCCTCTCAGAAGTATACAGCAGAACTTTCTATCAGAAGCACCAAATGTCGCAATTTTTTACAAGCTCCGTGCTTCGTGATAGAATCCTAGACGGTAAATACATTTTACAGAATATCTGTAATCTTTTTTTACAACTATGGTCTGTTTTCAAGGTTACACGACTGGACAGATGTATTCTGTTGAGGCAGACTACAGAGCCTCTGTTAAACAAAAACACATGGGCTTGTAAAATCACAACCAGAAAATTCTGTTGAACTTCTTGAACTTTATTTGCGTGCACACACACATGGCCATCTGGGCTTTTTTTTTTCAATACTATTTAATCATTTTTTTTCAATGCAGCGCACGAAAATCCTTAATATTTCAAACATCTCGAATTCATTTTGTTGCTTTTTATATTACAAAGATATTCCGCCAAGCATAATGCAAGAAAGAAATCTAATACAAGAAAAATAACAGTGCGCAGCTCCACATTTTGCGATAGTTTTTTTTTTTTTTTTTTTGTTACGCGCACGTGCTTTAGCCGCAAGAACCCCGCTAGCAATGGAAAGAAGTTCCAATTCCAGAAGGCACAACGAAGTCAAGATTGTCAAGACGGTAAAATCATCCGGTAAAAGTGAAGAGACCGAGCAAAGGCTTAGTCACTCTACAGGCTTCTTCAAAGCAATACTGAAGAAAAAGAAAAATATACTGTATAGGGAATGAGTCTTTCGTAAGCGAAATCTTGCTTCATCATGTTTACGCAGTTTTCATTCAAATTAGTTTTAACCTTGCTTCTCCGTGACCAAAAATGGCGCCAAATTCATAAAGCATGGCGCACCAATTTTGCAAACACTAGTCTACAGCTACCCGCTCGAGACCGCTGAAATTAGCTTCACTTTGGTGCCGATGTGTTAGTTAGTTCCTGACACATGCTGCGAAATAGGCGAAGGTTGCCTGTTAAATAAAAGCTACCATTTCCAATAATCTTCAATTCTTCGACACTATCTTATACGCAAAAAGCAAAGCACAAAAATATTATTACAGCATCGTGCATTTCATGCCTACAGATAGATTCCTTACAGTTGACGATTAAAGGGGCGCTGAACCACCCCTCGGGCTCGGTGAAATAACATAGTCCTCGGGTAGCATACGTTGCTGTGAACATCTCAGGCAAGGTTTGCTGCCGTACGCGGTGCGTTGAGCTCGCAAGTGGAGCGCGAAGTCACTTTTCTCTCAATCGCTCTCGTTTCAACAGAAGCCACGATCCTGACTCTTTTCTGGATGATTTATTTCGTAATATTGCGCATTCCCATTCATGGCTGCTATTGGTCGCTGTGGTCGGCTACAGTGCGACCGCTGCGGGGTGCTGTCAGAAGTCCACTGGCTAAGCGCACTGCGACTGGCATAGGGCAACCGCGTTTGGCTTACATTTAGCACGTCGTAGGCACCAAAATAGGAAGTCGTGGCATCTACGTAAACATCCAAAAAATGAAATTTGAACTAGTGCTCTAGGGCGACATTTCGAGAGCGGAGCGTTGTGGCCACGCCCCACTCACCCGTAGCCTTCGCAGTGCAAGACATTGAAGAAGGAACGGGCGCGCACCGGATGCCGTGTTTGACTGCCAATAACCCCGCTTCTGCTTAACGCATTGAAGTACTCCTTGCGGCAAAGTGTTTCTGAAATACCTTGTCTGCACTTATAATGCCTTTCTCCACTTCGATAAAAAGTGGCTCAGTGCCCCCTTAAATTCGAAAAGCATTGATAAGTTTTGCAGGACGATATTTTATTGCGATAGCAATTACATGGACACTTCAACTGGATTTCTGCCGTCGGCGTCGCCGTGAGGTTCCGTATAAAGTCCAAGGGCGATAAAATCGTCGCCGCGCGCCGTATGCGCGAGCGAAAGCGCGCGGGGGACGCGCGCTATCACGGAGAGCGAACGCACGGCGGAAAGGAAACGCGACCGTCGCGCGAAAGGCGTGGGAGTATGGGAGGGAGGGAAGCGGGGCGACGCTGTGCTCCGGCACCAAAGGCGTATCTTGCAACCGGGCGTAAGGGGAACTTGCCACTCAATCTCGCACGCGAAAGCAAGAATACGGGAAGGCAGCGCGGGAGGGAGGGGGGGGGGGGGCGCAGCTTCTACTCTGCCAACAACTGCGCTCGTACTTTGCCCGCGGCTGTGGCGGTTGCCCTCACCGTTTGTTATCTCCACACGGCTCTGACCTTTGTATGCACTGTGCATTCGCCGCTCAGTTTCCGTTGAAGCGATAGACCACACGAACCTTCGCCCGCTGCGGCGGCTGCGCTTGCTGCCAGCTTTTTGACAGTCGTTGTCTGCGCTCATTCAGTGTGATCTAATCATGTTTGCTTGTGCGCGCTGACACCACGCTTGTTAATTCAGTTGGTAAGCGAATATGTCCAAGCTTATGCAGCCGATAAAACCACTATCCCTACTCCGAATAGCACTCTACTAATTTGCTATCGCAATTGATGCTTCGCCTTTCGGGCGAAACTGCGGCATTTTTTTTTCTTTCATATTAACCAGAAAATTATCGATCGGCATTTTTTCCAACAAACGTCTCTGACCAACTGTGATCGCCTAAACATTGTGGTCAAAGAAACATGGCACGGGTTAAAAATCACTTTGGACTTGCTCCGCGTGCAACCGCTTGTTTTTGGTCTACATCCTTGTGTAGTAGATCAAGCATGCTCTTGATAAACTGATTTCTTTCACAATGAAAAGTGGCTGTCTTTAAGTTGATATCAAAATTTTAAAACAGATAAGTTTTAGAATCATCGGAAGTGTAGAACGCTGTGTGCTTATGACTACCCTGGCAGAGGTAGCCACAGATATGTAGATACTGAAACATCCTGATACTTAGTAGAAGTTGAGATATGTTATAAATTGTCTTTGTCTAGTTTAGTTCAAGTGACAAATTGAACGCGTTTGCAGTCTCGCTTAAAACGAACATTTAGCGGTTCATGACTGGGTGAGTCCATTCCAGTCCAACTCTATTCTGAAATCTTCGACTCACATTTCATTCCGGGCGCTCTGAAATGGGGAATGATGGAGTTGCGACTCCACCATTCTGGTAGCAACTATGACTCTTTTCAGACAAACTAGGGGAGCATAAAAAGCCCAACAATGCTCTCACAATTTTCCGGCCTTGCTGGGCGTAGCGCTAAAGGCCTATATTTAGTTAACGAGGTTTTTCTCGTTCTGCCTGCTTTCGCTTAAGCACATTTTCCCCAAACCCCGTTGCAGGGCGATAAACCAGAGTTGCGTCTCGTAAGCTTGCGGTTGTTCTGGCTCCTTGCATTTTCTCCTTCGCTCTCTTAACACAAACTGCTGCAAGAAGCCAAGCAGGCAGGCAATTGGTCATTAAATATTTTAATTATTAAGAGACCGAAGTATGGCAGCTGTCATGGTGGGCAGATGAGAATTTAGAAATTTGCCAGTCTAAGCGGCACATCTTTTATGTTCGTAGCACATCTCGCACTTGCGTCTCATTTCCATAGCTTTATTTATTACATGTGCATTTTACGCACTTTACAGAGGACATTTATTAGTCCTCTATTCAGCCGTGTTACATCTACCCTTCGAAATTCACAGCTCGTGTACCTTGAACAACCCACTACTATAGAGCCTTAACGCTATTCGGCCACTTGTGGTTCTTGCGCAAATTAACTCCAATAATGAACAATCTATGAGGGAGTAAAAAAACTGCCATGGCTATTGTACAGCTTCATTTCCTGTTCAAAATTTTGGGCACGAACACTCAACTACATTGCTCTTTATAACTCCACCCACCGTGGTGGCTTAGCGGATATGACGTTGTGCTGCTACGCACGAGGTCGCGGGATCATATGCCGGCCACCGCGGCCGGCATATGATCCCCCGACCTAGTGGTAGAGCGCCCGACACGGCTGCGGGAGGTTCGACTCACACCGCCGCCGGGCACCCACTGGTTCAAATGGGCACAAGCGTACCCCGGCCTGGCCTTCGGCTTCCTTCAGGGGTGATACGCTTGGGAAAGGAGCCTGCGCCCTGAATTCTCGTCGAAACCCTCGTCAGCGAAAAAAATAAAAAAATAAGTTATGCATGTTTGGGCGGCCATTTCCCATGTGGCGCCCCAAGCACCTACTGAGGTGGGGACGCCTTCGGGTTGAGGACAAACACCTCTTCCCAAGCGTTGAGGTTCCATAAGGGCCGAGCACCAGGCCGGGAGCGCGCTTGTACCTATTTTACCGGTAGGTACCCGGCGGCAGCACTTGCCTCCCACAGCCGCTGTGTATGCTCTTCAACAAGGCCGTCTGTGGTTGGACAAAAGGCGCCCAGAGACAACTCCCGAAATCTCTATTGGGCCCTCTTTCGAGATGGAAGCCCCTACGAGAGCCGAGAACCAGGCCAGCGAACATCTCTACTCATTAGAAAAAACCGGTGGGTTCCCGGCGGTACCGGGATTTTTTTTTTTCTCGGAACCTTTAACTCGGAACCTTTAATTTTTGGTAATTAGTTGAATATGTGTTTCGCTTTCTCGTGCTACTAATGTCCGCCTCTTCGAATAATGTAGCTAAGCTAAACCAATTATGCTGCCTGCCACAGGCAATGTTTAAAAATTCCGTAAAGCCTAATTTTAAACACTCCCTATATACCCATAATAATTTTCCTCTCTCTATTTTTAAGGAGAACGTTTATTACGCACTTTTTCCTCATCTGTGCACTCTCAGCAGCTGCATTTCATTCCGAATAAAAGGGTGCATGAACTACTGCCCAAATATACATATACATGGCTATATGCTATGTGGCAAGATGAGGCTTTTATGCATTGTAAACAAAAATAAAGCGAAATGAGAATAAACCATTCGTCCCGTATCGCATTCCCGTTTCTGGGTTTTTTATACTACGTACCAGTGGGGGTTAAAAAATTTACCCCCCTGCTGACCGTGATTTGCATGTAAAAATGGGAGAGATTTTTTTTCATCCGTGTGAAGGTTGTTGGGGAGGACTATTTTTTTACTGCCTTCACAAAGTTTCCTCACAGTTGATCCTGAGAGCTCACCGGTTACGGCACCAAGTGCCGTGTTTTCTAGAATATCTCGCCTCATCTTGAATCGGTGGAACCATATTTCCTCGTTGTAGGAAGCAAAGAAAACGGATAGTCGGGATGGCTGGCTTGCTACGGCAGCTGGAGCTTCGGCGGAAGTGAAACAGGCGTGCTGCTTGCATGCACGCGTAAACAAACAAATACGGCCATGCTTCGGTACACATACGCAGCTGTACGGTACGCAGCTTTCACTACTCAGCCAACTGACAACTACAAATTGATCATTTGTGCGTCCAAGCAAGCACTTACGGGATCCGCGCTTCCGTACGTACTTCACTTCGACGCCCTCTAAAGTCAGCACAGCAATATTTTGGCCGATGCGCCGCAGCGGCATGTTTTCCCATAGCGTGGCCGTGCCTGTCACCGAGTATAGGCTTAACTGGAAGGGACGGAGCTCGTGAGGGCTTGCGGATTATTATGGTAGTATTTAATCACGTGATCTTGAGCAAGGTTCTAGATCACATGGTTTTAAACTCCCCATGAATGGTTTCTTTTCACGTGATTTAAAAGCGTACGTTGCAATGCAGGCTGATGACATCATTTTACTACGTTTCTTAGAGGTTGTAGTAAAACGATGTAATGTACCGTATTTTCCTCCAGCATGTCAGCTCAAGGACGTTTTCAAAGCGCATGAGCCGCGAAAACCCCAATCTCGTCTAATTTTTTCTAACAGTGTATGACCAGACAATCCATTGGTTTCGTCTATCTTCACGCATACATCACCATCTCAATTGGTTGCAAAATCACGCTAATCTATTGCAAACACGAAAATATGTATTTATTTGAGTCTATTTGCGCCATCAGGTTCATTATCGATATTAGTTTTTTCGCATACGCGCCAAGCTCTCTACGTTTTTCAGAGCAACTAAGAGCTTTTTCGCTGACACATCTAATCACAAAGTGCTTAGCGACACCTTCATGCTGAACACGACCAACAACCATTATAACGAAGCGTAACGAACAGTGTAATGCATCACTTTTACTTTTAGCAAAGTCATTTTATTTCTGTGGCATTTCATCAGCCCCTTTGAAGTTTTCCAGGAGGAAATCATTGACAGTGTATAATTAGAACATCATGAAGCAACATACTTTTGTACGGTTGATGCATACTACAGGAATGAAAAATATGCCTTCAAATTTTATCATGTTGGGTGATACAAGATCAACTTTGACCGCTTTAGATGGTTTAACAAATGCAGTTTACACAAATCCTATATTTGTTTTTGGGAGCATTGATACAAACTGGGCGACAACACGGGACACAAGGTAAGGATGGGACAGACGAGCGCAGCTTGTTTTGGAGCAGAGTTACGGATTTGTAAACTTTGTGCCTCTATTTCATTTAAACTTACCAATTATAAGAAGTTGTAAAGATCCATCCACTAAATTTACATTCTACTTTTACAGTGTTTGTCTCAAATGCAAGACATTTCATTCGAAACGTTTCAGTGGTTTTCTTATAAAACCAGTCCTGCGTTTTACATACAGTTCTTCTTTCTCGAGTTTTACGTGCCAAAACCAGTTCTGATTACGTGGAACGCCGTAGTGACCATTTTGACAATCTAGGTTTCTTTAACGTGCACTACAAGGCAAGCACAGAGGCGCTTTTGCATTTCGCCTCCATCGAAATGCGGCCGCTTGAATAGCGGTATCGGAACTGACTCCGAGTGACAGCTTCCTCTTAAGACAATGAATGTGCTTACATAAGAGTAGATCAAAGACTTGAAGTTCTGATTAAAAAAGTTTTCTCTCCCACTTAAGTGGTACTGCCACAGTAAAACGTGAGGCACTATAGTCAACTCAGAAAATATTTCCGCCTCTTAAAAACTAGATATGCTGTCCAGTAATTCTAGAAGACAACATACAAGGCGGCGCGAGAGCATAGATACAAAAGCAAAAATATACGTTGTTTGGGTTTACGGAGAAACACGTACACAAGAGTGCATTTAACAAGCGTACGTTTCAAATTGTAAGGGGCGATTCTCTCGATTGCTCCCCCACATGTAGGAATGCGTAACCCTGTTCAAAGGCTGTCAAGCATAAAGTTGCCCACGAAACGATCACTTCACCACGTGCAACTGACAACCGCGTTGTGCACGGCAAGAACATTCCATACGACTGCACCAGGTTTCTCCTGGCCCGAAGCTCTACGCTGCAGCTAGCGATTATCCTGCTCTCACGACATGGGCGCGGCCAAGGTGCTTGCGACACGCCGACGGAAATGACAGCCTTTTCGTGCTCGCTACGTGCTGCCGAGCCGAAAACGTGCTGGCTGCAGTGAGAAGAAGCCATCGCACGACGGTGTCCACGCGGCGACAGGCAATTTAGCCGCGCCGACGGCGTTGTTTCGCAGCGATCATACAATATGCGCGCTCACGTCAGTGAGTCATGGGCGAACGTTAGCGGGGGCATACGTGAGAAATTGATAGACGAAACTCCACGCGCCGTAGATTGACAAAAGCACGCAACGGAGAAAGGACGGTTTTCGGGTTCGTTCTTCGAAGCATGACGTTGCTGCGTCACTAGCGTACAGACGCGGCTACGAGTGACGGAAGGAGATGAACAAAAAGTAAACGTATGAGGAAAGTACAATGACGCCTCGGTTCTACTTCTAATGCTTGCTGGTTTGGTAAGGAGTAAACGCGTCGACATTCTATCACAGCGTCGAGACGTTCTCTAGAAACTGCTGAAACATTATTCTCGTCATGCATTACACACTGGAGCTTTTGTTGCCACGCGCTTCAAGGGTCGAGGCATTACACTGCATTTATTCCAGCAGGTGACGTTGCTGCTTTTACAGTGAAGGTACCATGCGGGTAAATGTACTCGAAAACGCTTTATGCCTGCTTTCACGTTTTTTTATAGAAGGTAGAGATAAGTCACGAAGTTAATATTGTAAGGTTTGTATTGCAAGCGGAAACGGACGAACGGTGTCCAGCGACGAAGTCGACATGAAAGGATGGTGGTGAGTTTGTACAGATAAGGAAGATTAAGAAAAAAATGTTTAGATCGGGGAATCCAATCTGAATGCAGAATTAAATTTTTTCTCTCAAATGGAGCAAATTTCGTACAAATTAGTCCAGAGTTGCTGCATAAAACCGTTTCTGTTTTTTCCACGCATTTAAATAGCTGGGATTGGAGTAGGCCCCGAGCTACAGCTTCCAGTTAGGTTCTCACACTGCGTTTCTCTGCGGATGGAATGACCGTGCGATGTCGTGTGGCGCCATTCCTTGTAACATGATATTTTATCAAATGTGGAAAATATTAGGGGTGCTACGCAGTTTGATTTTGAAGTGTGCTGATTAATTAGGGGGTAATTAAAATTTGATAAACCCACCTTTCGGAATGTTAAGAGGCGTTAGATGAAATGCTTACGAAGCTACTTCGCTGCCCTGAAACGACCAAGACGGCTGAAGTTTTATATTTAGAGCCAATTGGGACCATGCTATGAGTGACGTGTACTAAAAGCGGGAAATATGCAGGTTATATGATGGTGCTTTGGAAATATTTACTGAATACTCATTCTCTTCCAATCGTCATGCCTTATACGAGGCGTGCAGTAGGTTTTCCTGGTCTCCTTGGTGAACTATTCAAGACACGTTCTCTATATTTCGTTGAAATAGGAAGCCTGTCGTGGGTGAGGGATGATAACTGTTTAATTTGTGTGGGGTAATTACAGCCTTTGTAGAAAAATACTCATTGAAGCGTTACAGAGTGGCATACAACTATTACCGACAACGTTTCTCAATGCCCTTAGAATAGTTCACGTTACACCTTCTTCGTATTTGGCGGAAGAGCACGTTGTGGGTGGTGTGCAGATAGAGTTCAAAGCATGTGCGTTAGTTGCCGCCTTTTCAATAAATTACATATTGATTCGCTAGGGTGTGTCCTGATTGTGTTTTACGAGTATCGCAGAATTTAGTTTGCTGCCCAGGGAGAACAATAAACGCCCTCAAAATAACATTATATGGAATTACTCCTTTTCATTGTTCGTTTTCCCCATACTTTCCTGCACTTTCGCTTTTTTTTTTTTGCCATAGCAATTGTGTGGACACTCCAGGCAAATCTCCACCGTCATTCCGTACATAAAGTCCAAGTGCGATAACATTGCGGCCGCACGCCGTATTATGTAGGTGCGAGCGAAACCTTGCGAGGTGAGGCGAGAAGGATGGTGGCTTGATTGGTGCATGAGAACTGTTTGGTAAATGTAGAAAACACGTACAATGTTCCCCGTACATTGTACGTGTTTTCATAAGATATAACAAACATTTTTCAGCGAGAACCATATGTCTCTATAGTACTGCTTCTTGGAAGCAGGCTTTAATTAATCTGCGTCCACCATAAACAAGCTGGAGCTGTTAATTAAGGCAACTTTCTTAATCAATTGAACTACACCTCATCACAAGTTGTATGACCTGTTTTGTCTTCTGTCTTCATCACAGCATTCCGAACACTACCATTTTCTTTAAATAAAGTGGCCAATAAATTATTTTAAGTTATTTATTTCACCTTGATAGTAGGCATAAGCTAATGATTCCACGGACCCAGATGGCACTTTCATCCACGCGACTGGAATCGCGATTACAGTACAGATGGCGACTTTCACTGGTGGTTTGCGGCCGTCGTGCACCATCATTTTGCAATCCATCAGCGCTCGCGGCTTTGAAACTACAGAGTGCACTCCAAAAACAGTTGCACCCTTTGGGGTGCATTTTTGCCACACAACAATAATCGTCATCTGTCTTGCTTGCGTGTCCTATCTTGAAAACTCTGCACTTGCTACTTTCCTGTCGAGAACGCTGTCACGCTGATAACGCTCTTGTCGTTCGTGACCGAGAAGTGCCGGGTGCACAGCGTTAAAGAAAGGAAAGCCACGCAAGTCGGATGACGATTATTGTTCTGTGGCAAAAATACACCCCAAAGGGTGCAACTGTTTTTAGAGTGTGGGGCGCACTCTTCTGATACGGAAGCTTTGCGGTGGACACCAGATCCTTCGAAGTTCTCCGATTCGGCGCTCTCAACGGCTGGGCACAACAAGGAGGCCACCGACTGCATGGGTGCGCCTGTGCCGCTTCGATGGACGTTCTTTCGCGCATGTAGATATATATTTTGTCTCTTTTAATTTTCTGCATTTTTATTTTTGTTTGTTATGTCACGTGCGCTTTGTGTGGGCTATATAATGCGCAATAGGGTCATGAAATAAAACCAGTTGGAAGTTAGCGCTCACCCTGTTACCTGTCCCCTTCTTTTCCCTTCATACTCAAACTGAGTTGCGCTAAAGCAAAACAAGAATACGATGCACCAACTTGCCCAATCTGCAGTACTTCTGAAATACAATCAAGAAATATTTTCATGACGAAAGGTGAGTTATTGAGAAGATAAGAGATAACATATATAAAAATTAAACGATATACTGTCACGTAGTAGTGACGCTGAAGTAAACAGTCGTAAAACTGTGTATGACGAAACTGATTCTTTATTGGGCGAACCTGTGCCCACAAAAGCAAGCTACACTCAAAGCACAACGAAAGCGGCGAACACAGTCGGCGGTCGTCGAAAATCTGATCAGCGGCGAAACGCGTCCACTTTTATACCTGAGTCATCGAAGGTTCCAGATTAATCCCTGATGCCTGCGGGTCTTCCAGAAAGTTCTAGACAATTCGCGTCGGTCATACAATCAGATAACATAAGCGTCGGTGAAAACAGGCAATGGAAAGAAGCATCGATAACGTTCTAGAAACTTCCGATACAGGCGCGTCCTGCGCCGAGCGATAACGTTTAACATTTGTTAGCCGGCGGAAAGCGGCCACCGGTGAAAGATAAACATGTATACGTGTCAATACCCTCCCCTTAAAAAGCATCATCCCGATGCTACAAACAAGAAAGCGAAAACAAAACCGCGCGTACATAAAGGGACAAAAATAACAAAGCAACAAAGGATCTAAGTTCGTCAGCGGGCGTAGAAAGGCTGAAGACGCACCACGTGGATGACTTCAGGTCGTGCGCGGCGCCGCTGTGATTGCGAAATACCGTCTGGCACGACCTCATAGTCCAATGCGCCAATACGTCGGATGATCTTATATGGTCCGAAATAGCGACGGAAGAGTTTCTCGCTAAGTCCTCGTCGGCGTATCGGAGTCCAGACCCAAACACGGTCTCCGGGCTGGTACTCGACGTAGCGTCGTCGAAGATTGTAGTGTCGGCTGTCGGTTCTCTGCTGGTTCTTGATGCGCAGGCGTGCGAGCTGTCTACCTTCTTCGGCACGCTGCAAATAGGTGGCAACGTCGAGATTTTCTTCCTCGGAGACATCCGGTAGCATGCGTCAAGCGTCGTTGCCGGTTTCCTTCCGCAGACCAGGTTGAACGGCGCCATGTGCGTCGTTTCTTGCATGGTCGTGTTGTATGCGAAGGTCACGTACGGAAGGATGGAATCCCACGTCTTGTGTTCGACGTCGACGTACATTGCCAACATGTCGGCGATGGTCTTATTTAGGCGCTCGGTGAGGCCATTCGTCTGCGGGTGGTAGGCGGTGGTCCGGCGATGGCTTGTCTGGCTGTAGCGCAGGATGGCTTGAGTTAGTTCAGCCGTGAAGGCCGTACCTCTGTCGGTGATAAGGACTTCTGGGGCACCGTGACGCAGGAGGATGTTCTCAACGAAGAATCGGGCTACCTCGGCAGCACTGCCTTTGGGCAAGGCCTTTGTTTCGGCGTAGCGGGTGAGGTAGTCCGTAGCTACGACGATCCAATAATTCCCGGACGTTGACGTCGGAAAAGGCCCCAGTAAGTCCATCGCGATCTGCTGGAATGGTCGGCGAGGTGGCTCGATCGGCTGTAGAAGTTCGGCTGGCCTTGGTGGAGGTGCTGGGTACTGGGATCGTTACCCAGCACCTCCACCAGTTGTCACGTAGTAGTGACGCTGAAGTAACAGTCGTAAAACTGTGCATGACGAAACTGATTCTTTATTGGACGAACCTGTGCCCACAAAAGCAAGCTACACTCAAAGCACAACGAATGCGGCGAACACAGTCGGCGGTCGTCGAAAATCTGATCAGCGGCGAAACATAGAGTAACATACAAGGATAAGAGAGGGCATTTCCATAGGCCCCTGCGGCCGATTTTGGTTCGCAGCGCACCTAGCGGGGGTGTGGAATCTACGCAGACTCAGAGATTGGGACCGCAGAAAAACCAATCTCGAAGGCTATCTTCTGGCGATTAGACAATTTACACGGCCTCCAAGATTGCTTCCGTGTGAGTGCTCGTCCCGGAGGCTATATTATGGCTATATTTTGATTGTTTTAAAGCGTTGCTTGCATGCATCGAGTAGCTTCGTGTAAGCTGTACCGCCAGAGCAGCAAGCACACGATGCCACTGTGTGTTTATGCAGGCAAATAAACATGACAAGTGTTGGAAGACACGAAACTTTATTTTTCAGTCATTCTCAGAAAGCACATGTACACTTTCTTTTTCGCAACGTTAGATGAACGCAAGCACAAAAAGATGGGTACACTGCACATTGAGACACATGCCAATACAGTTGCCACATGTTGAGAATAAATTTCCCAAACGGAATAAACAGGCGATAAAATAAGGAAAATCCCACAGAACAGTAAAACTGCAGAAGATGGCATTAGCATTAAAGAGGAAAACAACACTCGTCCTTTGAAGCCTAACCTTTCTTATTAAGTGGTAGTTTCGGGCTGCATAGCAAACAAGGAATGAAGGCTGCTCACTGCAGTAGTCAGCCAACCACGCTCTCTGCCTGTCCTGTCGTTGTTACTGCACCTCGCAACACAGCAGTAATTCCCGTAGTACTTGACTATGGTCGGCATGACCTGAAAAAAAAAAGTATTGGTTATGTCTTCTCTCCCGCCTTCACACAAATTTTCACCTACGCACCTCAGATCGCCCTTTCGCGAAAAGCGTCACGTGCAATTGCCGCAGCTAAAAAAAAAAAAAAACCTTCGGTGCCATGCATGCGCTACTGAGGCAGGAGTGTTCATTCAGAATACGTAGTAGCCACAGCTTACAAACATTCTTCTCAATTCGCAAGTTCTCTCTAATTACGCTCGTAACAAAGGCTTCAAGCAATCTGCGCACGCCACGAATAACGATCCTAAGCATAACGTTTGCATTCTTTCACACAACTGCACACACGTGCATTGAATTCACACTACGTATACCGGCGTGTGCCGACTCACTTTCTCGCGCCAAGAAACGATTTTCTCGCAAACGTGCTGCGCAGCATTCTAAATTGCTGTTTCCTACATAATGTGAAGCAATGCACGAACATCATGCGCGAAGTGAAGAACACAAAAAACTCTCTGCGCCGAACAGCACAATGCGACAAATGTTAACTTACGGCCGAAGTGACAAATACATAAGAAATTTGCAAGGCAATGAAGGGAAAAAAAATTGCCCCCACCTCCCCGAAGGGAATCGTGAGGAAATGCGAATGCATTTCTTGCGCCGAGAGTACACGGCGTAGTAATTTTAATGGCGTAAATTAATGACGAGACGAGGATTTGTACATACACCAGCCAGCGAACGGTCGAGAGTGAGGCGCGCGCTTCACTCCATTTATATTGACCCTTTTCGCGGCGATACCGTGGGCGTGCCATATTTGATCACGTGGTGACGCGTCCATTGCTTGCCTCAACTGCCTTCGTTGCCTCCTTGTTTACAGTGGAAGTGTATGACGCCGGCGCGGCTTAGAAAACCTCTGTTTTCGGAGGTATCGTAGACTGTGACTAGGTGGATGACACGAAGCTTTGATCATAGCTTCAGAGAACATGCAAAAGCGCTTCTGGAGCTGATTAAGCTATGTCGAAACGGCGCAAGCAGCGTATATATGGTGCTTGTTCTAAAAGCGGGGCTAAAATGTATTCCAAGCTGTTCAAGCTTTCCAATTATGAATTCAGTCAGGAATAGTGTGTTTTGCTCTTTGTTCTCTATTCGGCAAATATTTTGAAGCAGTGGCTTGTCAGTTTCCGACTCAGTGAAGTTCCTCGGTGCGGCCACTATCTGATTATGTTCTGCTCAATCGATCGCGGGTGTGCTCAGTTCCGATAGATTTGTACTTGCTGCGCACAAGGGTTGAAGCGTAGCTGTTTTGTACATTGTAATCCCTTGTAGCAAATATATATTACAGCTAGTAAATCGCTTACTCTTGTGGACCGTCACGAAACACTCAGCTTCGACCATTCGTGCGCCATAGGTGTAGTCCGTCATTTATTGTGCGTATACAGTGCGCATATATTCAAGTGTGCGCCCGTTCACTTATTCTTGATACGGCGGCGATAGAGTGGGCGTAAGTTTTCCTGCCATTTGGGACAGATGTGTATAGACAACGTGCGCGAAACTTACTATGACAGGAAGCGGCGTTACTCCCTTTGTCATTGTTTAACGAGTGGTACTCACTCTTGCCGACGTTCTGGGGATGAAGCCCTTTTTTTGAAGGTTAGCGATACAAGGCTGGCGGATGAGCCAATTTCTGTATCCTCGAGGAAATCCGCACATCACGAAGTGCCGGTAACACGTTCGGACAGTTGCAGCAGCGGTCCGTGAACTTGGCCACACAGATTCATTCTATTCCTTAACATGCCAGTCACTATTTTTGCAGCCAAGTACTGCACACATCTTCAATCCACGTGATTCAATCTAACATGTGTTAGCGAAAACTCAGTCGCATTTCCGACAGCTGATCGCACAGAAGCAAGGCAGAAGCGGTAATGGTTTCGTATTCGAGCGCGGGCGCTGAGGAGAGGTATGGCGCGCCGCCGTGAGTGCCATCTCGTTTGTCTAAAACAAACTGCTCCGCGAAAAGGGTCAATATACGTGCGAGCGAGCGAACGGGAGAGTGGGGCGCAGGGAGGAGAGAGAGCGAACGGCGAGACTGTCTGAAAAACTGCTGTCTCGCTACACTGGCCAATACCGGGTGTTTCGTGCCGTGACTTCCGTCACCTACGAGATCGCCCCCGACGCCCCATGTGCTTCCCAGTTCAGTGACATCGTGCACGTTACACGACTTAAGCAGTATCACTTAAGCAGAACGGGATCGCGCCGCTTGCGTGACGCGATCGAGAGCGCGGGCGGCAGCGGGATCAGCCTGTCGTCGTTGCCGCTTGGACTCGGCCTCGCGCCGCTTCACTCGAGGATCGGCGGCTCGCCGTTGACGTTTCTCCGCCGCGTCTCGAACACGAACTTCAGCGTTCTCGGCTCGCCGTTGACGTCTCACAGCGGCGTGTCGAGCACACATTTCCGGATATTCGGTTCAGCGTTGGCGTTTCGCAGCGGCTTCCCGAGCACGGAGTTCGGTATCGGCAGCTCGCTTCGCTCGCTTGCGTTCGGCATCACGCGCTCTTCGCTTCGCTACAGCCTTGTCTTCCGCTTCTTCTCCTCCGGTTGACGATGACGTTGAAGCTACTGCAGTGACGTCACCTCCAGCGAGAGGTGTAATGCTCGGGTTGGATTGTATTACACTTCTTGCTAGGGGTACCGTTCCCGTTAGACATTCGCCTTCACCGACTTCTGCCATCGCCTTGAGAGGCGCCCAGCCAGCGAACGGTCGAGGGTGAGGCGCGCGCTTCACTCCGTTTATATATACGTGCGAACGAGCGAACGGGACAGTGGGGCGCAGGAAGGAGAGAGAGCGAACGGCGAGAGAAGGAGCGGCGAAGCATTGCACCTACCCTCTCCTACACTCTCTCCACACACGCGGGAGCTCCGCCGAGTTCCCGCGATGCGAGCGCCCTCACACGCCAGAGCGCGCTCCTCCTCTCCACTCACTCTCCGCTAGTCCTCCCACATCACTGGCTGCGGTTGCTAGGGGCGAGGATAAGCGCGCGCGCCCGCAGCTGTTGCTATGGGAGAGGGAGTGAGAGCGGAGAGAACACCTGCCGGCGCGCGGACACCGACAGACGCCTGACATGCCCCGACTAAGAAATGCATTCGTATTTAAAAGAACGTAATGAAGGCCTTCTTACCAAGCAGCAGCCAAGCAGACAGACACTAGCCGCGTTTACATGAATGCGACAAGTGGCGCATCGTATCGCCTTTCTAGCGCATCGCATTCATGTAAACGGCGCCAATGCGATAAGAAAGCGAATCGCATTAATGCGCTAGACGGAGGTGGTTTGAGACGGCAAATGCGCATCCGCAAAACGCATGTAAACGGGAGCGCATCGCATCGAGGATTATGGGATAGCATTCGCTGCGGGACTGCCGCGCCGCTGCAACTGCGGGCCTCTGCTTCCTCGGCCTCCTCACACTTGCTAACATGGCGGCGGTGAATGCGAACGAGACCGCGGCTCGTGTGGTTTTTTTCACGTGAACAAACGCGAACGTTTCTCGCTATCATTAGCGAGATGAATATTGGGGAGCTATTGGACCTTAGAAGGCAACGGAATCAAGTATACTTCCAGAAAATTCAGGCTGAAATGGCCATTTTGGGTTTTCACTGGACGTGACAGCAGCTCCGAACACACTGGAATAACTTGAAGGGGCGATATAACAAGGTAAGGTGTCGTGTTATTTGTTTTCTGCGTCCGATAATGTTTTCTAGCTTGCGAGTTTCAAGAATGCTTTCACATGGCAGGAAAGAGTGGAGCAAAACCGCAGTGGCGCGGCACCGTCGAGCTGGCTCTGGTACGCCGAGATGAGTGCCATTCTGTCTCACCGCCCGATGACAGAAGCTCAGGCATACGGCATTGACAGCCATGTGGACACCGAAGGTGACGACAGTCGGACAGGTAGGAAGATCGAACGCTCTATTGTTGCAAAGAAAAAGTGCTTCGAGAAACACTTAGGTCACACAAGATGCCGATGCTCATCAGCTGGAAAGACGAGAGATGGCTCTGTGAACTAATTAAAATTAAATAATGGGTTTTAACGTGCCAAAAGTACGATTTGATTATGAGGCACGCCGTAGTGGGGAACTCGGGAAAATTTCGACCACCTGGGGCGGCTCTGTGAACTCCATTGTGTTTGAACTTGAGCTCTTTTGTCGCCGTAGGCGCTGGCAGAAAAATATTTTTTTCAGACACTTAGAATGTGTTTTTAGCTAAACTGTATTCATACAGTGTATATCAGTAATTGCAGATGCCGAAACAAATCGTTTCCAAAAATTTATTTTTGAAATTTGCGGTCTTTATTAATCAACTGTAGTTAATGCAACACCAATGACTTATTCAAGATATGTCAAAAGGCAGTATGCTTGTTAGATTTATTTTGGCACGTTTGGTTAAGGTTTTTGGCAAGCTACTCGCTCATGAAATGTGATAAACAGCACAGTGAAGCAGGAAAGGGCTTGTGTGTGTGTCACTCTGTCATACCTGCTTTGATTTAGAACTGAGGTGCGAAGTGCGAAGAAAAAAATACGACAAACAAGCGCTGACTGCCAACTGGAAGTTTATAAACTTGCAGTTGGCAGTCAGCGCTTGTTGGTGGTATTTGTTTCTCCTTGTCCTTGTTTTAATCGCGCTGTTCAAAGCTCATTTCTAAATCATGGACCAACTAGCCCTCATCAAGACCTTACTGATACATCTGCTTTGAAAGTCATTGATATTGTTTTCGAATGAACCATGTCAGCACAGTCATGACAACTCTTACTGTTTTCTTTGTTGACAGATTTAAGCGAGGACGAGGAGCTACAGGCGAATGAAAGTACCCCGGGATCCTGTATGTCACAGTTTGCTTTCTGATTTTCCTCACTTTGTGTACTATCAGTAACATTTCGCGCATGTTTTTCTTCCTTGCTTCCAGACATATTGCGAATATTTGAAGGGCTCGAAATTGTTTTAACTTATCTGCAATAATTGCCCTGATATGCATATGAAGGCAATTAAAGAGTGAAGTTTTTAGCAGAGGTTTGTGTTGTCAAAATTAAGAACATTCCCACGAGTAAGAGAACTTACACTTTATAGGTATTTTTAATTTGGAAAATTATATCCTTTCTCCCGCTTACTACTATGCAAATACGCAAGGCGTGCTTATTAGTGTGCCCTGCTTGTCTGGTGATGCTCAGCTCATTACTTCTTTTTTATTTTTCACTGTATGCAGCAAGCGGAAGCAACACTCCTGTGCCACGGGCAAAGAGGCCACGACGGACGAGGAATTCGGAGCTCGCTGAGATCTTAGCAGAACAGCAAAACAGAACTGCAGAGACGCTACAGAAACATACAGAGCTGATATTTGAACAGCAGAGGCAGCTTTTAGAAGATGAGCAAAAAAAGCTCGGAGATATAATGAGCACTATAAGCACATCGTTTTTGCAGGGCAGACAAGCAATGATGGCGCAGCTGCTGAGCCAACCACTGCAAGCTTACCCTCAGCCTCTGCAGATATACAGCCAGGCTCTACAGCAAGACAGCCAGCAGAGCAGGCTGTTTCAGTTTACGTGGCCAATATTCACCACTGCAGAACCTGTTACCCAGAGTGCAGTGCCACCAAATAGAGTGGCAGGAACTTCAAGCAGCACCAAGGAATGACAAGATTTAATTGGGCAAAATAAAGTCATTTTATTTCACTGAATATGACAAGCCGTGTTCATGTGGTGATTCTTGATAGTGTGTTTACACAGTAGTGCATGCACAAGTCTTGCATGTCAGACTTTGTCTGCCACTTACGTACACTAGCAAGAAAATATGACTTGTTCCCTTGCACATGCATGCAATTAACTACATTGGATAAAAGTGTGCTGATTGCAGGTGGAAAACGTTTTCTCACTCAGCCGTGATGACAATATGTCAAGTTCACCAGGAAGCTGAGCGCAGTGGAAACTCCTGCGCCAAATTATCCCTCCACCAATCATCAGAGCCTGTCTTTGCCCATAGTCTTCGTGGGATGCGTTCCGTTGACAAAAAAACCCTGAAAATTAGAAAAATGGTCCGTGTAATTTGGTGATAACGCTGGCGTGAATGCAATATTGAAATTAAAATATGTGACGACTCGAAAGCACGGTAATATTACACGCTTGGCAACAAAAAACCACATGTAAATTCCCGGTAAAAAAATATATGTTCCTAAATTTTGCGTGCCAAAATCACGATCTGATTATGAGGCGCGTAGTAGTGTGGGGCCCCAGAATAATTTGGTCACTTGGGGTTCTTTATTGTGCACCTACATCTAAATATACGAGCGTTTTTACATTTTGCCCCAATCTAAACGCGGCCGCCGCGGCCAGTATCGAATCCTCGAGCCTTGGAGCACAATGCAATAGCCACTGAGCTATATACAGCAGCCTGTAAGCACAAGCTAAGGCTCAACCAAAGCGCTAGTAGATGAGCTCAGTAGTTATCGCGATGCATAAACTAATACTCGAACTAAAAGGGCGCATTAATTAAGCGGCTCTAGTTGTACTTACCGTGCATGACTGTCCATTCGTTTATCGTCCCACTCGAAACGGCGCCGGTTGCTTGCAAGACCGCATGGGCGCAAATAGTCTGTATACGGCGCCGACGCTCTTGATAGCGCAAAAACGCTACAGCAATAAGAAGTACATGCATGTTCGTCCATGTTGTCAGAAGCAGCATGACACACAAACGGGCTGTAGCGTTTAGAAGCATTACTGTCGTTTGCACTTAGCCCACACGTGCACGCACGGCCATAACCTCCTATGTGGCATGGCATACGCACGGACGGAGGACATCGACACCGGAAACACGAAGTTCCGGAAGCGCTAGCACGTTACTTCTAAAATGCGACACCGCATGTCACCACCATCGCGGTCGCCTAGATGCGCATGCATGTAAACGCTCGCGCATCGTCTTCAGTCGAGGCGCAATGTCGATGCGATGCGCTACTGTCGCATTCATGTAAACGGGGCTACTTTCTGGCAGGCGAACCCAGCGAAGACCACGCAGACGTTATCGCACATCTTTTGTAGCGTCGCCTTGCCTGATCACACCATGGCCGATATTTTGTAGCGATGCGTTATTCTTTATACTAGTCTTGTCATCCACCACTCACGGCCGGCTGATCCTGTTGATAACGTCTACGTCTACAGCCACATAGACAAGTAGACGTATAGTGCACTATAGAAAAGTTACTACAATAGATAAGTAGTACGCGCGTTCCCTTGGAGACAGGGAGTGTTGTATTGCCCTCTAGCGGGCGGCATGAAGCTGCGTAGCTCGGCCGCTTTTAGACTGGAGTGGTCACTCTTGTAATCCGTATGTTACTCTATGGGCGAAACGCGTCGGCTTTTATACCTGAGTCATCGAAGGTTCCTATTAATCCCTGATGCCCGCGGGTCTTCCAGAAAGTTCTAGACAATTCGCGTCGGTCATACAATCAGATAACATAAGCGTCGGTGAAAACAGGCAACGGAAAGAAGCATCGATAACGTTCTAGAAACTTCCGATACAGGCGCGTCCTGTGCCGAGCGATAACGTTTAACATTTGTTAGCCGGTGGAAGATAAACATGTATACGTGTCAATACAACAATTCCTTAATACAACTTATGACTAGAATTATTAGCATAAGTGTAATGTGATTCCATAACGCAATAGTTTCATTAGTTGTCAAAGCATGCCTTATGCCACTGGTTTCGTTTATTTTCCGGAGGCAGAATAAAGGATTATAGAGCAAAAATTATCAGGTGCCCCCCCCCCCCCAAAAAAAAAGAAACATATTAACAACTAAATAAATAAGACAGCGATACCTCAAAAGCGCGAAAGGACTCGATAGCAAATATAGGAACAACGTGGATTGTCTTATTGAGCGGCAAATGCAGCAAATGACTAATAAAAATTAATAAGGAAAATGCACATATAGACTGGGTTGTTTTACAAATAGCGCAACCACGCGTCTTTTCTTAGCCACATGGCCTCACTATGCTTGCGCTGTTATGTACCCCATTTTCGTTCCTTTCTATAACTTTTTGCGTTGTTTTCTAAGCCAGGTGGTTTTCTTTTACTTGTAAGTGGGTGCCTTTCTCTCTCCTATTAAAGACATCCGTTTGTTGTCTGATGCGATGACTTCACCATCATTAAAAAAAGTGTTCATTGCCAGATCAAGTTCCCGAACGAAGTCGTCGGCAATCTTATTCAAATTGATATTTCCGGAGAGTTCTTTGTGGGCGTGCAAAATTGCCAGATGGTTCAAACGGGCTTGTCCAGTCGTCGACCGCAAGTACATTCTCAGTAGCCGAAGGCAAGAAAGGGACCTCTGGGATGTGGTCGACGAGACTGGTATGGCCAACGCAATTTTCTTTAGCTTGGCCATTTGCGGCAAAAGGTTTCGCAGGTGATCGCCCTTGCCTCCCGTAAACGTGTGCACGATGTCTTCGAATGTGTGCAATGATGCCGACCTTTGCTGGATTAAAATGGCGATCAGCACATCTCTGTGCCAAATCAGGCGTCCTGGTTCAAGGTCGTTACCGTAGAACTACGTTACATATGCTTGGTCTTCATTCCCTATGGCAAGTTGCTCATTGTGGGACTTATGCTGCCACATATCAGGTGGATACCTGTTGCTTAACGAAGACAGCACTGTGTCAAGTACTTCATGGAACCTGCGGTGATACATGTCACTCGCTGATGGGAACACGTGAGCTGATGAACCTTCTCGATAGCGGCGTGGAGTCTTTCGCCTAGCAGCTACAACACAGGGGTCCTCAACTCCGACTTTTGCTACCTCTGCCATACATACGCAGGTCACGGGCTTTATTTTGGAGTTAATCTGCGCCGAATTCAATCTTGGGCCATCCGAGATGGCTGGTCCCTTCGCGAGCGCTGTCTCCCCGCGCGCCTAGTGTTATGTTTCCTCTGGTGCTTATACGGCGGTAACTACGCTTCCTTTTCAGCGTCAGACAGGTTCTGGCGAAGTACCGATAAGCGAGGTGCCCACTCTTGGTTTTGTCGTTGGTGCTCACGCTGTTTTTGTAGCCGGTGCACATTGCAACGTCCGTAGCCACGGTAGAAGCAAGCTCGACGCCTGTTTTCTATTTCTCCTTTTGTTGCGACAGCAGTTGTATCGACACTGCAGGCAAAGTTTCGCTGTCGTCGTCGTCGTGATATCAGGTATAAATTCCAAGTCATATGAGTAAGCGACCCATACCCTGTGGGTGCGAGAAAAAGCCCGTACCACTGAGCCGAAAAGGATGGCTGCTTGATGGACATTATCTTCCCATGCGCTCAATATTCGGGTTCGTTGGAGGTCACGTGATCAAATGCACGCATTGGGAGGAGAGCACACGTCTCCTCATGTATATAGCCTTGCCGTAGGTGCGAATGACTGTGCGGGGTTTACGCTTACGCGGCCTACGTGGCGTATCCAATTGTTGGTAATCATTAGGGGGTGCAATGATAAAGGGTGAGCAGGGATGGCTGCTAAGTTCATGCGCGCTGTGTTCCTTCTTAGGCTGTTTTTGCGCACCCCAAGTGTTGCAGATCGCATGGCCTAAGTTAAGAGACAGTGGTAATTGGAAATCGCTTACAGAGGCCGTACTGGAGTGGACATAAACATATGCAGATGATGATGATGATGAATCTTATTTTCAGAGTCGTGGTGAATCGTATGGCTGTACGAGCCGTTCGACACCGCTGCAGGCATATATAATGCCAGCGTTGTGATAGCGACTGCTCGTGGTCATCTAGCGAGATATTTGTAAGTTTACATAGTTTGTGTATTGACACGATGTTTGTTGTTTTAATTAGCAAGTAAACGTTACTACAATTCACATAGGTGATATAACCAACCTACTGACTCATGTGAGGGCCGCACTTTTTTTCTGCAATTTTGACGAGTTTTACATGGGACTGGGTCATTTTATCTCATTTTTCCAACTACGAGTATGAAATCCGCCGTAAACATCTGCGATCGCCTCCTCTTGTCATCTATAGTCGTGTACAACTTCAGAAGGCAGCGGCATTTGCCCATCAAAGGCGGATGCACTGGAGCATCCACCAATGGGTGCGCACTCTAAACTGATGTAATTAGCCGGACGGCCGGTGACCCCGCCGACGGAGGACATGGCAGCCCGCGCTTCGAGCTGGGCCGAGTGGCGTCAGTGGGACTATTTCTTTAGTCGCGGTTCATAATGCGCAAAGCAATTCCCCTCGTCCTCTTGCCGTTCTTCGTTGTTTTGTACTTATACATTTCATGTATAGCCACACTTGCAGCATGTGGCCTCGGAAACACCTGCCTGGCCATTTCCTGTCGGAACCCCGGGTGGCCTTTCTGCTTGGCGGCGCCGGCGGCACCTGCTCACATCTGGATCCTGCCGCAGGGTGCCGAATGGCGCACGGATGACACCAGCCGTCCAGTTATCAACAGAACTACGCGCATGCCGCGGGTACTGCGGGGGCGGCGGGTCGGTGGCCCTGGGGGGCTGTTTGGTTCGGCGCTGCCGGCGCCTTTTTAACCACTTATTCCTAGAAGCCAGCTCCTAGACTTTGTGCCGCCTCTCAAACCAGCTTCAAAGGTGTACTCCTATTTGTGAATTCATATACTTCAGGCTTGCCTCCACTCTTTAGTATTGCGATAGCAATTATATGGACACTTCAACCGGATTTCTGCCGGCGGCGTAGCCGTCGTCGTCGCCGTCGCCGTGAGGTTCCGTATAGATAAAATCTTCGTCGCGCGCCGTATGCCCGAGCGGAAGCGTGCGGGGACGCGCGCTATCACGGAGAGCGAACGCACTCAATCTCCCACGCGCAAGCAAGGAAGCGGGAAGCCAGCGCCGGAGGGAGCGGGGGGGGGGGGGGTGCACTTCTGCTTTGCCAACAACCGCGCTAGTCGCTCGCCCGCACCGTCTCTTATCTCCACACGGCTCTGACCTTTCTATGCGCTGTGCATTCGCCGCTCAGTTTCCGTTGAAGCGATAGACCGCACGCACCTTCGCCTAAAGCTTTACCTTCGCCCGCTGCGGCGTATGCGCTTGCTGCCAGCGTTTTGACAGTCGTTGTCTGCTGTCATTCAGTGTGATCTCTTCGTGTTTGTGCGCGCTCACACCACGCTTGTTCATTCAGTTAGTAATACAGTAAAAGCTCGATGATACGATCACGGCTAATACGAATTTCCGGATGATACGAATTTTTCTGTGGTCCCGGCCGAGCCCCATTGCATTGCAACGTGCTAGAGAACGGTTGTTACGAATCGATTTTCGGCCTGCGTCGGGTGATACGAATAAACGCCGCCCCACTGACGGCCGCAAAAGAGAACAGCGCGCAGTCACGCGCTTTCTCCCGTTATCTTTTGGTGCGGACGCGCGGACGCGGCGCCGGACAGCGCGGACTCCGCGACTGGGCGCGAAGAGTTTGAAGCGGTGGCGCTTTTGTACTTTTCCTCCTTTTCGGCGGCCGCCCATCGGACGGAGTGGCTGCTGTGCTTCGGGCCGCGTTCTTTGTGTTTGCGCCATTTTACCTAGTCGCAGCGAGCTATGTCTACCGAGATAGAAGGACATTAGAGACTTTTTCTTCAAGAAGTAAATGCTTTTTACGTACATGTGCCTGAGTGAGTTCATCTCTGACTCTTTAATTTAGCTACAGTCGAATCTCGTTAATTCGAACACGCTTATTTCGAACATACCGCGCACCGACAATGCTCTTAGCAGCACGCCAAAATACGCGGCGGCGCCTCCGACCGGCATTGCTCCGACACCGCCGTAGAGCAAAAGCTCAGGAGAGACCCCTCAATGCCGCGCGCGAAGGAACGGGGAAAAAAATAAAAAAAGAACCCGCGGCGGAAATTTCACCCTCTCTCAAATTGCAAGGTCGCCGTTTCTGCATCGCATCGGAACAAGCGTGTACGTGCCGACTAGAGTGTTCTAGACAACCGTATTCTAGCACACACTAGTGCCGACGTCTCAGCCACGCGGATAAAATGGCAGTGAACCCTTCTCTATTTTCTAGTCACATGTTGACCTTGCACTGCCGCAGCGCAGAGGGAAGCAGCGGCGGACGCGCAGTCGGGCCAACGAAACTGCTCACGCCCGCAAACGCTCGCTTCCCGATAACGGCAGAAAACGAAACTTCAGGGAGCGGCTAAAATAAGCTGGCGCCAGCGCGGCGGCGGGCGCGCACGGAGATGTGCGCACGGAGTCGAAGGTGAGAAAGCTACGAGGGAGTTGAGAGGGAGGGAGGGAGGGCGAGGGGAGCCACCGAAGCGGCAGAGTTGACGCGGCCAAATCCACTTCCATGCCGCCCTCCTCCCTCAACTTCGACGGTCTCCGCGCGCACCCGTGTGCCGGCGCCGCCCGCTCCCTGAAGCTTCGTTTTCTGCCGTTATCGGGAAGCGACCGTTAGCCGGCGTGGGCAGTTTCGTGGCCCGCGCTTGCTATGCGCTTGCGCGCCGCGATATTTCACGACTCGCACCGTTCGTGCATCGTGCTATGGTGCACGAATACTTCAAAAATACGTCCTTTTAATTCGAACAAATTTCCGGGCCCCTTCGAGTTCGAATTATCGAGATTCGACTGTAGTTTTAATTGTGTTTCGATGATACGAATTTCGGCTAATACGAATATTTTTTGTGACCCCATGAGATTCGTATCATCGAGCTTTCACTGTAGTCGGGACACATTTTCCAACGCACGCTACACATGCAATGCTGCCCGGATCGGCAGTGCAGCGCTACAGGTGTGTTCCTTCGCACGCGCTGCCCACGGGAAGCGCTTCTTATCAACACCACCGTTTCACACGCGCCTTCTCGTGGTCATCGAGTCTCTCTTCATGTCGGTCTACTTACGCCGCAGCACACCTGCTTACTTAATCAGCTCATGTTTACTACAATTCATACTGCTACCAAAGCCGCTCACCTTACTTCGTATGACATTGCTGTGTTGCTATCGCATTCATTGCTTCGCCCTTAGGGCGAAACTGTGACATTTTTTTAAATAATTGGCCTTTCTTTCGAATTCCTTTGGGATGCTGATGCATCCGCCTTTTATTTATTTTACTAATTGCATTCACGCCTGCTGTACCTATCTGGTGGTGCCGGCTTCCCCATTTTATTTTTGAATTTTTTTCAATGTTTGGGTACACGAAAAAGCAGTCGCGGTGGCGATCGGCTGCTGCGCTTTAGTGATCAGGGCGGGGCGTCTCTCCTGTCTTCTGAAGTTGTAAACGACTTTTTTTATATAGTTGCGACGCGCGAAAGTACGCTGCGCGGGAAAATTCACAGTGGAGCGCGATCGGAATCAGCGCTGAACGCCGATTACTTCTCGCCTGGATTTAAAAAAAATATTTACTTTCAAGTTAGGGGTGCGGCTCTTACACGGATTTATACTGGAAGATTTTTCCTTCGTGTATTTGTCTTATGCTTCGCTATCACTGATACTGCTTCGCCTTTCCGGCGAAACTGCAGCCTCTTTTTTTTTAATTCTGAGTCCTAGTAAAAGCTCTGCTGCGCATGACTGCTATTAATTCTGATTTCAAGTGAATCCGGGTTGGCATCACTTTGCTTACTAAGTTAATTACATACATTTATTACCTCTGCATACACATTGCGATGTTTCCATCCCCAATAAATGTTGTGAATTATTATGTTTTTTTTTTCATGAGGCGCTAGCATTACCTACTGGAAAGAGAAGCAATGCGGAGACACATATGATTCACGTGCATTTCCTACACCGTTCATAAAAGACTCCTGCGGGTCTTTTTCAGTCTCAAAAAAGAGCGCAAAGCAATTTGTAGCGAGTTGAACATACAGCAACATATTCATTCTCTAGACATAGGCTATCCATATCATTAGAAATAATTGTCAGTTGGCTACCTCTTTCTCTTTAACAATATAATTAACTTAGCCCTGCATATACATTCAAGTATAATGTGTCTGTGCATGGTACAAATTAAAGTACCATGTTGAAGTGAAAGAATACGGATGAGGTAGCCGCCGTTGGTGCTTCTAATGCGCTTGTTTTCCTATTGTCAGGATTTCCAGAAATAAAGCGAAAGTATGACTAAAAACCGTGCACGTCCGCGTCAACAATGATGCAGTTAGCGTTTAGCCATGTCATTTTAAGGGAAGATGTAGAGGCAACTCAAAAGAAACCATAAACGGTTTGGGTAACAGGACTCTGGTAATGACAGTTTAGGAGTGCGGGGGGGGGGGGGGGGGGGGAAGCCTCCCACGCCCTGGAAACTCTGGAGGGGGCTCGAGCCCCGAAGAGTAATAAATAACGCTTTGATGCAAACGTTCCCTCAGACTAGCAAGAAGCAATGTTAGTTCCGACTCTTAAATGTGACCCACCGAGCGATGTTTCTAATTACCGACCAATATCCCTGACTTGTGTAGCATGCAAAATTCTGAAACATGTATTATATCCTAGTATAATTGAACACATGACTAAGTATTCATTATTTACGCCGCAGCAACATGGGTTTCACCAGGGATTCTCATGTACTACACAATTGACCGAATTTGCGCATGACATTGCATACGCGTTAGACCAAAGAAAAACAATATATTGTATTTTTTTAGATTTCAAGAAGGCGTTCGACACTGTACCACATCACTTCTTGAAAAAAAAAATGACCGCGTACGACATTAATTCTCAAGCCATTTCATCGATGCAACTAGTTATGGATCGGGCAACCGCTACGCTATCGCCGTGGTCGATGAGAATGGTAAATTAATAAGCGCGGCTTCACTAAGAACGAGCTCAATTCATGCCGCCGAAGAAGCAAGCATAGCACTTGCAATTCAATGAGGAGAAGCTCCACGATTTTCTCCGACTCCCGTACAGCTATTAGGAACTACTCCGCCGGCTTCGCCTCAATGGAAGCACACAAGTTACTTATACACAGTATTAATACTCATAATTACCAGCAACCGGATAGCTCACACTTAGTCTGGTTTCCGGCTCATCAGGGGCACTCGGTCACCCCAATGGCTGCAATCCTAACGAGCAAGCTCACTCTGCTGTGCGAGATCTCAGATGCCGCGCATCAGATCGGGAACTGCTCCAGGATGACTGCGGATCTACAAAGACCCACTTAGCACTTTTCACGAAATCACCTCACACTCTAGGGACGGCTGGAGGTTTTTTCCTCCCCCCATGAGAAGCAGAACAGAGCTCAAGCAGTCACATTAAGAATGCTTCAAACTAAATCTTATCCTACACCTTTTGTGCTTAACAAAATTGACCAGGAGTTTCCCGCGGAATGTAAAAGTTGTGGACACACTCCGTGTCTATTTGATCATATGTTCTGACTGTGCCCCAACCAAAGGGCTCGGACCTCAACAGTGAGGAGGACTGGAGTCGACGCATATCCAGCGAAGTCCTCCAAAATCAACTCCTGGCCGTCCGGAGAGCTCACGACATCGGGAAAGCCTTTGGCCTACCGGTGCCTACGTGGGCGGAGCCACCGACTTAGCATGGGGGCTTTTGCCCTCGGGCCCTATTTTCTCTGGACCAAAATAAAGTTATACTTGGAGAATGCCAGCAAACTTGGAAGTAGAAAAAATCGAGAAGACATAGAACAAAATGACAGGAAGGTGGCTGGACGGAGTCCAGCCACCTTCCTGCTATACTATCGCTATACTATCACACTTCATACAGGATTAAAATGTCAATATAGTTAAGGTTACCGAATGCATACATTTGGGATTTTATTATATGTCTAATTTAAATTGGCAGCGACATGTTGACTACCTAAAAGGCAAGGCAATTCAGACACTAGGGTTCCTTAGCCGGAATGTGTGTGTGTGTGTGTGTGTGTGTGTGTGTGTGTGTGTGTGTGTGTGTGTGTGTGTGTGTGTGTGTGTGTGTGTGTGTGTGTGTGTGTGTGTGTGTGTGTGTGTGTGTGTGTGTGTGTGTGTGTGTGTGTGTGTGTGTGTGTGTGTGTGTGTGTGTGTGTGTGTGTGTGTGTGTGTGTGTGTGTGTGTGTGTGTGTGTGTGTGTGTGTGTGTGTGTGTGTGTGTGTGTGTGTGTGTGTGTGTGTGTGTGTGTGTGTGTGTGTGTGTGTGTGTGTGTGTGTGTGTGTGTGTGTGTGTGTGTGTGTGTGTGTGTGTGTGTGTGTGTGTGTGTGTGTGTGTGTGTGTGTGTGTGTGTGTGTGTGTGTGTGTGTGTGTGTGTGTGTGTGTGTGTGTGTGTGTGTGTGTGTGTGTGTGTGTGGTGTGTGTGTGTGTGTGTGTGTGTGTGTGTGTGTGTGTGTGTGTGTGTGTGTGGTGTGTGTGTGTGTGTGTGTGTGTGTGTGTGTGTGTGTGTGTGTGTGTGTGTGTGTGTGTGTGTGTGTGTGTGTGTGTGTGTGTGTGTGTGTGTGTGTGTGTGTGTGTGTGTGGTGTGTGTGTGTGTGTGTGTGTGTGGTGTGTGTGTGTGTGTGTGTGTGTGTGTGTGTGTGTGTGTGTGTGTGAAAGCTTTTTGTTTACAAAAGTCCTGAGGCTCGACTCTTTCAAGCCGAGGCGGGCCGCACCCACGATGGCATCGTTTGGCCCAGCCCTTCAGCGACATGCCAAGAACTTTCATATGTTTTACATGTTACACGAAGTGTCCTTTGACACAGTGCTGTTCTTTCTAGCTCCGGTTTATTTCCGTGCAATTCTAAGCGCATCCGCTGGCCTTCGCTCGTTGCTCGGTCGTGATGGACGCGGACGACCCTGCACGTCTGCCGGCGACGGCGGCGTCAGCGGCGGCCGCCTCCAGGAAGCGGGTCGGCCAACAGAGCGACAGCGACAGCGAGGACACCCAAGTCTACTGTCTCAGCAGTGACGACCCTTCCGATGACGACTTCCAACTTGTGCAGAGCCGCAAAGCGAAGAGAAGGAACACTAGGACGTCTTCATCGTCAAGTAGGGAAACAGTAAGACACACGCAAAGGCCGGACGCCAATACCATCATAATTGTGCCCGTGCTTCCTACCGTTAACATGAAGCTACTCAACAGACAATCTGCGTCGATGTTACTGGAAGCCTTGGTGCCCAATGAAATATCGGACATTCGAGTGAACACCCGAAAAAATCTACTGGCGGTCGATGTCGAGCACGCGGGTGCTTTGACCACTCTACGGAGTGTAACCGGCCTTGATGGCATTCAGGTGCGCTCCTATATCCCTCTGGGATCTGATATAGTCATTGGCGTTATCTACGACGTCGACGTGGCCATCCACGTCGACGTCGTCGTGACCATGACTTGCCAATTCTTGTCAAGCCAGCTAATGACGAGGTCCTTGTGGATGTTACTCGAATAGGCAGTTCACGCTGCGCGAAGATTGCATTCAAGGGTAACCATCTACCCTCGCATGTTAAGGTGGGACACTTCAGACATGCTGTGCGGCCTTTCGTACCGAAGCCTCTTCAATGCCGCAAATGCATGAAACTGGGGCACGTGAGCAGTGTCTGTGAAAACCAGGCAACATGCCTCCACTGCGCCGAGCCCCACGATGCAGATAAATGTGACGCCACTGTAATGAAGTGTGCTAACTGCAGCGGGTCACATGAGGCTTCATCGAAGAATTGCCCACATATTAAAAAGGAAATGGCCATCTTGAAATCAATGGTGAGAGATCATTCAACTCACCGAGAAGCCGCCGCTAAGATTAGGAGGCGACTTTCCCGTCGCCGACGTTCTTCAAGGAAGGCTGTTGCCTCTACGACGCGCTTGCCAGTTCCTATGACATCACCTCCTCCTCTGCCGCCCAGACCATACAATGCGGAAAGGACCACAAAGGACAAGGCCACTGAGAAGACATCTGCCGAATCTTGGCCGGCCCTACCAAAGCGACAGCAAACACCAACAGGATCGCGGCAAACTTCTGATGGACAACCCTCGGCGTTTACTGTCGGTGATTTGTCCGATCAGGACAGGCAAGTGACTGTAATCCTGCAGTCGCTGATTAATACAATGCGCATAATCCTGAACAAGCTACAAACACCTGCAGCTCGAAGTGCTCTGCAAATACTGGACGCACTAAATCCAGTGCTTGCTAGCATTGTCGAAGCACCATGGCTCGACCAATAGTCGCCTTCCGCACTGAAGTTAAAGGTGCGTCGATCTTCCAGTGGAATGCCAGAGGTCTCAGGACCCGCATAGCAGACTTTCGCCAATTCGTTTTTAGAAATCGTTTCCCCATACTGGTCATATGCGAACCAAATACATCGACTCCACCCAGACTGTCTGGTTACGAACCTTTCGCCTCGTCCACATGCGGAACATGCAGCAAAGTAATAGTCTACATCCGCACGGATCGTACGTATGTCGCTCACGCGGTAGAGCCACATGACGACAACCAATATGTCTGCCTGCATGTAAAAAAGAAGACTGGGTCATTTACACTTATTGGAGCCTACATATCCCCAGCGGGTCACTTTGATGGCAAAAGGCTCAAGAAAATATTACAAATGACCAATGGCCCGTGGGTTATCACAGGTGACTTCAACGCGCATCACCAGCTATGGGGAAGCACTAAAATTGATCCCAGAGGCAGGAGTCTTGCCTCCTTTGCGGCCGACCATGGTATGTGCTGTGTGAATGATGGCAGCCCTACTTTTCTGTGAGGCACGACCTAGAGTAGCTGCTTAGACTTCACTTTGGTGCCACGGCGCTTCGCCTCGAGCGTCCAATGGTTTACTGACATAGAGACACACGGAAGCGACCATATTCCAACATACATCAAGATTAGTGGAGTTGAGCAAAGCTCCTCTACAGTCTTGCGTACAGTTGAGTGGCCAAGATTTAAGGAACATATGGATGACGCATGTCGGCAAGGCCTTTCACACAATATAGAAGACGAAATCGCGGACGCAATGAAAGCATTCATGTGCTCGCTCACAAGGTCAGCAAGGCGAACACACTTCGACACAGAACTGGAGAGGCTGCGTGCGGAACGCCGACAGGCGGAAAGAAGGTATCGGCGCACGAAATCCGTTCTAGACCTGAGGGCTTCACGAAGCATACAAAAGAAAGTTCAGCGCCGTATGGATAAATTAGAAGAAAAGCGATGGAAAACTTTCTGTCAGACGCTTGATCCCCGAAGATCGCTCTCACATATATGGAGAACGGTTAGGGGTCTTCGCTCATGTCTGCATCAAAGGAAGCCCATTGCTGCTCTGGCCCTCTACCAACACCGCTCGCAGTTTGAAGTGGCTGAAGAGTTCTGTGTGCGGGTTGCTGGATCCGTGATCATCCCTACTGACGCGGCACTGAATGGCGTCCCTGAGGCACGTGTATCAAAAATGAACGTGTCATTTTCACCTGAAGAGCTCGACGCTGCGTTAGCGACCTGCAGGCGTTCTTCGTCACCAGGACCAGATGGCATCACGTACGCTGCCCTATGCCACCTTGGACATGAAGCACGTAGTGAGCTGCTCAACTACTACAATGAGTCTTGGCGAAACGGTGTTGTTCCTAAACATTGGAAATCGAGTCGCTTGATCCCCATTCTGAAACCTGGAAAGTCTCCGCTTGATTTATCATCATATCGTCCGATTGCGCTTTCGAGCTGCGTCTGCAAAGTGATGGGAAGATTGATTCTTGCTCGCTTAGAATGGTACCTCGAGCGATTCAACATCTATCCGGATGCCATGGCTGGCTTTCGTCGAGGTCGCTCGTTCATCGACAATGTTATTGACCTCGTTACCTGGGTCCAAGAACAGAAAATCCTCAAGCGCCTACCAGTTGCACTTTTTCTCGATGTCAAAGGAGCATACGACAACGTCGCCCATGAGGCCATACTGAACTCACTTGAGGCTGTGGGAGTTGGTGGCCGGATATATCAATGGATTCGGGACTATTTGACCGAGAGGTGCTTTTTCTTACAGACTGAAGACGGCCCAACTTCGGAACATTATATCTGCCGTGGTGTGCCACAGGGTGGAGTGTTGAGCCCTATATTGTTCAACCTCGTCTTAGTGGGACTTGTGGAGTATTTATCGCGGACAGTTCATGTCTCTATATACGCCGACGACATTTGCATCTGGGCCTCTGCAGTGACTCGGCCTCAGGTGCGGGCCAGGCTTCCGCGGGCGGCAACCATGACGGCGTCTTATCTACAAGAACAAGGCCTCAGTGTGTCTACAGAAAAGTGCGCATTGGTTGGCTTTACGCGCAAACAAATGTCCCTGTATCCTGTTTCAATCAACGGTCAAGCTGTGTCCTATGTTATGACGCATCGCTTTCTGGGTGTCATCATCGACCGCAACCTCTCGTGGACTCCTCACTGCGTCTACCTGAAGAAGAAGTTAATTGGTATTGCTCAGGTATTTAAATTTATCTGCGGGAAAAACTGGGGTGCACCAGTCCATTCTATGCTGCAGCTGTACAGGGTACTGTTCCTGGGACTCCTTCGTTACAGTCTGCCAGTTTTATCAAATACATGCAAGACGAACATTCGCGCTCTGGAGAGCATACAAGGTCAAGCCCTACGCACGTGTTTAGGGCTGCCTCGGTGCACCTCAACAACAGCAACAATAGCCATCGCGAGAGACCATACGATCCAGACACACGTAGCTGCCGACTCCCTCAGAGCGCACATTCGTCATCTGTCAAGGATCCCCGACCATCACTTAGCTTCCCTACCAGCGGAGAGACCTCAAGCGACTTTTTCAAAAGTGATTAGCGGCCACCAAGAGTGTATACCGCCATCGTTTACACCGGCGGCGAAGCCTTCATCTCCCCTGTGGTGCCTGCGACAGCCTCAAGTGAATTTTACTATTCCCGGAATCACCAAGAAGGCCAATCATCCATCGCTGGCTTTGAAGCAACTGACGCTTCTATTAATGCACCAGATATATCATGACTACATACATATATATACCGACGGTTCGACCTCACCTTCCAGCTCAACTGCCGCATTCATCGTTCCAGTCAAGCAAGTTGCAGTTAAATTCAATTTATCACATATGACTACATCTACGTCGGCAGAACTTGCAGCCCTCCATGCAGCTGTGACCTACGTCAAAGAAGAGCCGGCACAGAAATGGGTCATATTCTGTGACTCTAAGGCAGCCCTTCACAGTATCAAGTCAGCCTTACATCACAGAACTTACGAGCAGATGATATCCGACATCATGGAAGTACATAACCATGCTCTGGAAACAGGACGCATCATAGTGTTCCAGTGGATTCCTGCTCACTGTGGCATCATCGGCAACGACATTGCTGACAGAGCTGCCCGATCTGCTCACGAAGACACCCAGACGCGTACAATACCTTTGGCGAGGACGGACACTGCCAGGGAACTTCCTCTGCTTGCACGCAAAAAGTCACAAGCTTTATGAAGTTCAAGTGCCTTCAATTGCCGATTGTACAAGTTGGACCCCTTGCTGCGTCTACAATTGCCATCTAGCCTTTCCCGCGGCGAAACAACCTTGCTGTGCCACTTGTGGCTGGGAGTGGCGTTCACGAACGCTTACTCCTTCCGTATGGGAATGGCCGAGAGCCCGATGTGCGACTCCTGTATGTGCGAGGAAACCATCGAGCACCTATTGTGTACCTGTTCTCTCTACGACGTGCAACGCCTCTCTCTCAGGACCACTTTAAACCGACTGGACTCGAGACCCTTCTCTGAGTCAAAGATACTCGGACCGTGGCTACACCCCCGTCACTGGCACAAAAAGCGATGCGTGCATTAGTGCAGTATTTGAAGTGCACCGGTTTAAGAGACCGCCTATAGTGTCCCTGTACATCGTCCGACGTGTACTCAGTACTCATTCTCTCCCTATTTTATTCTTTCTATTCCCCCTTTCCCTCACCCCTAGTGCAGGGTAGCAAACCGGACGCTCTTCTGGTTGACCTCCCTGCCTTTCCTCTCCTTGCTCTCTCTCTCTCTCTTTTATATGTCACCTAAAGAATTGGTTTATAAAGCATACGTGTGTTCCGTTCTTGATTACGCATGTGTTGTTTCTCATGCTACTACAGTGGGCGACAGAGCAGAGCTTGAAAGGGTACAGAATTTAGCTGTGCGATTTGTTTCTGGACATTATAACAGAAACTTCAGTCATACGCGCATCAGAGAATTATTGTAATGGGACACAATAAAATATCGACGACGTAAACTTCGATTAAAATTTGTTCACAAAATCTATCATGCAATACTTCGAATTGACAGGCATATATATACTTCAGGAAGCAATTTATTTACGTAAAATGAAGCAGTTGGAAAAATAAAAATCGTCTGCTTTGTCTCGACACTTATGCCAGTAGTTCTTGCAGGCACTGCAATGACTTCGCTAGCTTAGACCATATGCTCTGGCGTTGCCCCTCGTTACGAGGCACGGAACAAATAAATGAGGACAAGAGGCTCTCCGCTATCAAGAGCCCCGATACCGGGGCGCAACTGTGGGCTGTCCAGAGGGCCCATGATGCGGCGGTCAGGCATGGCCTGACTGTCCCAACGTGGGAGCGGCCCGCTGCGCGCTGAGTCGCGTACCTCAGGACGTTCATTAAAGTTTTACATCCATCCATCCATCCATCCATCCATCTGCGAGTGTGCGCCAGTCCATGTCTTTCATTCTGTTGTGCGCCTAAAACCATTTATAACCTATCATTGCCAACGAGTTGACCACGATTATAAGGTATTGGAATTCGAGTGCAGAACGGAGTTATTGCGCATGTCCTTTTTAACGTGGCGGTCCCACTCCGGCGGCACGAGCCCCTCGTTTGCTGTACTTTTGGAGCAACCGCGGCGGCTCTTCTACTTAAGATATAAAGTTGTCGTATATACCATAAAAATCTTAATTCTTGTAGATTCCAACTACATATAATATAAGAAATTGATTATTGTGATTATAAATGTTCAAGAACAAGCATGAGATACATGGTTTTTGCGAACTGTGTCTTAGTTTTTAAAGACGATAGTCTTTCTTGGGGAACTTAAACGCTGAAAATTTGGTCTGTCTGTCTGTCTGTCTGTCTGTCTGTCTGTCTGTCTGTCTTTCTGTTTGTCTGTCTGTCAACCGATTCAGCCACCCGGCCAAAGTTGGACCACTTGCTTACCGGCCATACTACTTAAACTGGTACGGCTGTTCATACTTTGTGAACGTTATCGATCAAAAAGTAAATATTACGCATATCTGAGGCGCAACATCACTAGGTAAGTATTAGGAGGTGTGTTCCTTTAATAGAAAATACATAGATACGTAACTCTAAAGACCCTAGTTTCTTAAGCTGCGCTGAAAATGCCATGCTATGCGCGCCGACGAACGACGTCTGCCACGAAGGGAGGGAACCCTCTGCACAAGCTCGTGTTTCCCCGACTGCGCGCCGACGAGCGCCCTCTGCCATGGATGAAGGAAACCCTTTGCACAAGGTCATGTTTCCCGATATATTGCCAGATGGCGTCCATGTCTCACGCAACGCCTCCTCAATTTTATCAATGCCAGCCAGATGCGGCCGATTCCGCCTCCTCAATTTTATCAATGCCAGCCAGATCCGGCCGATTCAACATAAAGGAAGCGCTGTCTGAGGCAGGGCAAAACATAAATGGCCGCTTGATGAAATACAACCCACTCTACAAGACATACCCAGACAACGCAGGGAAAAGACCGACGACCAAATTGCAGCGGAGAAGCGCCGGCGTGCCGACGCTCGTCGTCTCAAGCGTGCCCAGGAAACGTCCGAGCAACGAGCCGCAAGATCGTGAGTCGAGGCGCACCCGGAGGCAACAGGCCAGACCAGGATCAGACCAACACTCATGTAGTACGGCCGGCAGAAGACTATCGTCTTTCGACGACATTTGCAGCGAAGCACGCAGATACGCGGCCATTTTTTTATTTATTCGATTTATTCAAAATACCCCCAAAGGCCCTCATTATGAGGGTATTACATGTGGGTGGGGGGGGGTCACAGGCGCACAGGCACTGTTCATAGATTATACATCATAATAAAAACAAGACAATATAACAAATATAATAAAAGAGTGAAACATAGGTAATATACAAAATAAGTCAGAATTGTTGCAGAGAAAACATCAGTACATATTAGGAGAACATAAGGCAACTGCAATGAAAAGTAAAACAGCAACAAACATCGAAAACACTGTAAAAGTCCTAAGATAATAATAATAATAAGATTAGTTGACAAGTCGTGAGCGAATTAAATCTTGAAACTTAGTCAAGTCAGGTTCCGTGGCAATGCCTGATGGTAAGGCGTTGCACTCAGTTATTGTGCGCGGTAAGAACGAATATGCATAATGGATGACTGGGAGTTAATGCGTTTTACTTTGTATGGATGGTCACGACGTGGAAAGATAACTGGTGGTGACTGAAAAAAATCATCATGAAAAGATGGATGGTGATAAAGCTTATGGAAAAGTGATAGACGAGAAATTTTACGGCGAAGTGCTAAGGTGTCCAACTCAGCTTTATTCTTTAACGAGGTGACGCTGGTGTGGCGTGAATAATCTGAAAAAATGAATCGCGCAGCACGGTTTTGCAGAGCTTCGATGTTACTGATATTATAAGTTTGTTCGGGATACCAAATGGCAGAAGCGTATTCTAGTTTAGGACGAATTAATATCGTGTACGCTAGTTTTTAACATGCATTGGGTCTTCTTTTAAGTTATGTTTAATAAGACCGAGAGTATGGTTTGAAGAGGCAAGGATGAGATCAATATGATTATTCCGTGATAATTTTGACTGAAGATTGATGCCAAGGTACTTGTAAGTTGTGGCTAGTTCCACAGCGTTGTTATCAAGGGAGTAGGTGGTTGGAATTCGTGGCCTATTGGTGAAAGACAAGAGTTTAGTTTTGGAACTATATAATGGCATTAACCAATTAGAACACCATGCACTTACTGCGTCCAGGTCAGTTTGTAGTAAGTAATTATCAGTGTTTCTTGTTACACATCGATAAAGTACACAATCATCTGCAAATAGTCTGATTTTGGATAACACGCATCTGGGTAAATCATTAATATAAATTAGAAAGAGTAAAGGTCCAAATACGCTGCCTTGTGGAACTCCAGACGTAACATCAGCCTAATATGAGTTAGAATTGTGAACTGATGTAAACTGAATTCTAGATGAGAGAAAATCCGTGATCCATGCAATTATAATAGGGTGAATGTTAAGCTGTGAAAGTTTAAGTGACAACCTATGGTGTGAAACACGATCAAATGCCTTGGAAAAATCTAAAAATATTGCGTCAACTTGAAACCCAGCGTCTATCAGTGCGTGTATGTTGTTAATAAATCCGGCTAGTTGGGTATCGCATGAGTAGCCCTTGCGAAAACCGTGCTGATACTTGAAAATAATGTTATTGTCTTCAAAGAAATTGATTACTTGAGCGTATATGATATGTTCGAGTAGTTTACAAATAGTACTGGTTAAGGAGATGGGACGATAATTGAGCGGACAAGCACGATCACCTGATTTGAAAATGGGTATTATTTTAGCAATGCGCCAGTCATTAGGAATACAGCCAGTTGATAATGACTCGGAAAATAGAGTAGTTAACATAGAACAAATACTACGCGATGTATTCTTTAAAAACTTATTATTGAAGCCTAGATGGGCGGCGCTAGATGTCGTTTTAAGATTGCTTAGTAGAGCTAAAGCACCAGACTCACTGATGACTACCTCGTTCATTGCGATTCCTACTAATGCCTTTAAAGTTGGCAATGAGTTAGCGTTTTCATGAGTGAAAATTGTTACAAACGGATCATTAAGAAGTTGAGCACAATATGATTCGGGGATAGGAACTCCATGGGAATCAGTAAGACTGATGTCAGCGCGAGTTACAGGATTCACAACACGCCAGAAGCGACGAGTATTATTTTTTAGCATGGATGGTAAATCATGAGAAAAAAAAAGTTATGGCGAGCAGATTTTAGTAATGCCTTATAAGCCTTTTCACACGCTTTGTGTTTATCATGGCCACTCGTGAGACCGGTCAGTTCTGCCGGCCTGTACAGTCTCTTCTTTTTGTTATTAAGCCGCCGAAGCTTGTTGGTAAACCAAAGAGAACTGTTTTTGCAGGAAATGGATAACATAGGAATGAACGTGTCAATGACAGAACTGAGGTTGGCTTTAAAGAGGGCCCAGTTCTAATCAATGGAGCGTGAATGAAAATAATGCAGAAATTGATCTGAAAATGTTGTTAGTTCATTGTTAATTGCGTCGAAATTGGCTTTACTGTAACATCTTTTTTTATTGGTAATTGTTCTCTTGCTCACGCAAAAGTAAATGCATCCAGTAATAGCATCATGGTCTGCGATGCCTTCTTCATGAGTTATGTCGGAAAATATATCAGGATTGTTAGATAAAACTAGGTCTAGTATATTGGCAGAAGTTTCAGTGGATCGTGTTGGCTGACTAATAAGTTGGGTTAATGAAAAGTCAGGACAAGTGCTCAGAAAAGAATGTGCGGCCGCATTCGTGGCCGATACGGAGAGTGATGACCAATTGATATTTGGAAAATTGAAATCGCCGAATATGATAATTACCGACCTCGGAAAAAGCGCGAACACCTCGCACAGCACCCGATGATACTCTTCGGAAAACGCGCCAGACATGTCGGGTGGACGGTAAAAAACGTCAATGATCACACTAAATGCAGTACCCTTCAAGGAAATCCAAGTACATTCAAGAAAAGAATCGATAATGATGGGTGTGGCAATGAATTCTTCCTTTATCGCAATGAGCACACCGCCCCCTCTACGCTGTTGCCTATGACATCGAAAAAACTTGAAAGTGGATTCACTCGTAAAGATGCCGTTTTCGTGAATGGTGTAGTTAAGCCAGGTCTCGGTAAGTAACACTAAAGAAGCCTGGAATGAATCGATGAGCGATGAGAGTGCAATACCATTAGCGACAACACTTCTGGCGTTGGTGTATAAAAAAGAAAATTTTTTATCGGTGCGACAATCCAATTTTACGGGTAAGCTGGTAGATGAACCTGAGCTTAAGGAAACGAAGGAGGAACATCACTCATCCCTGCGCCGGGAAACAAGAACAGCCTGGCCTTCATTGGTGTTCCTCTCGTAAACGTCATTGTTCAAATGCAGTTTGCTGAAAACAAGACGTACTCGATCCCCGTCTTTCTTCATAGTTCGCGAGAACTGGAGAAGCTTCCGTCGCTTTTCGCGAAGTGTTTCCGAGCAATCTCGCGAGATGCTCAAATTGGTGTTTTTCAACTTAAAGCCGCGGCTCAGAACCTGTTCAAATTCCTTCTCATTGAAGAAGTTGGCTATGATAGGCCGCTTCTTCTCCGACGAAAAACGGCCCACACGATGTGCTCTCGGGATTGACGTCACGGTAAGTCCAATTTTTTTGGTACAGAAATTATTTACGAGCCGTTCTGACTCTTCCCAAGTTTCAGACTTCGCCGAATCTGTTATGCCATAAAAGAGAGCGTTAGACCGCCTAGAGCGATTTTTCCAGGTCGTCAATTTTCTCTTGTACCCCTACGAGACCGTTGTCACTGCACGCGATGGACTGAGCACTTGGGGCTGCAGCAAATTTCTGCTCTAGATCAAGGATACGCTTTGTCAGTTTTTCTAAATCATTCTTTAACTCTAAGTGAATTTGAAGCACCTTGTTAACAGATTCTTGAAGTACTTTATTGCTAGCTTCAACACGCAAGATAGAGCCAGCCACAAGGTCTAGCTTTTCCTCTTGAGCCTTGGTCATGGGTCCCGGGTTAAGCTCGACATCGCCTCCCAGAACAAGCAGGCACATCAGATGCAATAAAGAAGCGCGAACACTTTTCCAAACATGAGGTGGCCATGACACCGCTAAAAGACAGACATCATCGTCACGATAGGAATAAGCATCGTAGTAGCTAACCTGTACAAACATCAGCGGTGAGCGTAGGATCACAGTGGCGGTGCCGTGGCCCAGGTTGGCGCTGGAATGCGCGCACTTTTGTACTGCCCACTCCGCTGACTCGGTCCCACGTTGCCAGACGGAAGAAACTACGGCGTCCAGAAGTGGCGGAGCATAGAGGAGAGGCGAACTGGCCAAAAACGGCATTGATAGGCCGCAGTCCGTTGACGAAAATGCGCCGAGCCAGGGGGCGCTTGTATCGTTGTGCCATTCACGCATGGGTGTCGTCGGGACCGGCCGTATCGAAGAAATGGACCATGGCCGGCCCAGGAAAATCAGCAACAGGACCTGTACAAACTTCAGCGGTGAGCGTAGGATCACAGTGGCGGTGGCGTGGCCCCATATTTAGAAGAAACTACCGCATTTACTGCAATGGGGCTTGCGCTGTAGCTTAAGGACATAGCTTTCTATTTCCCAGACGCAGCAAAATAATTTTGAATTTTTACTTTTTGGATAATTTGCTTTTGAAGATTGCCAAATATCGCAACTTCTGTTCTAAACAGTCCGGCAACTACACGCTCAAGGAAGATAAATTTTATATAGGTTATAGCTCAAGAAATTTACATTTACGACGCAAAATTTCATTCATGTACCTGTATTAGTTTTCCTAATAAGGCGACCTAAATTAAGGAATTTTTAAAATTCTGGTCCTACTTTCGCCCATTTTTGCTGGAAGGTACTAAAGCTACGACGCTGCAGTTTAAAACTAATATAGGCACATGAATGAAATTTGCGTGCTAAATGGAAATTCCTTGAACTCTAATTTATCCTAAATTTATCTTACTTCAGCGTGTAGTTGCCCGGCTGTTTACAACAGAAGTTGCGATATTTGGCAATATTCAAAAGCAAATTATTCAAAAAGTAACAACTCAACATTATTTTGCTCCGTCTAGGAAATAGACAAATATGTCCTAAAGTTTCAGAGCAAGCCGCAATGCCGTAAATGCGGTAGTCTCTTCTAAATATGGTCACAACATAGACACAGTTCGCAAGAACCATGTATCTCAGGCTTGTTCTTGAACATTTATTTCTAAATCACAATAATCAATTTGTTTATATTAAATACAGTTGGCATCTACAAGAATTTTTGCGGTATATACGACAACTTTATATCTTAAGTAGAAGATCCACCACGGTTGCTCCAAAAGTACTGAAAACGGGTGGCTCATGCAGCCGGAGTGGGACCGCCACCTTAAGCGAAGCTATATAGGCTCACAAGCTTCGGCAGCGGTGGTGGTGGTGTCACGCTGAAAAGTGGGCCGATCCTGGTGATAGTGCAGAAAGGGTCCAAGCTCAATGGCACATACCTCTGTGGGCTCGGGGACCTGTAACACGCCCTTGAACTAACGTTGTCACACGTTCCAGGCTAAGCAGGCCACAGGCGGTCACGCTCAGAGTCCTGAAAACTAACTCCTACCCAAATCCGGCGTCTCTTAACAGCATATATCCTGACATTTACCCGAATTGTTCTTACGCGGCCTGTGATCAGGCTGCTACTTTGTCTCACATGCTCTGGGAGTGCGGGTCGTTGGGTCCAAAGTTCAACAAGGAAGAGTGGGACGCGCTCCGCCTGCGAAGTCCCGTCTTTGAAGACAAAATCCTGGCCGTCCAGCGTGCCTGTTATCGGGCCGGCAGGCTAGACCTGTCGGTCCCGTCGTGCGATTAGCCGGTTGCGCGTTTTATTGCGTTTTGCTGCACCCAATAAAAGTTTACTCCCTTCACTCACTCACTCACACGTGGGACCCAAAGAGAGAAAATCACCAGCCCTTCTCCTGTCGAGAAAATGGGGGTAAGGCAAGCTGTTGGTATAGAGTAAGCTTTTGTTCAGTACTAATTTGCATTGTCTTGTTGTATTAGTGTGTTTATTTTACGTTTAACGTTGTATACATGTCACTAAAGCGCTAGAGTACGTTCACTTGCCTAGATCGATTGTGAAGATGTTCTTTGGCGCTGTTATATGTACACGATTTGTATTTATGGTGCTTGTGTTTCTGCCACTCTGCATGCTTTGTAACACCCCACCCCACCCAGTAATGCCAGGAGGCACGGTGGGTATAACGCAAATAAATAAAAAATTGGAGGACGCTTAAGCTTCGCCTTTAAGAGTAGAACGCAATAGCGTTATCGGGACCCATTCGCATCGCATCGTTCGCATACGGCAAGTAGTCTTCATTCACTGCAACACAGAACATGAGAAAGCCAGCTTACAAAGACCAAGCTTACACCGATCCCCTTAAAGTCAGCTTCACTTTTAAACTTAAATGCATTGCTGGAAAGACGTTTTTCTAGGGGCAATATAAGTGGTCTTATATAACAATGTGAAGGCCCTAGGACCTTTTTTCATTATTTTGTAGCGTGAGCTACACTGACCGAGGTTGAGCAGTTTCGTGTGGCTCCTGGAGAGCCGTGTTGAGCATGCGCGAGAAGCAGTGACGTCACACGGCGCACAGCTGGCGCGCCGGACGTTTGCCCGGTGTTTGCGCTGGGCGTTTGCCAGTGTGGTATAGCCATGGAGAAGGAGATCGAAATTGCTGCTCAGCGGCGCAGAAGAGCGGAGAAGCTTAACTCATCGGATCCCGAAGTAGGTACCTGGCAATGTAGGAAGAACGAACAGAAGAAGGCAAAACGTGCTGCGGAGACACCGGAGCAAAGGGAGGAATGTCTAGCAAAGCGGCGTCGCCAGGAGGCTGAGCGACGTGCCCGACCATCTCAGCAGCAGCAACAACAAGACGCCGTCGATGACGTCAAGGCTCGCCGATTGACTGACTATACGGTGAAACTTAGCGAAAGCGCCAGTGCGACTCGGACCTTCGAGACGGACTTCGTAAACAGTCCGTTTGTATATTTGTGCGATCTGCGTGAAAGACTGTGGCGCATTAAAGACTTGACGCCGGTATGTAGTGCCATGCGTGAAACGTTGAGTTTAGCGGCGCCGCCTGAGTGGGGTGAAGCCGTGGCGCGGGTTTCTACAACGTGCAAGAACTTTCTCGTTAAGCAGAAGATTCCACTCTTTAGCGTTACCAATGGGTATCGTTACCCGCCCATGCCACTAGGTCTACTGGTTCTGAAAGATGTGGCCGAACGCTACGTATATCCTGGCATAGCCGAGCTAAGTCACTGCTAATTTTTATTCATTGTTTGCTCTTGCCCCGCCGCGTGCAGGTCTGGTAGAAATGCTGGAAAAGGGGTTTGTGTTTGAGTTTCCTCGTAGCAGAATTAGGTTTTCTCGTACATTCAAATTACAATCCGACGCCGATTGGTAAAGAATCCTACGGCGAATCCGACGCCGAATGGTAAAGTCGTACTTTACCATTTTTCCGACGGATTTCACTGTGAGAAATTCAATTTTGTTCACCAACACCTTGCACCACGTGGATGGCCTGCGCGGTCAATGTGGTTGGATAATTTTCTCCGCCAGCCGCGATCACACGCCGGTTGCCGACGCCGGATTTTCTGCGAGACGGGGCCGTAACCGCTATCGCGTTGATAAAATAAATACAGTGCTTCTAGTGCGCGTGTGTACAACCACGGCCGTTATATAAAAGAAATCACCGCATATCCGCGACGTTAATGATGATGAGTGGGCGTATTCGGGTAAAGCAGAGCTACGGATGAGAGAGAAAGAGAGCGCGCGTCGGGAATGAACACCCTTGTGCACCGCCTCGCCCCTATTTACGGATGAGAGAGAGAGCGCGTCGGGAACGAGAGAGAAAGAGAAAGAAAGCAGAGCTGCGCCTCTAGCGGGAGCGGCGAGTACTAGTGTGGCTACGACGGCGCGACGAGGGACAAGGCTCGACCCTAAGGAGCTTCGCCCCTAAAAGATGCCTTTTTTTAAATGTAGCGGCCGTGGCACAACCATCACTCGTGCTACAGCAGCGAAAGGCAGAACGCTGCCTATTCACCGCAGCCAAGGCGATGCGCGTTGTGGGGACGGTGCGTCCACTTTGCTGCGTCGTTTTCGCAGCCAAGCGCACTCAGCGTCTCTGGAAAATCTCTAACCCTCCACATAACAGCCACTGAGCGTACAGCACGGAAACGGCAGTGGCGGGACCGACGGCGTGAATGCGACTCGAGCTTTCGTACAATGACTATCTCAATAAAACAAATTCCCGGCTTAAACCTGCCGAAACAATGGTCGGACTATGAAGCACGCCGTAGTTGGGGACTCCGTATTAATTCTGGCCACATGAGATTCTTTAACGCGAACCCTGTGCGCGATACCGCATCATTTTTGCATTCGGCCGCTGTGAACCCGTGACCTCGTTTTCAGCAGCGCAGCGCCAACGAGCTATCGAGCGGGTGAGCTGGCTGCTGTCGTTGTAAATGAGTTCAGAGCCGAAGAAGCCACTGAAAGACTCTTGCATTTTTTTATCATTATAATCAACTGCACGCTATGCTACACTATGGAAGGACGATGAATGCGAAGGACAGTGTGAAGGTTGACAGGTTAGTGTTAAGGTTTACAGTGCATGCACCAATGTGCGTTCAAAACCGGTTTCTCGAAGCTGAACGTTTTGAAAAAGCTTCCTGTATGGTAGGGTTAATAAATATAGTGTCAATAGCGCCACCAAAAGAAAAGGAATGCCGATGCAATGCGGATGTCGGAATGTATGAGGTCAACCAGACGTATCCTCTGCACGCTTAGTCTACCTGTCCTTCTTTGCTGCTACCTCTCTCTCTATGTGAGCACAAAATTTAGTGATGCGGTTGCAATTTGGTTTCTTTCCATCCTGTATAACGTGTAACATTACGCTATTTTATGTTTTGGCAACACAAGACACAGCATTAGTCTAATGCAACGTTTATGTTTAGTCACTGCACCACTCACAAGCTATGGTGGAATTCAACTCACGCTGCTTCCCGGAATAAAAAATACGAAAGGCTCACCTGTCTATGTCGACGTTGTCATCGATTTCACTTTCTTCAGTTTTTACAGATAACGTTCTCGGAAATTAGCATATGCGCTAAACACGCGCGACCGTTTGAGAATAACCTTTTCGTGGTCTATAGTTGGTACTTGCTGTGGTTGGTACACGCCGCTAAAAAGAGCCACTGGCTCTTGTGGCTGCTTCTCAGGATGCTGCCGCGCGGGCGCCTATCTTGAAAGCGATCTGCGACGTGGCCGAAGTGTGCGTCCGCAGGGCCTCATCATCAAAGCGATCTGCGATGGGACAAAGTGCATTCGCCGAGTTCCGGTATATATCTTCGTATGCGCTGCGCTTTCGACGTTTAGTTAGCGTTGAAGCGAGAGCCAGGGCGATGGTCAATTTGCTCGCTGCCGCGGGCGCACTTTATCACTCCAGCGTTTTGATGAGCTCCCGCGGTCATCGAGCGAGATATGTTCATGTTTACCTGTGCGCGCGTGACACCGTGCTTATTTATTTAGTTAGTAAGCGAATATTGAGAACTTTATACAGCCCATAAAACTACTATCCTTATTTCGTATAGCTGTCTACTAATTTGCTATCGCAATTGATGCTTCGCCTTTCGGGCAGAACTGCAACTTTTTCCTTTTTATAGTGTTGTATATTTCGAATTGAGCTATTACTCTATATATATATATATATATATATATATATATTGTGAGCATTATATTGCCTCTTCATCTTCTTCATCTGTATATACTCATCATCATGGCCAGCGCCATTCGCTTCAGCGCGCGGCCTGCATAATAAACTTCGAGGTTGAACAGCTGTCTCGCAAGTGGTAGAGAGTGCTCTCGATCCCTTGGTCCTCTACGACTTCGAGTTTCCCTGGAGCTTCGTTCCGGTCGCCGCTTGCCCCGCCTTTCCGCCACCATGCCCCAAGAAGATCCACCGGGAGCCCCCAGCGTCACCGTCTGTGCCCCACCGGCCGTTCCTTCATGGACCGTCAGCACGCGGCAGCGCGATCCCACCATGTTCGCTGGCCTTCCTAGTGAGGACGTTGACGACTGGCTGGACAATTATGACCGAGTGAGTGAGTCTAACCGGTGGGATGATTCTCGCAAGCTTCGGAGCGTCGCATTCTACCTGACTGACGTTGCCAGGACTTGGTTTCTTAACCATGAGCGCTCCTTCCCTGACTGGGCGGCTTTCAGACACCAGCTTCGGCAAATTTTTGGCACCCCCAACGTCCGCTCTGAGGTAGCCAAGAAAAAGCTTGATGCACGCATGCAACTTCCCGGGGAAACATACACCTCTTATATCGAGGACGTCCTCGCCCTTTGTCGCCGGGTTGACGCAGCCATGACTGAATCAGATCGTGTTCGTCATATCCTCAAGGGCATTGCCCACGTCGCGTTCAACGCACTGGCCATCAAGAATCCAAATACCGTTAACGATGTTATCGCGACTTGCCAGCATCTGGACGCCCTGCAGGCCATCCGCTTACAACATGTCGCCTGTGACACGCCTCCTTCCTCCGATACGGACCTGCGTGTCCTGATTCGGACTCTCATACGCGAGGAGCTCCAAGTGTACGGCCTGCGCAGTCCTCCCGTTCTTCAGCCGCAACCTTCGGTTCCTGGCCTGCGCGACATCATCAATGAGGAGCTGTCCTCCATGACCTGCACTGTGGGCTGTGTCCCTCCTTCGCCGGCGCCATCGTATGCTCAGGTTGCGGCTATGCAACCAGCGTTCGTTCAGACAACGCCTCCTGCTCCTGCTACTCCCAACCATCTGGCGACTCTGGCACCTCGTGCACCTGCCACAGCATATTACCCTCTCCGGCCTTCGCCCCGCCACATTTGTTATTACTGCGGTATTCGCGGACACATATCGCGCTTTTGTCGCAGACGACAACAGGACGAACGCCGTGGTTACGATGTTTACGAGCGAGACCCATTGCCTCTTCCAAGTGCCTACCAGCGCCGGCTTTCCCAACGCTCACTTACTCCGCCTCCAAATCCCGCAGAGCCTCGCAACTACCGTCAAGGGCGCCGCCGCTCGCCTTCCCTCTCCGACGCTCGACATCACCTCTGCTACCGGCCTCCCGCACTCCTGACTACCGATCGGAAAACTAGATGGTGCAGTTTTTGGAGGGAAAGCTGCATGGCCCGCACAGACTACAATTCCTCCAGTGTGCCCGGCCAATACTTTATTAGTGTGTGTAGAAGGTGTACCCGTTCCTGCATTGATTGATATGGGCGCAGCTATTTCTGTTATTCACGCTGACTTGTGCTCTCGTCTGCGCAAGGTTACTACACCTTACAATGGAGCTATTCTACATGGCGCAAATAATGTTGTGATTCGGCCATCGGCGCAATGCACAGTTCGAGTTTCGATTGACGGGATTCGCCACCATATTCAGTTCGCAGTGTTGACTTCCTGTGCTCACATGCTTATACTAGGGTGGAACTTTCTCTCTTCCGTGTCCGCTTTCATTTCGTGCCGTCACCGCCTCGTTAACTTGACCGAGACCGACAATTCCGATGACGTGCCCGACCCGCGCCTTCGCTTACGAACTGCTGACGATTGTATGGTGCCTCCTGGCCGCGAACAACTTCTTGTGGTTAACTCTGACATCGCCGATGGTGACGTTTTAGTTGTACCATCAGCTCGTTGCCTATCCAAAGGGATTGCTCTGGCACCTAGCCTTGTTCGCTTCACCAACGGTACGGTGTTACGTTTGGCCGAGTTCGGTTCCAAGCCGGGAGAAGAAGACGCCGGGAGAAGGAAGAACGTAGTTTTAATGCGGCATGCTTGCCAAAAGAAGGTGTACAAAAGAAGCCGCCAACGGCGTGATCCGCAGTCCTTTATAAAGGAACGCCGTGATCAAAGGGCGAGGGAAAACATCAGCGCACATGCGCGAAACAGATTATCGTCCAGAACAGATGAGCCAGACTTGGGCGCCGGCTGATAAGCGGTGCGCAACGCAACAGCCCCTCCCCACGGAAGAGCACCAAGGGGGTAAAGAAGGCTTCACACGCACTGGTTTTTGCGAAAGGTTCATCGAAGACTTCGATGTAACGGCACTTTCGGAGATTTTCGCCAGTTCAGCCGGCTGCGCGCTTGATGGTCAGGTCCGAGGTGCACAGAAGCGCCAAAGTACTTGGCGACCGATGTTCAAGGATCCGGCGAAGTGACGTCTGACCGTCCGAAGACAGATGACTCGGTGCTCGGTTTTCAAGTCGAAGGATGCGTCCTTTACGGACGCGCGCAGGGTCCGGTGGTCTCTCAGGCCGATGTGCGGAAATGGGGAGTGCATGGCGTGGCAGGAAACTGCAGGCGACGCCGAGGGCACGAATCCCGGGCCAGGGTCCTGGGCATAGGCGATACAGCAAGCACCGCCGCAAACACCGCAAACAACTGCCGAGTGCGGCCAGGCTAGACCCTCATACGCAGAGTGTTTTGGAAACCTTCCAATCGGAACAAAATTGGCTGTCAAGGACTTGCGACAGTTACGGTTCTATGCGAATACTGAATCAAGGCTTTGGTGCCACTAGGCCGACCGGCGCCGAGGGAGAGAAAGCCCTGCTGAGACCATCTGCATTTGCGTGCAGCGATCCTCTCTTATGTTTAACCGTAAACGCGTACGGTTGCAAACTGAGGCTCCAACGTAACAACCTGCCATTTTTGTTGGACATCTGTTGAAGCCACGTGAGCGGACGATGATCTGTAATGAAAATGAATTCTGCTCCAGCCAAATAACAGGAAAGTTTTTCTACAGCCCAAACGAGGCACGCGCATTCCTTTTCTATGGTACTGTAAGCTTGTTCACGAGCAGACAGCTTTCGGCTGGCATACAAAATGGGATGCTCATGCCCGTGCTCGTCTTCCTGACTCAAAACTACACCTATCCCTTTTTCGCTTGCGTCACACTGCACAAGAAAAGGTTTCGAGTGGTCTGGGCTCGCCAGGACGGGCTTTGCGGTGAGAGCTACCTTCAAAGAATTAAAGGCCGCTTGTTTTGCTTCGTCCCATTGCACACGTGTAGGAGCGTCTTTTTTCAGCGAATCTGTAAGGGGGCTAGCAACCTGCGAGAAACAGTTGATATAGTGTTGGTAGTAGCCTACCATCCCTAAGAAAGTACGGAGCTCAGTTTTCGTTTTCGGCTGAGGGAATTCCTTGATTGGCAGAACCTTTAAATCAAGTGGACTTCGATGTCCTTGACCTAATCTGTGACCTAGGTAGCAGACTTCTGAGCGACCTAACTTGCACTTCTGGGCTTTTAAAGTTAGGCCAGCCTCGCCAAGGAGACTTAGAACCTCCTGCAAATGGTTCACGTGCTCCGGCCAAGTATTTGAGAATACTGCGATGTCGTCGAGATACGGTAGTGCGAATGCCTCCGCTCCAGCTAGCACTTGATCCATGAGTCTCGAAAAGGCGAAGGGGGCATTTTTAAGACCGAAGGGAAGAACCAAAGGCCGGAACGTGCCGAAAGGCGTCACGAAGGCAGCCAATTCACTCGCTCGCTCTGTTAGCGGCACTTGCCAGTACCCCCGCACTAAATCGAGCGTAGAGATAAACTTAGCTTTGCTCACCTTTTCAAGGCAGTCTTCTATGTGCGGTAAGGGATACATTTTGGTAACAGTTACAGAGTTAAGCTTACGGTAATCGATACACGGCCGCGGTTCTTTACCGTTAGCTTCTACGATTATCATTGGGGACATGAAGCTTCCTTCACCTCGTTCGGCCACTTTAAGCTCTAGCATTTGATCAACTGCCTCCCTCATCAATTTTTCATGGCGCGGTGAACATCTGTAAGCTTTACATCTCCTGTTGTGCAACGTTGGGTTGTTCGCTTCTGGTGTAAGCTCAATATCATGAGTCGTCAGAGTGGTACGACCGGGTACCTTTGAGAACACGTGTCTGTGCTCAGCTATCAAATTTGTTAAATCGTCAAGCTGGCTTTCACTTAGAGCAGCACTGTCTGCTGTCAAATTAAGGATTTCATCCACAGAAAAACAAGTCATGTCACGGGGAATGTCAGGAAGTTCAGCTTCTACTTCTTCAGGTTGATTTAACACCAAATTCACAACCGGCACACGTTCTACATAGGGCTTCATGAGGTTGCTGTGATAGATACGTATTTCTTTCCTACGACCTGGCAGTTTAACAACGTAAGTTGTGTCTGAAAGTTTGTGTTGTATCGTACCGGGGCCTTCCCAGTGTACCTCCAACTTGTTAGCTTTAGAAGTACGCAACATGAGCACCTTCTGCCCTTCGTGAAACTGGCGCACACTGCTGTTTTTGTCGTAGCGTTTTTTTGCTTTTGTCTGAGCTTCAAGCATATTAGCTTCCACTAGAGCCTGCGTGTCGTATAGGCGCTGCAGTAGGTTGCAAACGTACTCGACCACAGTCGGGTCGCTACCCTTCTCTTCCCAGTTTTCACGAACTAGCCTAAGCGGGGAGCGCAGCGCCCTCCCGTACACGAGCTCCGCTGGGCTAAAACCTGTCGACTCATGTGCCACCGAACGTAAGGCAAAAAGCATAGCTGGTAACGCGGCGTCCCATTCTTTTTTTTTTTCTCATAGCACAAAGCCCGCAATACCCGCTTCATTACAGAATGAACCCTCTCTACACTGTTGCTTTGCGGATGTTGAATAGAACTGTGGTGTATCTTGATAGCGCACCTGTTAAGAAAGGTCGTTGTTAACTCGCTCGTGAAGACACTGCCGAGATCCGACTGTATTTCACTCGGAAAACCCACGCGGGAAAATATCAAAAGGAGGGCTTCTACTATTTCTGCTGATGCAAGACAGCGCAGCGGCATTGCCTCAGGAAATTTAGTTGCAGGGCACACCATCGTTAAAAGATATTTATATCCCGACTTCGTCACTGGCAAGGGCCCCACAATGTCCACTACGACTCGACGAAACGGCTCAGTAATAATAGGAACTGCAGTCATAGGGGCCTTGTGTTTCTCGTGTGGTCTCCCAGTTCGCTGACAAACGTCACAACTACGAACAAACTCCTCCACATCTTTAAAACAGCCTGGCCAGTAATACTCGCTTAGCAGCCTCGCTTTTGTCTTGGTAATTCCGAGATGACCAGACCAGCCTGCCCGATGGGAAAGTTCCAGTATGTTCTCGCAGTACTTTAGAGGGACCACGATTTGGTCAGCGCTTGCGCCTTTCTTGCCCCGAAAGTCGCGGTACAAAACGTCATTTCTTTCATGGAACGAGCCACTGCCTGCACCTTGCTGCGACGCTTTGACGGCATTTTGTCAAGGTTAAATCCGTTTTCTGTTCTTCGATCAACGTGGCTTTGTCGACGGTAGATAACGCCTGAAAATCGCAACTCGTGGGTGGAATGAAACACGGTGCCTGTTCGCCTTCCTCGTGGGCGGATTCATGCGTGTCTGAGCTTACCTCATCGCCATTATCTGATTGACCCCGTTTTTGATCCTCGGCACTGACAACGCGTGACGACGGCTCTTGGTGAGCGGCAGTTTCTTTCGCCATCGACCTCGTGACAGCCATTACAGGGTTCATATCAAGTGTTACGCCTGCATTCAGCAATTCTTTTGCCGTTCTGTTTGATAGCAAATATGGACACTGAGGCATTACGCTATTCGAGACAGCTGCTTCGGTCTTAATTTCACCGAACGCCCCTTTCAATGTTACGTTTGCTACTGGTAAGCTCAGGGTGCCTTCTTCCAAGGCTTGCCTTAAGCACACGTAATCGCCTGTGAAGTCACCAGAATTTACTAGGGAAGAGTGCACCACGTCATACGTTGCACCTGTGTCGCGCAAGACCTTACATTCTCGGCCGTTAACTTCCATGTCATGTAGGTAAGGTTGCAGCAAATCTTCGCCCTGCCCCATAACGAACTGTATCGGCGATACCTTTGGAACGCGACACCCCGCAGCTACGTGTCCTGGTTTCTGGCATTTGAAGCACACGATAGGCTTCCGCGCCTCAAAAGATTGGTTTAACTGTGAATCCAAAGATTCCTGCTTTGTGGTATTGTTATCTTTCTTCTCAGATTTTCTAAATTCCTTCTGCTCTGCTGTAGAGCCTCGTGCGCCTCGCATGTTTCTTTCTGCGTCAAAAGAACGGCGTTTTGCGCAGTAGTCATCTGCATACTCTGCTGCCTTGCGGGCCGTCCTCACATCTGGCTTATCGAGAATCCATTCCCTCAGTTTTTCAGGAAGCGTCGAGCAAAATTGCTCTAGGCAGATTTCCTCAAACATTTTTGCCTTGTCCTCGAACGCGTCAGCACCTTTTAGCCAATTTTCTTGGAAGCTTGCTAGCCTGTACGCGAACTCTGAGTAGCTTTCGTTCGGCTTCTTAACTGATTTCCTAAACTTAAGCCGGAAAGCTTCAGGCGACAACTTGTACTTTGCTAACAAGGTCCTTTTTACGTCCTGGTAACATTCCGCTTCTTCGGCATTTAACCTAGCTAGAATTTCTGCGGCTTCCGCCGGCAACAAACTCAGAAGTCTTTGAGGCCAGGACGTCAGCTCAAAGCCCATTCTTGTGCAAGTGCGCTCAAAGTTTGTCAAAAAGAGCCCCAATTCACTACCAATAACAAAAGGCTGAAGAAAACCTCTCATGCCATAATTGACGGCTCTCGGATCTGCCTCAGTGGTCAGAGACCGCTTTAGCTGATCCAATTGGCATTGTTTTAGTTCCTCCTCTCTTTCTCTCACTTTGCGTTTCCTCTGCACTTCATCAACTGCTTCAGCAATTTCGTCGGCACTCGCCCCACAGGCTGAAATTTTGCCCACAATTTCGGGTTTCCGAATAGCTTTGCTAAGCTCTAAGCCGAGCTCGTCTGCTACGGCCAACAAATCTACCTTTAGCAAGCTATTCAAATCCATGTTCACTACCGTAACTGTGACAAAAGTCCTCTAAGCCGCCTTTCCTATTTCCCTGACTGGAAATTATAACACTCGGCGTACCAGAGTACAAAGCCAAAGCCTCACCGACTGCTGCCGCTGCGCTCCCGGGGGTCCGCCATCCCACCGCTGCCACCAGCTGTTACGTTTGGCCGAGTTCGGTTCCAAGCCGGGAGAAGAAGACGCCGGGAGGAGGAAGAACGTAGTTTTAATGCGGCATGCTTGCCGAAAGAAGGTGTACAAAAGAATCCGTCAACGGCGTGATCCGCAGTCCTTTATAAAGGAACGCCATGATCAAAGGGCGAGGGAAAACATCAGCGCACATGCACGAAACAGATTATCGTTCGGAACAGATGAGCCAGACTTGGGCGCCGGCTGATAAGCGGTGCGCAACGCAACAACGGCCACTTTGGCGGTACTCAACACAACCACTGAGCCAGTACTTCTTCCTAAAGGCGCTGTTGTCATTTGCGTCTTGGACACTCAGCCTGTCTGTGTGCTTACCTCGACTACTGCTGTTTCACGGGCACCTACCGCTGTAGAGCCAGCCCCTGCTTCTGTTCTCGCTAGTGCAATCAGCACTGATCTAACGCCACAGCGTTACTGGCGTTGTTATCCAAGCATAAAGACTCCTTCGACGTGCACTCTCCTCTTCTTAGGACAGACTTCTGCAACGGCTCATCGCATACACACAGATGGAACTTCCATCGTGCGCCGGCGGCCATATCGTGTTTCTTCCGCCGAACGCCAGGTCGTCGATACCCAGGTTGCCGACATGCTGAAACGAAGCATCATCCGCCCTTCCTCAAGCCCTTGGTCGTCACCTGTCGTTTTGGTGCGTAAGAAAGACGGCTCAGTGCGATTTTGCGTAGACTACCGTGCCTTGAACAAAATAACCCGCAAAGATGTATATCCCCTTCCCCGAATCGATGATGCGTTAGATTCATTACAAGGCGCGGAGTATTTCACCAGCCTTGATCTACGCTCCGGATACTGGCAGATCCCCATGCACGAAGAAGACAAGGACAAAACTGCCTTTGCCACTCCCGATGGACGTTACGAATTTAACGTAATGCCTTTCGGCCTGTGTAATGCCCCCGCCACATTTGAGCGGATGATTGACACCGTACTACGGGGCCTAAAGTGGAAGACTTGCTTATGCTACCTTGACGACATCGTCATATTTTCGTCGACCTTCCATCAGCACTTGCAGCGCCTCGACGAAGTCTTGACATGCCTCTCTGCTGCTGGCCTTCAGCTGAATACAAAAAAGTGCCACTTCGCCAGCAAAACCATTAAATTACTCGGACACCTTGTCAGCAAGGAGGGCATTAGACCTGACCCCGATAAGATTACCGCTGTCCTGCGCTTCTCCAGGTCTCAACGCGCCAAAGACTTGCGTAGCTTCCTTGGCCTAGCCTCGTATTTCCGGCGCTTCATACGTAACTTTGCCACCATTGCGGCGCCGCTCCATCAACTACTTCCTTCTGGAGCTCCCTATGTATGGTCGGACGAATGCCAAACTGCTTTTGACGCCCTCAAGCGTGCCCTCACGTCCGAACCTGTGCTTTGTCATTTCGACAACTCCGCACCCACTCTTCTACATACTGACGCCAGCGGCCATGGTATCGGCGTTGTTCTTCTGCAACGTCAGCAAACTTCCGAAGAACGTGTGGTCGCATACGCAAGTCGCACGCTAACACCTGCAGAGAAAAATTATACGATTACCGAGCAAGAGTGTCTTGCGGTTGTTTGGTCCGTCCAAAAATTCCGGCCTTATCTGCACGGCCGCCACTTTACGGTCGTTACTGATCACCACGCCTTGTGCTGGTTGGCGATGGTAAAAAATTTAACGGGCCATCTCGGCCGTTGTATACTTCGTTTACAAGAATACGACTTCGACGTCACCTACAAGTCTGGAAAGAAACGCCAGGATGCCGATGCTCTCTCTCGTTGTCCCCTACCACCGTCTTCAAACACTGCCTGCTTACCACCTTCCGTGAGCAACCCGCCGGACGTCTCTCCTGCATTTCCTTCACTCGCAGCTCTCGACCCGCTCCCACCTAGCCATTCTCATACGTTTCCAACTTGCCAACGTAGTGACCCCTACGGCCACTCCGTTATGGAACGTATTCGGGGATCCTCTCGCACACCTAACGCTCGACTCCGTCGGCAGTTGAAGAACCACAAGATTCAAAATTCGGTGCTATACCGGTACGCGTTTCATCCCGAAGGACACCGTTGGGTCCCTGTAGTTCCCCGATCACTTCGGACCCAGATACTGGAGACCTTTCATGACGATCCCACTGCCGGTCACTTTGGTTTTCATAAAACCTATGAGCGAATTCGCAGCCGCTTCTCTTGGCCTGGACTTGCAACAAGCGTAGCAAAATACGTGGCTTCCTGTTCGATCTGCCAACACCGCAAACGACTGACCTCACCTCCGGCTGGACTGCTACAACCTGTCCCGTGTCCTGAAGCTCCTTTCGCGGTAGTTGGTATCGACTTGTATGGTCCACTACCCTTATAGGCTGGCGGTAAACGATGGATTGTCACAGCTGCAGACCACTTGACACGGCACGCTGAAACAGCCGCACTACCTTCCGGTTCCGCAGCGGAGGTTGCATCCTTTTTCTTGGAAACCATCTTTTTACGACACGGAGCCCCACGTATTCTTTTGAGTGACCGCGGCAAGACCTTTCTGTCTAAACTTCTCGACGATGTTCTCCATGCGTCCAATACAATCCATAAAACGACTTCCAGCTACCACCCTCAAACTAATGGCCTCACAGAGCGCTTTCATCGTACGCTGTCCGACATGATTTCAATGTACATCAACCCTAATCACACCAATCGGGATGTTATTCTCCCATTCGTCACCTTCGCTTACAACACGGCCGTCCAACGCACAACGGGGTACTCGATCTTTTTCCTTGTGTGTGGTCGTCAACCAATCACTGTCCTCGACGTCTCTTTCTTTGACGTCCCCGTGCCATCGTCCACATCAACGTATGAGCAATTTGTTTCACGAATTACCCAGTGTCGCCAACACGCCCGCCTCAACACCGACGCCAGTCAACAAGACCGCAAAACTCGCTATGATGCATCCCACCGTGTCGTTTCCTTCCAGCCTGGAGACGAAGTGTTGCTGTGGACTCCAGTTCGCGTTCCTGGTTTAGGCGAGAAATTTCAGTCCCGTTTTGTCGGGCCTTACACAGTTCAGGAACAGACTTCGCCAGTTAACTATCGTGTCGCGCCCGTTGTTACGCCTTTGGACGGCCGCTGCCGTACCACAGAGATTGTGCATGTTTCACGTTTAAAGCCTTTCATGCGGCGTTCGCCGCCATAGCCAGCGGCCAGGTTGGCCGCTTCCATGCGCGGGGGTAATTGTGTGAGCATTATATTGCCCCTTCATCTTCTTCATCTGTATATACTCATCATCATGGCCAGCGCCATTCGCTTCAGCACGCGGCCTGCATAATAAAACGTCGAGGTTGAACAGCTGTCTCGCAATATATATATATTTAATTTTGTAGGCGAAATCTGTGATACCCCCTTGCTCACATTGCATCTATCATCTTCTCTGAGTACACATTTAATATTCATGTGCGTTAGCGATGGTCCTATTGTAATATACCTGCACTATTCCTTGTGCACATTCATTTGCTTCAGTTTTCATCAACTTGTCCTGTGTATTCTAAAGCTAAGGTTTCTTGCCGAGTTCCAGGCATTTTTTCGCTTGTGTATGTGGCCTCTAACAACGAACGAGTTTACGGGATGGCACGATCTAGGGGCGGTGCAGCGAAGAAATAGTTTACAAGTATGCAATTTCAAGCATAGAATTTCATCAAATAATTACTAGAGAGAATTGTGGCGCTAATGCCCACCGGAGCTGCAAGCAGGGTGACTCAACCAGCATGCGGATTCGTGTTTTAGGAGCGAAGCACATATATGCGCTCGGACTGTCGGCGTCTCCTTTCGTCGTCGTCACGGTAAACAAGCGGCTCGTGCTCGCGCTCGGCACTCCCTCGTGCCCCTGCTCGTGCTGTCGGCGTGTCCTTTCGTCGTCTGCGCGGTAAGCAAGCGGCTCGCGCTCTGCACGCCCTCGTGCCCCTGCTCGGGCTGTCGGAGTGTCCTTTCGTCGTCGTCACGGTAAGCAAGCGGCTCGTGCTCGCGCTCGGCACGCGCTCGTGCCCCTGCTCGGGCTGTCGGCGTGTCCTTTCGTCGTCGTCACGGTAAGCAAGCGGCTCGCGCTCGGCACGCGCTCGTGCCCCTGCTCGGGCTGTCAGAGTGTCCTTTCGTCGTCGTCACGGTAAGCAAGCGGCTCGTGCTCGCGCTCGGCACGCGCTCGTGCCACTTCTCGGGTTGTCGGCGTGTGCTTTCGTCGTCGCCACGGTAAGCAAACGGCTCGTGCTCGCGCTCGGCATGCGCTCGTGCCCCTGCTCGGGCTGTCAGCGTGTCCTTTCGTCATCGTCACGGTAAGCAAGCGGCTCGTGCTCGCGCTCGGCACTGCGCTCGTGCCACTTCTCGGGTTGTCGGCGTGTGCTTTCGTCGTCGCCACGGTAAGCAAACGGCTCGTGCTCGCGCTCGGCACGCGCTCGTGCCCCTGCTCGGGCTGTCGGCGTGTCCTTTCGTCGTCGGCGCGGTAAGCAAGCGGCTCGCGCTTGGCACGCCCTCGTGCCCCTGCTCGGACTGTCGGCGTGTCCTTTCGTCGTCGTCACGGTAAGCAAGCGGCTCGCGCTCGGCACGCGCTCGTGCCCCTGCTCGGGCTGTCGGAGTGTCCTTTCGTCGTCGTCACGGTAAGCAAGCGGCTCGCGCTCGGCACGCGCTCGTGCCCCTGCTCGGGCTGTCGGAGTGTCCTTTCGTCGTCGTCACGGTAAGCAAGCGGCTCGTGCTCGCGCTCGGCACGCGTTCGTGCCACTTCTCGGGATGTCGGCGTGTGCTTTCGTCGTCGCCACGGTAAGCAAACGGCTCGCGCTCGGCATGCGCTCGTGCCCCTGCTCGGGCTGTCAGCGTGTCCTTTCGTCATCGTCACGGTAAGCAAGCGGCTCGTGCTCGCGCTCGGCACGCGCTCGTGCCACTTCTCGGGTTGTCGGCGTGTGGTTTCGTCGTCGCCACGGTAAGCAAACGGCTCGTGCTCGCGCTCGGCACGCGCTCGTGCCCCTGCTCGGGCTGTCGGCGTGTCCTTTCGTCGTCGTCACGGTAAGCAAGCGGCTCGTGCTCGCGCTCGGCACGCGCTCGTGCCACTTCTCGGGTTGTCGGCGTGTGCTTTCGTCGTCGCCACGGTAAGCAAACGGCTCGTGCTCGCGCTCGGCACGCGCTCGTGCCCCTTCTCGGGCTGTCGGCGTGTCCTTTCGTCGTCGTCACGGTAAGCAAGCGGCTCGTGCTCGCGCTCGGCACGCGCTCGTGCCCCTGCTCGGGCTGTCAGCGTGTCCTTTCGTCGTCGTCACGGTAAGCAAGCGGCTCGTGCTCGCGCTCGGCACGCGCTCGTGCCCCTGCTCGGGCTGTCGGCGTGTCCTTTCGTCAGTCGTCCACGGTAAGCAAACGGCTCGTGCTCGCGCTCGGCACGCGCTCGTGCCCCTGCTCGGGCTGTCAGCGTGTCCTTTCGTCGTCGTCACGGTAAGCAAGCGGCTCGTGCTCGCGCTCGGCACGCGGTCGTGCCACTTCTCGGGTTGTCGGCGTGTGCTTTCGTCGTCGCCACGGTAAGCAAACGGCTCGTGCTCGCGCTCGGCACGCGCTCGTGCCCCTGCTCGGGCTGTCGGCGTGTCCTTTCGTCGTCGTCACGGTAAGCAAGCGGCTCGCGCTCGGCACGCGCTCGTGCCCCTGCTCGGGCTGTCGGCGTGTCCTTTCGTCGTCGTCACGGTAAGCAAGCGGCTCGCGCTTGGCACGCCCTCGTGCCCCTGCTCGGGCTGTCGGCGTGTCCTTTCGTCGTCGTCACGGTAAGCAAGCGGCTCGCGCTCGGCACTGCGATCGTGCCCCTGCTTGGGCTGTCAGCGTGTCCTTTCGTCGTCGTCACGGTAAGCAAGCGGCTCGTGCTCGCGCTCGGCATGCGGTCGTGCCACTTCTCGGGTTGTCGGCGTGTGCTTTCGTCGTCGCCACGGTAAGCAAACGGCTCGTGCTCGCGCTCCGCACGCGCTCGTGCCCCTGCTTGGGCTGTCAGCGTGTCCTTTCGTCGTCATCATGGTAAGCAAGCGGCTCGTGCTCGCGCTCGGCACGCGCTCGTTCCACTGCTCGGGGTGTCGGCGTGTCCTTTCGTCGTCGTCACGGTAAGCAAGCGAGCCTCGGCACGCGCTCGTGCCACTGCTCCCGCCTTCATCGTCGTCGTCTTCCACAGCTGGCTGCGTTGTATCTCATCATTCCGGCGTATAATTTCACTTCTCTTCTGTCGTCATAATGGGAAGGCCACGTTTACGGGTTTATGAGCCATTGCTTAAGGCAGTACGAGCCCATTAGCGCTCCATCAATACATGCTTCGCACCTCCCCAGGTTTCACTTTAGTGGAGCTGCATTTCGCTCAATGGGTCATTTGAGACTTACACATAAAATTAATTTAACTGCTAAAACCGAGCCTACGACCAAATTTGTTAATGTAATAGCTAATGAAAACGAAAACAGTAAGAATGGCATCCGTAATTTGTTTATTTGTCTGTTTGTTCTGCAAAACTTCGTCCTGTTAGAACGGCGTGGTGACTTTGCAAACTCATAATTTTGAACAAAGTACGGTGCTATAAATAGGGTAATAAACGTTAAGAAAATTGTCCGACAGTAGTATTCAAACACCGGATGGCTAGCACATAAGCCTGACATCGAAACGATTAAAAGAAATAAGCCACGTACGCATGCGTCGACAGGCGGCATAAAACACCCTTTCTCACGGACAAGCCAGCGCAATGGCACGCTTGGCGCGTTTCGATCCGCAGTTGCGCTAGAAGAAATCGACGCATAAGAAGCACCAAGAGTGCAACACGAGACTGTAAACACAACTAAATACATAAACTTATCATCATCATCATCATCAGCCTATATTTTATGTCCACTGCAGGACGAAGGCCTCTCCCTGCGATCTCCAATTACCCCTGTCTCCCCTGTCATAAACTAATATATACACTCAAAGGTTAGTCCCTTGAGGGACTGACGGCGTTGCCACAACCATTACTCCCTTTAGGGACCAACGGCAAGGGGACGAACTGTTAGTCCCCTAGCAGTTACTCCCTGGAGGATGAAATGTTAGTCTCCCCAGTTGCTCCCCAAAGATTAAATGTTAGTCCCACCAGCTGCTCCCCGAGGATTAAATGTTGGTCCTTGCAGTTACTCTCCGAGGACCAACTGCTCATCCTTCCAGTTACTCCCCAGGGGATGAACTGTTTAGTACTCCATATCTGTAGTTACTCCTTATAGGGTTAATTTTTTGCCTCGAACATGCTTTTCAGAGGCCCAAGACATGAGCAGAGCTGCTTGGGCTGGGATTAATTTTTTTTATCTCGAACATGTTTTTCAGACACAGAACAAGAGCTGCTTTGGTGCTTGTAACATAAAATATGCAGAAAATTTCAACAATAGAACACTTTATTTTTTTTTACAGTAGCAACCTGTGTGACGCGCGCACAAGCGGAGTTGGCCGCACACCACTGTTAACACCGACCATGCGGCATATCGTCAAATGTTCTTTGTGCCTTTGGAGCAAAAACAATGTCGAATATCCAGTAAAGTCTCTGGACATGCAGAGGACATGCCACTTCGTCAGTGCCACCATAGCTATAAGTCAAGATACATTTACTGGTTATTGCGTACATCTGCACTTTGTTCTAAAAATCAATCATCCGTGTTGTGAAATACTTGTCTCTGGCCTCTGCATGGCGAGGCCAGAGACAAGGTCATCTTCGTCGATCTTGATCGATTCGAGCTGTACGTGGAGGGCTCTCGCTTGCAGAAGGCTAGTGCCCTTGTATTTCACCATAGGCATATGATGCGACGCATCCGGGTGCTGCAAAAATAAATAATAGGGTTGCAAGTGTCCAATCCAACACATGATTACGAGGCAAGCTGTAGATGAGTGGTCCATGCAACAGGCCTATTATCAGCATGCAAGTTACATATAATCTTACGTGAGGGGAAATAAAAGCCTCCATCCTCTCCTTCACAAGGCTTGACAGTCAAGCGCACAATCTGAAGCTGTAAGCTTCAGGTCTGAAACGAAAAGTTTTCACAAATTAGGCACGAACACCCTACACCCCGATTGTAAGACCTCATACATGCACACAGGCATTGAAAGACAATTTACATTGCAATTACAGTCGAACCCCGATTATAGGGCTTTGAGGGCACCACACAAAACCGCTCTATAATAGGGGCATCGTATAATAAAAAAAACTAAGAATATAGGCAGTGACGATGTCTTGCCCAAAAAACAGGTATAGACCGCCTGAATCATCCCGCGGCACGAACCTACACTGCTTGCGAGGAAGGTAGAATAAATTATTCAAAAATTACGGTATTTATTCGATTGTAACACGAGTGTACTTTTTCATAATTTTCGTTGCTAGAACCGTGACCTTTGTGTTCATTCGAATAACAACAAAATTGACCATATAAAACAAATATACTAAATCCCACGATTTCTTGCGTTACGTTGGCAACCTGTAACCTTACGGCTCGATCCAATCCATGGACAGGTCGACCAATGTGCTAACTTGTTTTTGGGTGGAATCGGCGCTGTTTTCGCTGTGCTTGTGACTGGTTACGATTCTGTAATACCCTACGACCTTTTGTGGTTCGACTCCGTTCATTCGCGGCATTACGGCAACGCAGCGCATCCAGTATGACGGTCGCTTCGAGAGACGAGCAATTTTGATGGCCGAGAAGCTGGGAAAGAGGCCACACGACGAGAATACAAACATTTCTGATGCTGCCAATTTTTCTAATAGCATAACACTTCAATGTTTTGAAAGAGTAAGGCGGTGCACAAGGAACCCGAGAGCAGATTCAGAAAGCGTTCGTACGCAAGAATGTGTAAAAGTGGTGATTGGTAAACCAGGGGGATGGGTCCACCCATGAAACAGGATGCAGAAACCAGGGGGCTGACCAGTGAAGAAGTGCTGTTATGAAGGCTTGCACATAGAGAGCTTTGTGAATTTAAGTTGACTCAATTGTGCTAGCCAAAACAGATGTCAAAGAATACAAGATGCTGTTAGTAGAACCAACATAAACAAAGCTTCCAAGTTGCCTTTTCAGAACTAACATAACAAACTCCAATAAAAACAGAGAGAACTTATTATGGCAATGACAATAACAAACGCACTAACAGAGGACATGCCACTTCGTCAGTGCCACCATAGCTATAAGTCAAGATACATTTACTGGTTATTGCGTACATCTGCACTTTGTTCTAAAAATCAATCATCCGTGTTGTGAAATACTTTGGCTGTATTGGTTTCCACTCGACAAAGAGCAGCAGTGTCGGTGGATTGCTAGCGGAAATTGGAAAATCTCTTAGCTGATCACTTGGCGTGGAAACAAGCATAGGAGTGCTGGTGTACGGGCAACCCAGAGAAATTTAAGTGCCAGCCGTTATAGAATATTTGCATGAGCTAGCGGCAGAGTTCTCATGCATTTCAAGTCCACTATGCCATGCCTATGCTGGCGTGCGGACACCTATGTTGGTGCTCTCCCAGCCACATGTTGAGGCACCGGCCAGTCTGCCCCATGTAAATGTGACCAAATATACACATGGTCAAAGGAATAGACCACAGAAGCCCTGAGAGATGCAATACAAGTTTTGCAGTATCTTTAACTAAGCAACCCTCCCCCCTTGCCTGGATGTCTTTCTCAATTCACTTGTGGACTGTTATGCACATACATAACCGGAAAGAAATAATGTAGACAGGATATGCACGACAGTCCGTAAGTGAACTGTGAAAGGCGAGCAAGCAAGCAAGCGAGGCTTGCTTGGTTAAAGGTACCACTAAATTTGTCCAGTGTGTGTGCGAGACAGTGTATTGTACTCCTTTCACATGGGGTCAAATGCACATAGTGCAGACTGGCGAATGCCTAAGTATGTACTTAAGATATTGTTACAACGTTGGGAACAAGGTGGAAGAAGAAGGGCACGAGCTGGTGTTGGAAGACAACAACGTTAGGGACTTGCCTGCGCTGCCTGTCTCTTGTAATATGACCTGTAAATAGATTTTACTGTTACTTTCATCCTTGTGTCACATTTTGGTGGAGGTGCGGGGTACATCTCATGCGAGATGGAGCTCCGAAGCGGACGTAGCCTGGCCGTTACCATCATGCCGACTGACGAAGCGGCTACAACGGCGCCCACAACGGCGCCCACCATGCCAACCGTCATCTTGGCTCAGCCCCGCGACCATGGCACGTTTACGGGGACCGACAACCTGGACGTCGAAGATTGGCTCCGGCTGTACGAGCGTGGCAGCGAAAGTAACAGGTGGGACCAGACCGTTATGTTAGCCAATCTGATCTACTACTTGAACGGCACGGCAAGGGTCTGGTTTCAGACACACGAAGAGGAGCTAACGAGTTGGGAGCAATGTAAGAAAAAGCTCTGCAACCTTTTCGGGAGGACAGTTGGGCGACAACGAGCAGCGAAGAGGGAACTCGGAACTCGCGCCCAGACGTCAACCGAGTCATACGTGACGTATATTCAGGACGTTCTTGCGCTTTGCCGCAAGGTGGACGAGCGAATGCCGGAAGATGTAAAGGTGAACCATGTGCTGAAGGCCATAGCTGATGACGCCTTTAACCTGCTCGTGTACAAGAACTGCACCAGCATCGACGACATCATAAGTGAATGCAGGCGTTTCGAAGAAGCAAAAGGCCGTCGAATTGTCCATCAGTATACCCGTCTTCCGAATACAGCCGCTACATCATCGTGCGAAGACCATTCCGCGCCTCAGCCGACCACGTCCGAAAGCATTGTGCGCGTCGTTCGCCGAGAGATAGAGGCCGCATCGCCGGTTAATTCCCAGACGTATGCCCCGAACGATTTTAGACCGACGATTTCCCTAATCCAGTCTGTCGTTCGCGAAGAGCTGGCGAACCTTGGTGTTCCCTCAGTTTGTCCCATCAACCGATCCGACGCCTTTACTACGACTGTCCCGGCTCAGCGGAACCAGTACCTCTCACGGCCCTACCGTAACCCAATGCAATGGCGAACACCAGATGACAGGCCTATTTGCTTTAACTGCCGACGTGTTGGCCATATTTCTCGTCACTGCCGCAACACCTGGACACGCTCATTTCGATCTGCATTCCAACCAGACCATCGCTCACCAGGTAGTCGCCTGCCGCCGGAACAACCCACAGAGCCTTATCACCGTGCTGAGGCCTCGCCACCTACACGGCAGAGTCGTTCGCCTTCTCCTAGACGGCCCCTGCCTCGCCCAGCTACTCTTCGCCGTTCTCCGTCGCCCATGTATCGGCGCTCGTCGGAAAACTGACGGGTGCAGCTCCGAGGGGTGACGCTGCTACATCGACCCGGACTGAAATTCCTCTGCTGAACCTGCCGACGGATAGAAATTTACTTCAGGTGTATGTGGATGGTGTCTTGTGACGGCTTTAATTGATACCGGCGCGCACATCTCTGTCATGAGTGACCATCTTCGTCGACGCCTGACTAAAGTGATCACACCTGCTGCGTCCTGTGTTGTCCGGGTCGCCGATGGCAGAACAGGGAGATCAACTTTGCGGAAGTCGCCCGACCTCTTACTTCGCTTCTGAAAGCTGATGTTTCCTTTTCCTGGGGCCCTGAGCAAGCGACCGCCTTCTCGAAGCTCATCTCCCTGTTGACATCTCCACCTATTTTGGCGCACTTCGACCCGTCTGCGCCTACGCAAGTCCGCACTGACGCCAGTGGTCATGGAATCGGTGCCATTTTGTCTCAGCGTCAGCGAGGGAATGACCGTGTGATTGCATACGCAAGTCGTTTGCTTTCTGCTGCTGAACGCAACTATTCTATCACCGAGCGAGAGTGTCTTGCACTTGTCTGGGCCGTCGCGAAATTTCGTCCATACTTATACGGTCGGCCATTTACAGTCACTACAGACCACCACGCGCTGTGCTGGCTCTCTTCCCTGAAGGACCCTACAGGCCGCCTCGGTCGCTGGGCATTGCGACTTCAGGAGTACCCGTACACCGTGGCCTACAAGTCGGGTCGTTTACACCAAGATGCCGACTGTCTGTCACGTCATCCTGTCGATCCTCCGGATATTTGTGCGACCGACGTTCTTGCTCCTGTTTCCTCGCTCACTGCATTCGCTGACCTCGCCACCGAGCAGCGCCGTGACCCCTACATACGTGACGTAATGGACAAGCTCGCATCTACGCCGTCCGACCCCTCCCTTCGACTGTTTCTCGTCCAGGACGGCATGTTGTATCGGCGCAGCATGCACCCTAGTGGTCCCGAGCTGCTGTTTGTCATTCCCCGCCATCTGCGTGCCATCATTCTCTCTCAGTTACACGATGTACCCACGGCTGGTCACCTTGGCGTCTCTCGCACGTACGATCGTGTACGACGCCGATTCTTTTGGCCCGGTCTATACCGGTCCGTGAACCGCTACGTCGCTTCTTGCGAGTTATGTCAGCGCCGGAAAAAGCCACCTCTACTCCCTGCTGGTCGCCTTCAACCTATCGACTTGCCATCCGAACCGTTCTTTCGCGTTGGGTTAGACCTGCTTGGACCTTTCCCTATATCTCCTTCCGGCAACAAGTGGATTGCTGTCGCTACAGACTATGCCACTCTGTACGCGATCACCAAAGCTCTTCCGACATCCTGAGCGACCGACGTCGCTGAGTTTCTTTTGCACAACATCATCCTTCATCACGGCGCTCCTCGTCAACATCTTACAGACCGCGACCGGTATTTCCTCTCCCAAGTTGTGGACGACCTACTCCTTTCCTGCGCCACCAAGCACAAGCTCCATAGAGAAAGAAATTCAACAAGAGGGGACACTCGGCAAAAACTGGCAACAGGAAACACGTCACCATACGTCACGGTATACTTTTGACACCGAACGTTAGCTGCCGCTAGCATCGAAAAAAAAAAGAAAGTGAACTTAAGTTAACAGGCATTGATTTATTTTTTTAATTATTTGCCGCGAAAACTAAAACGTTTTGCGTATAAATGAACTTAAGTTTTGCGACTTATTTTCCTTGCCTTACCTAGCTACAGGTCAATGACGCGCCAGATACATGCGTCATCCGCCAGATACTCCCCCGAAGCTAGCGAGGATGGCTGCGCGCGCGTTTGAGCGCTCGCGCGCGACGACCCGTCTGTCTTCTTCTTTTTTTTTTTCTTTTTTAAATGTAACCTGGTTTATTGGGCTCTCGGCGTATTCTTGCGTTCCTTCTGCACTGGGACAAGACACCACTGCACTATTGGACTACGGCAAGGTGAGAAATCTTGTTTCACAGTCTACGACGCAATTAGGCTTACGGCACGGGACCGAGACTTAAGACGCAGTTAGCGAAAAACAACTCGGCCATCCTGGCGCAATTAATTTGAGTTAATGAATCGTGCTGAGACATGTTTCCGACGCTTCCTATGGGACTATTGTAACTTATTTCGCTTTTTGAGCCACACTGGCCGCACAGGGCGCCGTGTCGCAGTTAGCGAGAACTCAGCCGTGGTGTGTAGTCTAGTGCATCTTGCTAGAAGTTTGTGCCGCTTTCTCTGACGCCAGACATTACTGAAAAGTAATTTCGTTACCTTCTGGGGTACTTATGAGGCACGCTGGCCGCACAGCGCGCTGTGACGCAGTTAGCGATAAGCAACTCGGCCGTGGTGATAAAGTTAGTTTGGCGTGTAATGAATCTTAGAGGGACAAGTCTGTGACGTTTTTTGTGGCTCCGCAACAGCATATACCTTCTTTCGGTACTCACGCCTGTTGAAAACGCGATGGGCGATTGCCAAGAGTGATAACATGGGGTGTGCTGCTGGCGCCGGCAGAACGCGCGAACGACGAACATATCAAAAACTTGTAATTCGAAAATTACGTCTTCTAAAGGACTGAAAAAAGGCATTGCACCCACGCATTTGCCTTTGTTGCGTCCGTCTCTATGTATGTAGCGTACCGTCGCGTCGCCCGAGGCCAAGTTTCGGAAACGCGAAGTCGCTCGTGTATTTGCAGGAAATAATGCCCGGAAATGGGGGAACGCTTGGAAATCAGGTGTTTTCATATATGTTTGGGATGAGTCGGATATTTTCTACGTCATGTATGTAAAAGCGAATTGCTTTTGTTTGTAATGCCGCCCATTCACCGCTTTCGCACGTTTCGCCTCTACACGCAATATTCCTATGTCTAAATACCAAAATGACTCATGCTTGAAACATGCTGTTACGTGCTTGCAAATGTAACATGCTTGTAATTTACTTTTTTTTTTTCAGCTGGTGCCGCCCGGTGGAGCTTCATACAGGAACTACTGCCTTACCTGCTGGTGTCACAACGTTGGATGAACGCACAAAAAGCGCGGAACGAGCTTTTATATAGAGCAAAATAAATATTACCTCATTGCACAAAAGGTCTTGCGTCTACTTTGTGAAATTGCACGTGGCACAGATTCGATGGGACTTTACGAGATCGTTCCCAATCATATTTACTAAATAATAAACCGATTCCGCACGAAGAGCAAAAAAAAGAAGGGGGGGGGGGGCGCTCGTTTTTGTGCAAGTTACATAAATGAATTTTTGCGTCCTAAATGTAAATTCTTTGAACTCTACTTTATCCAAAATGTAGCTTCCTTGAGCATGTAGTTGCCGGGCTGTTTAAAACAGAAGATTGCAATATTTGGCAATTTTCATAAGCAAATTATCCAAAAAGTAAAAATTCAAAATTATTTTGCTACGTCTAGGAACTAGATAAAATATGTCCTAAAGCTACAGAGCAAGCCGCAATGTATTAAGTGCGGTAGTTTCTTCTAAATATGGTCACAACTGAGACACAGTTCACAAAAACCATGTATCTCACGCTTGTTCTTGAACATTTATTTCTAAATCACATTAATCAATTTCCTTATATTATATATAGTTGGAATCTACAAGAATTAAGCTTTTCATGGTATATACGACAACTTCATATCTTAAGTAGAAGAGCCACCACGGTTGCTCCAGAAGTACTGAAAACGGGGGGCTCGTGCCGCCGGAGTGGGACCGCCACCTTAAAGGTTTGGGGCAGCTCCGATCTGCTGTCCGAGGTCTGGATGGTTGTCCACAGCATGCCGTGGCGGTCGTAACCGGCGTAAGTGTCCGCCTCAGGTGCGGGACTAGTTTGGGGACGATTCGCCGTTCTGCCGGGAGGCGCCATAGCCAGTAGGTCTAGCTGGGTCGCCACCGGCGTCGAGATGTAGAATGCCCGAGAAAGACGTAAGATGGGTCCACTTGAAGGAACGTGGTGTCCAGATGAACCGGATCATATTCCGGAGACGGTGGTAAGGCTTTCCTAGGGGTCTGTAAAGGTGGCTAGTGGTTCCGTGCGAAAAACGACGGAGCCGAAACACTGCACATCTGATCCGGTCGCGCGCTCGCAGCGCCCCCCTGCATGACGAGAGCAAGCGTTGCCGTTAGTCCTTCCGTTGCTCCCTTTCAAACCGGAGACTAAACACTTAGTCCTTAGATTTTGGACATGTCAGCCATCTTGTTTCAGTTGATCCCTCTGGGGACTAAATGTTAGTCGTGAGGACTAAAAGCTGCAGTTACTCTCATTTTCTACATTTTGGCTTAGAATATATATATATATATATATATATATATATATATATTACAATTGCAGATTGTTTATGTCTAGCCTGAACGTTCGTGTCTGTTCGCAGCAACTATCATCGTCAGCAATAGCTTGAGCGTGGCCAACTGACACAGTGGCGCCCCTCAGCGCTCCCGCGCGAACGTGCTCGCGCCACTGCTCCCGTATTCGTCGTCGTCGTCGTCTTCGACAGCTAGCTCCGTCGCCGCTCATCATTCCAGCGTATAATTTCACTTCTCTTCTGTCATCCTAATGGGGAGGCCGGGTTTACGGGGGTAAGAGCCCTTTGTCTTACGTGACGGACAGACTTAATTTTGAAGCAATTTCATTTTGAAGAATCGCAAGTGACAATGGCGGGCGGATGCTGCTAACCACGCCGCCGAGCGTACTCGAGAGATCGAACGCAAGCGTTTCTGGTTCGACAACTTGTCCCTCATTATTGTGATCCGCTCCGATGAACAGCGACACAATGCCTTTGAAGTGTTGATTGAACATTGCGCAACTAGTGGAGAAGACCTTGGTGAAATTATAGTTTGCGGTGCATGTAAGGAATCTTTAATCAAGGGAAACTGCGTTCAGCACTGCGAACGGATATAATTATATCCTCCATTTGCTGTGATTATCACCCATCTTCAAGGAGTGGAAGGGCCGACGGTTCTTTAAGCAAAATTATTTCTTCGTATAAACATGCTGCTCTCTAATAGTAATGTTTATAGATCGAAAACCACACTTCACATACACACTGACACGTGCATGAGTCAATCACACCAAGAATGTAGATGCCAAGAACGTAGATGTCAACTGGAGTTGAGACTGCCTGTTTTTACCTTTTCATTGTTTGTACTACAACACCTTTTTCATCTTTCCGCCGAAGTCCAATTGCTGAGGTCATCATCATGACCACGAAGAACGTGCCGCTTCCGCGAGACGAGGCAGAAGAAGCGGACTGTCCTGCCACCAGCCATGCGTCGCCGTTCAAGCACAAGCCGGCGGAGGTCGTCGATGACGCTGAGCGGGCGCCCTGGCGAGTGGAGCTCGAGCTCCTCAGAGCACAGCTACGCGGACTCCACGACCGAGGAGCCCGAGCATGCGGAGCCGCGCAGCGAGGTTGAAAGGTGCGTCTTCGTCGGCAATGCGCCAGCAGAGCGCAATCGCACAATCAGGTTTCACGTCATAATAGAAGGCATAGGTGGATAGTGCGCTCGACATACGGTACAAGGCAGGGAAACACACATGAATGTATGTGTCTTTCGTGCTTGCGTCTTTTGCCGCGTGCGCTAAATCTAAGTCTTTTAAGCCCCGCCGCGGTGGCTTAGCTGCTATGGTGTTGCGCCGCTAAGCATGAGGACGCGGGATCGAATCCCTGCCTCGGCGGCCGCATTTCGATGGGGGCGAAAAGCAAACGCGCCCGGGTCCCGTGAATTGGGGGCACGTTAAAGATCCACTGATGGTCGAAATTAATTTGGAGTCCCTCACTACGGCGTTCCTCATAATCAAATGGTGGCACGTAAAGCTACAGAATTCATTCAGCCTTTTCAGGCGCACAGAGGTTCCAGATGCTGCCACACGACCTGAGAGTAGCTGATATCAATACAAAGATGAACGTTATGGCCCTTGACAGCGCAAGCTTGTTCATGGAGTATAGGCATCTTTATAGAGATGTAGTCCACGCTTAACATGTAGTTTCAGAGCAGGAGCAAGTATGTCCGATTTATTGATTGATTCACGGTAAAGTTATGCTGCGATCCACAACCTCCTGCGCGCCTCCGACTGAGTCACAGAGAGGTGAGCCTTCCGGCAGGAAGACCCTTTCTAGCGTTCTCGAGCAACATCGCGCCCTGTTTGCTGACAACAATGCACAACTACCCGGTACTGACTTGCTTGAGCACCGCATTCCGACAGACAGTCACTCACCTATATGCATACCAATGCGACGGTATGCTGAACGTGAACGGTCTGTCATTGCCGAACAAGTAAGTGAGATGCTGGCTGCTGGCGTGATTAGACCGTCGTGCAGTCCTTGGGCCGCACCTGTTGTCCTTGTTCGCAAGAAAAACGGCTCTTTGCGGTTCTGTGTTGATTATAGAGAGCTCAACAAGCATACTATACCGGACTCCTACCCACTGCCCCGCATTGACGATGCCATCGATACAGTACGGAATGCGAGATTCTTTTCGTCGTTAGATCTGCGGGCGGGGTATTGGCAAATCAATGTCGCAGAAGAAGACAAATTTAAAACCGCGTTCCGTACACCTTCAGGCCTTTACGAGTTCAACCGTATGCCCTTCGGCTTACGGACAGCTCCCAGTACGTTCCAGCGCGCTATGAACACTGTGCTGGGTCCGCTTAAGGATCATGGCTGTGTTGTGTACTTCGATGATATCTTAGTTGTGGGCACAACAGAAGAAGAACATCTTCGGAACCTAGACGAAGTTCTTGAGAGGCTCTACAACGCTGGGTTCCGACTAAATCGTGGGAAATGCCAATTTGGACTTACGGCCATCTCGTATCTGGGTTACTCCATCTCTGAGAAAGGCGTACAGCCTCTCCATGAAAGGATATCAGCCGTTACGAACTTCCCCACTCCGACGTGCATTAAGCAGCTGCAGTCGTTTTTGGGCATCGCGTCTTATCTGCGAAAGTTTGTTGCCAACTTCGCTTCGACAGCTGCTCCCCTTACTGACCTGCTCAAGAAAGATACGCAGTTTAAATGGGGCCAATCACAGGAATGGGCGTTCCAATCGCTCAAACATCAGCTGACCGACTGCCCTGTACTGAGCCACTTCAATGAAGACTGGACCACAGAGGTGCACACAGACGCTAGCCAGGTTGGACTCGGAGCAGTACTTGTGCAGCGCGACCCAGATGGTGCTGAGCATGTTGTCGCCTATGCCAGCCGAAAACTTTCAGATGCTGAAAGTCATTACCACTCCAACGAGTTGGAATGCCTAGCTGTTGTGTGGAGCGTTGACGACAAATTTAGACACTATCTGCTTGGTCGGCATTTCACGGTGGTAACAGATAATGCTGCAATTTCATGGATGTTCTCAAAGCAACACCTGAAGCATAAATTTGCACGCTGGATAATACGACTACAGGAGTATGACTACAGCGTCCGACATCGCGCCGGTACTCTAAACCAAGTGGCTGACGCATTGTCGCGAAATCCTAGTGGGGACGACTCGTCTAGAATGAAGGAAGCCTGGATATTATTTTCACAGCAAGACGTCACCGAGGCCCAACGCCAAGACACTGACGTGGCGGCTATCATAGCTTCACTTGCGGACGCGCAGAACAGCAACAAATTTGTCGTGCGGGACGCAACTCTCTATCGTCGTCTATGGAAGAATAAGTGGCAAGTTGAAGAACACCTTCTAGTCATCCCTGCTTCGTTGCGGCCTGGTATTCTTCACACCATCCACGATACACCTGAAGGCGGACACATAGGTCAGCGAGCGACACTAAAGAAAGTACAGGGGCGCTTCTGGTGGCCCAAAATGAGTAAGAGTGTTCGTGATTACGTCGCTAGCTGCGAAATATGCCAACGACACAAGCGGCTTCCAGGGTGCCAGCCTGGGCTACTCACACCCATTCCACCTCCTGCTACCATATTTCACACAGTTGGCATCGACCATGTTGGCCCCTTACCAACGACAGCGGCTGGCAATCGCTACATCCTCATTGCTGTTGACCATCTATCAAAATTTGTGGAGGTGGAAGCCGTGCCTTCTCTGGCACCCAGCTACGTGACAAGATTTTTGAGAGACCGATTTGAACTGAGGCATGGTCTTCCGACCAAACTAATATCCGATCGGGCACCCACCTTCCGCAGCTCCGAACTCCGTGCCTACCTACGCCATGCAAGAGTTGAGCACCACTATGCCTCAGCGTACCATCCGCAAGCAAACGGCCTGACGGAGAGAGCTAATCAGACGATTCAAGCACGTTTGGCTCCCTACTGCAGAAATAGTAAGCCGGGAGAAGCAGATTGGGACGAACGTCTCCAGGCTGCTGCTTACTCAATGAACACTTCACTACAGAACTCAGCTGGGACATCGCCGTACGAAATAGTCTATGGCCAGTTACCCCGCCTTAACGCGCTCAATTTGGATAGCCCGATCAGATTTGGACGCCCCGTCGCGCGACAGACATTATGCCGCAATATTCGAGAAGAAGCTCGCAAGAGTGCCGCGAGAGCCCAAGACGTTCAAAAGCGTCATTGCGACCGTCGCCATCGTCCCGCGCCGCAGTACCAGATAGGAGATGAGGTGTGGGTCCAACGAGGTAGTCGACCACCGGGCAAGAAGCTTTGCGCGAAATTTGAGGGTCCCTTTGTGATCACAGAACGCCTGGGGAAGAACACTTGGCGTGTTCGCACTCTGGATCAACAGGGAACCTTGGACAGGAGAAGAAAGAACAATTTCGCCGTCCACGTGGCTCGTCTCAAGAAGAGGGTCCACCGACAAATCTGATGTGGTTGTGCACTGAGTTTCAAAAATGCAGTGTGGCCGAGTGTAATGAAGTGGAAGCACAAGCTCGGTAACACGGGGAAAACGGGGAAAAAAGAAGAGGAAGTGAATAGAACAGCCGGCCCAGTGAACGGGTGCTGTGTCTCTGTCTCCTGTTCTTTCCTTTACAATATACATATATATATATATATATATATGTATTGGTCGGTGGACCGACCGCAACTTTTGGGTCAATAAACATAAGAAACCCGCGACGTTGTGCTTCTCATTTTGCTATATATATATATATATATATATATATATATATATATATATATACTCCTCGGAGTTCGAAAAGCGAACCAGAAACGCATCCCATATTGGAAATGCAAAACGAAAGAAATAAAAAGCGCTACGGAGCTGTCGACTTTGTTGGCACCGTTGTATGTTTAATAAAAGCACACAGCCACTAAATACAAGCCATGGTCACAAGAGGTTTCGCAGCCTACAAACACTGCATGAAAACCACCAGCCGCAATAGCAAGCCAAGACAAAAATTTTGAGAGCCAAGATTGCAATAGTTTCCTAGCCGCAATATTTAAAGCAAAAATACAAATTATTTCTTGTAGAGTGATACACGGGGGCAGTTATACAAATATCTGAGATGCGCTGTGAGGGAAATGACTCGGCAACATTTCTCCTTAACTGATCCCTGTTTTATTAAGGCCATTAAGACCTTGGCGTTTTGAGAACAAAGAAACAGGCGTACTCGCGATAGTTCATTGCAAGATTTGAATGTCTGACTCGATTCAAACTCAAATAAGGCTCCCTTAAGCACGCATTCAAACATAAGCCGGTCTGGCCCCTACAAAGTTTTCTGCAGTACAAAGGAATGTGACAAATCACGTCACGAAAGCACCGAACATATTGCTAACCGCCACGGTAACCAAATAGCTGAGGGGTTGCTTGCACTGGTTAGCTCGAGCTCACGGGCTCAATCGCAAGTCATGCTGTCAAGGCCATCCAAGAGAGATGTCCATGTGAACAGCTTTCGCAGCATTCTCTTGGATAGAATATCACCGCAGCGCTACCTTTACCTCTAAAACTGCATTCGAACCTTGCTATAACGAAACGGGATGTAAGGAAATAATAGATATAACGAAGTAAAAGAAATTCCGCTTGAAATCTCAGATCCAAGCATTTAAAATCTCGTTTTAACGACGTGAAATTGTTCTACCAATGTATATAACGAACTGGCTTTCTCTCTGAAACCAAAAAATACCCGACCGCTGGGCCCCTAGTATATGGCTTTCCGCAGGTTCCGGAATCGTTCACCACGGCAGTTCAAAACTGCCGCGTCTCCGTGTAGAATACGCCGTCGAGCAACACTGGTCTTTCTCACCGCCGAGCAGCTCCATGGCACACTTATCCACTGACCTCTCTCATTTGCGCGTGCCTGGCTGCGTGAACCGCGGCACGCCGCGCGGCAGTGCGATAGATTAGTGCACTCTCTTCTGCTGAGCCGCGTGCCACGCAGGCAGGCGCGTTAGAAAGTTCTGGAACCACATGAAAGCACTAAGGAAGAACACTGGAACAAAACAACGATATATCAGATAGTCGGGGAAATAAGCTAGCTGAAGGTGAAGCAATGGGATACATTATAAAGACTGAAAAAAAAGGCATAGTAGCACAGGGCAGCAGTATGCGGAGTCTGCGGGCATGCTTCCAGAAAAAAAAATGCTGTAAGTGCGAGTGATTTACGCAGACTATATTTAAAAAAAAGCAAAAGAGAAAGTTTCTTAGGCACACAGCGACAGGACAAGATGAAATAACAATATTAAATGAACTGGGGAAAGAAAGAAAGAAAGAAAGAAAGAAAGAAAGAAAGAAAAAGAAAGAAAGAAAGAAAGAAAGAAAGAAAGAAAGAAAGAAAGAAAGAAGGCTTTGTTAGAGGCACTGAACATGAGAATAAGCTCTAAAGAAATACCAGATCGCTGGCGACATAGAAGAATGAAAATAATCTCCAAAGAAAAAGGCAATAAAGAACATTAAATATTACAGGCCCCTAATATAACGTCCGTAATATATAGGATGGCAATGCGGGCAATTAAGTGTGGGCTTCAGGCATGTATATCATCTAATGGAGTACTACAAGAGCTATAGTATGATTTTAGAGGGGTCAAAAGATTGGATGATAACTTATTTGTGTTCACACAGCGTATAGAAATAGCTAAGGCTGAAATGAGATCGTTCTACATAGCTTTCGTGGACATAAGTGGTCCGTGTGACAATGTTAACAAAAAACTATTCTGAACTATTCTGAAAGACGATGGTGTGAATGAAGGTATTATAGAACTACAAATAGAAACATACAGAGAAAATACAGTTCACATTTCGTGGCAAGACATAAGTATGGAAGAAACAGTGGATGTTAACAGAGGACTGCGACAGGGATGTCCTCTGTCACCGCTTCTGTTCATCATTTACATAAGGAGAATGGAAAAGGAGTTGGAGAACAGTAAAATAGGGTTTGAACTGTCGCACAACCAAAATGGAATACTCAGAGAACGACGCTTACCAGGCTTAATATACACAGATGACATAGTCTTATTAGCAGATAACCAGAGAGCTATCGAACAACTTGCGAATATTTCTGGACAGGAGAGGAAAGACGGGTGCACATTTAGAAAAATCTGGCCTCATGGTTTTCGATGGCAATACAGATCAGGGAGTACCAATACAGGAGCCTTAACTACATAAAGGAAAGGGATACAGATATCTGGAAGTGTGTATAAATGAGGGAGCAATGTATCCAAGTACCCACGAAGATGCACTTAAAGCAAAATGCAAAAGAAATGCAGCTATAATATTACAGGCCCCTAACTATCAGGTGGCCAGATGACTATGGAAGAGCGTAATGGTGCCGGGGCTTACATTTCGAAATGTAGGGCTTTGCTTAAGGCCACAAGTACAGTCTAGGCTGGAAATAATCTTCAAGCAGTAGTCAGACTGTCATTGGCAGCTCATGGAAAAACGACAAATGAAGCAGTACACGTAGACATGGTGTAGGCATCTTTTGATGTGAGGAAAGCACAAAGTAATATATCTTATGAGGAAAGACATATGGACACATATGGAGCACATTAGATGGGCAACTCGATTTTTCATGTACTTGTATACACAAAATGTGGGAACCAGGAAACTGGCGGTAAAGTATACAGGAGGCAGTATTACGTTCACAAAAAAGACCATAAAACTTAGTTAAAAAGGCGGAGTGCGAGCATTGGTTAGAGAAGTAGAAAGAAAAGAAATCAATGACATACTATAGACTAGAGAAGAAAGAGCTAAGGAAGGAAATGTTCTATGATAACTAAGAGGGACAGCACTTCCTTTTGAGGCTAGGTCGGGCTGTCGGAGAACGCGAAGTTATAACGGGAGATTTACCCAAAGAAAATTACTTGTGTGAGGCATGCTCAAAAGTTCCGGAAACCATTACACAGATCTTGTAGGGATACCAGGGTATACATTCAGTTGTAAATAGAAGTGGGGTCAATCTTCAGGAAGCTCGGGGGTTGAAAGCCGGTACCGGAGGGATAAAAATTGGCATGGTAAACGTAATTGAGAAACAATTGATGGATTGGTGTTGCATAAGTATATACATAGAGAGGTGCGTGGAATAAATATATGCATGTAACCGCAGTACATATCAATTATATACAGAAAAAGGTACAAATTAGAAACATTTCAGATTAAGATAACCAACACTTAAACAGTGGCCTGCCAGATCTCCCCTGCAAAACCTCGGGGTTCACGAGCAAATCTGCGCGAGTCATACCATGCTGCGCGGTACGCGCGGTGGTGCGAAAGATTAATGCATTCATTTCTACAGCGCGGCTCGCCACGCAGGCAGGCGCAGCTGGGCGTGGCTCCGAAATCTCCCCGGCGCAATTTCGGGGGTCACGCGCAAGCTCTAAAATCCCTGAAACGTTGTAAAGTAGCGACGTGCTTTGTAAAGTAGTGATGCCGCCTCCTCCTCGCGCATCCTCGAACAGGCCGACGACGCATCGCTGTTGGCCTACTGGCGTCATCTGGGACCTCGCGCCGGCTTCGTTTATTTAGGTCGCGCTTCAGTGCCATTTATACTTGAGAAGCATCGACCGACTGGCGGGGAGCGCATGTTCGCTTCGTTGCCCTTCCGTGTGTTGGTTGTTTGCGAACTCCCTGGATAAAGCTTTATGGCAAGTGCGAGGTCACTTCTCTGCATTTTCTATCACAATGAGCTGCTGCGCCTTCGGATGTCGAAATATATTCAGCGAAGGCAAAAAGATCTTCGCAATACTGCCCGGTAAGCACGGTGGATTAAGAAGACAGACGTGGGTATAATGAATTTTGAGAGAGAACTTCAGACCGACATCCTCCACACGACTATGAGAGGCAAGCTGCGAGTCTCTCATAGTTTAGTATGTGTCAGGCTTGCTTATTTGCTGCGGGCCATAACGTAATAGATATCACAATGTTCACTCAACATGTTGCCATTTATCTGGACGTTTTAGCACAATTCATACGCGTTGTGTACTCTGTTTATATAAGCACTACCTGTTCGATTTTTTTTAGATTAATCGTTACGTACGCCAAAAAGCTTGAACTAGCGAGCACGCGAGGCTGTGTGCGAGAACTTGATTACGAAACCTTTACATTCACCACCGTCCATTTGACTAACTTTGAGGCTCGAGCGTGAAAACTTATCGTTGGAAAACAACTCTCTGCCTTTTGTGTTTACTTACTAGCCTCCTTTAGAGGAAATAGCTTTTTTTACCTCTTTCGTTTTCGTCGTTGGCGGTGGGCTGTTGGTTTTGCGACACAAAGGCACCGATGAAAATACTGCGTGCTCTCCCGAAATCGAGTTACGGGGTGCGTTCTTCGCCGAACGACACCGTCTTTCGGTGGTGTCGTATTAGCACGAATTAGCACGTATACGTGCTAATTCGCGTGAGCTTTCAATTGTGCATGAAGGTTTAGATGCCGCAGTAAAGCACTCGCAAAGAAAACATGCGGTGTCCTGCTCGTTCGCTGGATCGTTTTGTCACCGCTTGTTTAGTCATTCGCTCGCTTTAGTCGTCAGCTCGATTTAGTCGTTCGCTCGGTTGTTACTTCACTAAAGTGATAGCTGGCAAATCTTATTTCGGAGTGAGCGCAACAATCCTCAATGCAGGCACCTCTCAATTACTGATAGTGCAACCCAATTCGCGACAAGTGCGTCACTTCATGAACAGACGAGCTAACGCACGATTACACGTTAGTCGTGATCAGTTGCTAACCTGAAATAATTTACTCAACGTAAGCTCACTGTCTTCTCGTTTAAACCTTAGTCAAACGCTGTTATCGCGTTCCCGCTTTGCGAACGAGTGCTAAAAATTGATTCCATTTTCTATGTACGCAGAGTCCTGACTCGATGATCGGCAGCGCATATTTATGTCGACTCTAAGGCACGATAAACATATAGCATCAGCGCCCATCTCTGAGGCTTTGTGCGTGTTTAGAAGATTGGCAAGCATGCACGAAGTCTAGCACGTAGGCGGCATCGTAGCTTGTAATACTCTATCGAACCTTCAGAGCAGCGATCGTTCGTGCTCTCTACCAGCCTGTGTGCGTACGTCATAGCTGATACGCACCGCGAATTCACCTGGTAAAGACGGCGCGGAATATTTCGGTTACTGAGGGCTTGCTGGAGGCCGGGATTTAGCGTTAGATTGTAAACGTGTTATTCAGAACCATTAGCAACAAGATCTTAAGACAAGCGCTTGACAAATGTTGCGTACATAATTGTAGCGTACGCGATACATTCGGAGTCGTCGTAGGACGGCGTCAGCGCTCGTTCAGAAACTTTTTGAAAGTATAGTTACCAAAGCAGGAAAACAAAGCTGCGAATAGACAAACCTACAGTGACATGTAAACCGGCTCATACACGCCGCTACCTGACATTCCTCAACTGACGTTGAGTAGCACACCTTTCTTTTCAATTCTAGACCCTCACCGCTAACACTTCCTCGGTCGTTAACTCGCCGACCCGCCTTACCCTCTCTCCCCTTTCTCCCCTTTAGAACTGAACCTCTCTCCCTCTCTGTATATATATATATATATATATATATATATATATATATATATATATATATATATATAAGGCTTTAGCTCTCCTCGGTACAATATATATATACCGTGCCGAAGGGTGCATATGTATCTTTTCAAAAGGCAAGTCCACTTCTCGAAATGTTGACTCCTGCATTTACTTTCTACTCGTTGCGCTTTGTGAGGAATGTAAGACAAAGTATGAGCAATCTTAATGATAACATGGTGTGGCAATATAACCAGCATATACCGCATGTCATATAGCTAGATTTGGCATTTGCATAACCATAAATATATACGAAAATTTTCGCTCACGGGGCGCCTGCGCCGTACGCCGACACAAGATTTTCTTACCGCTGCCGCGTTACAACGCGGCATAGGACACGGCAAGATGTGTGCACTAATAGATAAGCCGGGTAATATCATGAGCAATTTCGATGACATAGTAAAAGCAGTGGGGGGATTCTATACTGACCTGTACAGAGCCCAGAGGAGCCACGGTATACCTTCATTCGAAGTAGTGATGAACAGGATACAGAGACTCATTCGATAACTAGCGGGGACGTTTGAAGGGCCTTGCAAGACATGACTCAGGGAAAAGCGGCAGGAGAAGGTGGAATAGCAGTAAATTTATTCAAAGCTGCTGGGCATTTTATGTGCAATGCCTCACAACTTCAAGTGTACCAGAGAGCTGGAAGAATCCCAACATTATACTAATCCATTGGAAGGGAGATCTTACAGAATTAAATAGTAATAGGCCCATTAGCTTGCTTTCCCTATGGTATAAAATATTCACCAAGATAATTTGCAATAGAATCAGGGCAACACTTTAATCAAACAAGTCAGCACGCTAGCTCCAGGAAGGGATATTCTACAATGGATCACATCCATGCCATCAATCGGGTAATTGAGAAATCTGCGTAGTGCTATCAACCTCTCTATGGTTTTCATAGATTATGAAAATACATTTGATTCAGTAGAGATATCAGTAGTCATAGAGGCATTTCCTAACGAAGGAGTACGGGAGGCATACGTGAATATGTTGGGAAATATCTACAAATATTCCATGGCTACCTCGGTTTTCCATAATAAAAGCAGAAAGTTAGCTCTAAAAAAGCGGTCAGGAAAGGAGATGCAATCTCTCCAATGCTGTTCACTGCATGGTTAGAAGAAGTATTCAAGCTCTTAGACTGGGAATTAAGGCTTGGGAGTGAGGACCAACGGCGAATATCTCAGCAACCTTCGGTTTGCATAGCATATTGTCGCGTTCAGGAACATTGGGGACGAATTACAAGTGACTGAGAAACAACCATGAAACTGTAAGAGTGAGGTTGAAGATTAATATACAGAAGACAAAGGTAATGTTCAATAGCTTGGCAAGGAAACAGGAATTCAGGATCACCAGTCATCCTCCAGAGTCTGTACAGGAGTACGTTTATCTAGGTCAATTACTCAGAGGAGACAATGATCATGAGCAGGAAATTTACAGAAGAATAAAAATGGGTTGGAGTGCACACGGCAGGCAATACCAAATCCTGACTGGGAGCGCACCGCTGTCGCCGAAAAAAAAGTCACAGGCCTGCGCGGCACATGCAGCACAGACACGGCGTAAGCTGGTGGAGCGGCTCAAGAGTAGCTTCAATTTGGGCATCACGCACGACAGGGTCTTCGCGACAGTCTCTTCACCTCGTTTTGACGAGAACGATCTGAACTGTCCATCTGGCGTCGACGGCGAGCTGCGGCTTGCAATGCTCTCTGCAAAGCAGTCTGATGAGCCCGATCAAGCCTTACAACTGCAACTTACATGTAGGGCACGTTGCGTTTGCAGGCACCCTAACTAGATGGCGCCACCATACTACGGAGGCTCGGGCCGCTCGGGATCGCGTTGATTGCGCGCCTCGTCTGAATCGCATCTCGTTGTCTGCGCCTGCGCACGTTGCGTTTGCAGGCGCCTTACCTAGATGGCGCCACCATAATGGCGGAGGCTCGGGTCTTCTGTGCCTGGGAGGGTTTATAAGGCATTCTTCCGCGGTCCGATAACAAGCGTTTGCGTGGCTCAGTGGTAGAGTATCTGGCTCCCACGCAGCGGGCGGGCTCGGGTTCAATCCCGGCGGGAACCCGGCCCGTTTTTCGCATTTCTGGCGATAGCGGTTACGGCGGCGGACACCATCGGCAGCAGACACCACCGGGAACCTAAACGGCTATTACGAAACGGCTATGCAAATTACAAAATTTGCAAAGAGAGATCGCATGGCGCGGTCTTTGTCCTGCATTGGACATAGTATTACGCGGCTGCGGATGCGAGAGTATCCTCTAGTAATTTTCGTAGAAAACTGTCTGTGCCACTCCACGCGCTGGCCACACATGCACCGGCGCTGACGCTACGGTAGCGCGAGCGGTTAAAGCCACTGAATTTTACAAAACTAGTGACAACTCCCGGCCTTGCCTCGTGGTTGGTGCAAAACAAAAAGGATGAAAAAACAAAGATTTATAATGAGTGCGCCTCTTGCGCCGTGTTGCATTAAGCACATTAAGTGGAATATCCGCTAGTTTGTCTTCTTCAAAGCCGTTCGCTCCTAGGTTTTATTTTCTCTCCCTGTGAAGAAGCGCGCAAGAGTCCGACAACTGCGAAGAGGCAGGTCGCTTTCCTCACACTCCGTATGAGCTTAAGATGGTCTCTGCCTGCTGATCTACGTAGGTTTGCAATTTTTGAAGCGGTGTATGGACGTTTGCGGATTGGTTGCCAACGGAGAACAATTTCGCGCGCAGCGCGCGAGTCTGCTAGGTGCTGCTGGCCCACACCAGGCAGCGCAATGAAACTATCGTCCTATCGCGTAATTCGGCGGTTAGACCAAAGGAATGGCGGCTGCGTGAACGCGCCTCCAGTGTTCGTTTGGGGATAATGATATCGCCATAAAAACCCACAGCCTCAGTACCATCTATATGTCAAAGGGAAAAGCACTGTCACAGCATTGAGCGGTGTGTCCAAGATTATTTTTGTTTCACTGAAATGTGTTGGCATATCAAACTGTCAGCCAGGACGGCCAGGAAAACGAGACACCGAGAAATTCTTTCATAACGACATCGTAACGAGGAGGAAAAGCACAGTCGTGACGAGGAAAAGACCGCATGAAATTACGCAGGGGGAAAACGAAATGCAGTTTCAAGAAGCAAAAACCTTGTGGGAGTTAGCCAGTAGCAATGATGAGGCTACAAGTAAAATTTTGTTATGACGGTGATCATAGTAACTGAAAGCTTATTGATGGTTTCAGTTGAGATTTTTTATTCTTTTAATAATTTTAAATGTTATTCTTATACCTGACGTGTTCCACACGTGAAGAGGAATGGGCTAATGAGAATAATTAGTTCGCGCTTATTATGCCACACAGGAATGAACCAACTAGCCCAGGAACATATTGTCAAAATGGGAATACATTACCGCTCAGTGGGCCCTTGAACAAAATACAACAGTTTTCAAAAACAGTCAAAATAAGGACACAGAGTTTAAAGAGAGAACACCGACTGCTCTAGTTTAATGTATGGTTAGGTTGATTGTCTGTGATCATCTTGTCGCACAGTTCCTCGAAGTTGCATTCGATTGCTTTCAGGTTGAAGTCGTGAGAAATGCCTCAAAGGTTTCTTTAGCTTGCTGCTCTCTGCTGCAAATGACGTCACGGCAATACCTGTTGCCTGCCATTATGTGTATACGGGCAAAGTGTTCATAAAACATTTGCAGTATGATAGAAAGGTAATTTTGTGGTCGCGGAACCGTTGCAGTAGGCACATGGATGTCTTGCTTGTTATATATCCCAATCATAAATGATCGGCTATAGTAAGAAGCAAGCAGGGTATCGAAGTGGAAGTGAAGCAAAAACTCGAAAGAAATGTTATTTTTTGCTGCAGCTGGAACTGAACCGGAACGTTACGCTTCATTCTGGATTGAAACCGAAAAGAAAAACAAAACGATTTTTGTTCAGGTTGGGCAATTTTTTTTTGAGCTTTTCATCTATGAGTTGCTTTTACCTGTGGCTCAATTATGGTAGTACCATTCTTACGGTTTTCAACGTCTGCTGTCGAGGAGAGGGGGGAGGGGCTGGAGGGGCAGGTATGTTAGTAATACACTGCTTAGTGTTTGAAAGTTTTGCCCGTGAAATATTTTAGCGTTAGTCGGAGCCCTATTTATGACCGTTGAAATAAAGTGCTTCCTAGCTGGGTGGTGGGTTTTAATAGCAATAGTTGAAGTATATGCCATAAAATTGACATTGCTTTTGATATATGCTTCGACAACGTGATTTTTACATTGAAGCTTCATTTGCCTGCTATCGCGGGTTGTTGAAAATGTGTTATTTATAATGAACACCCATCACCTGGCCTCGTACTGATGACGCTCTCGCGAGAAATAGTACAGAGAGGGGAACTAGCACAGGGTAAGTTAAAATTTGGTTGGTCATTGACACCTTGCAAAAAATATATATATATTTACGAAGAACCCCTTTTGTGTTGTGGCTGCTCCATTGACCTTCTCCGTTGCTGGAAACGTGCGGGCCGGAGAGATACGCGGAGTCTGCTTATACTATTGCGTCGGTCTTGGGTAAAGGCTGCGCACTGCGATACGAGATGACAGACGCCGGTTCGCTTTGCGATGTTGGACATCAAACAGCGATCAGTACGCGATCAGCGATCAGCGATCAGCCTGGTCCGCTACGACAAGAAGTCTTCAGTGTCCTTATTCTTCTTAAGCAAACTTTGGCCCCTCGTCCGTCTGCCTGGCAAATAGGATCCGATGCCGAATTTACAAAGCATTTCGTTCATACGTGCCGTTTTCCATTTGCTCGCAGACGTCACTAATATGTACTGCATCAGGAATGGCTGAAATTCTATCTTACGAACAATTCTAGCGCAAAAGGCTTTTATTGCGATAGCAATTATATGGACACTCCAAAGCAGATTTCTGCCATCGGCATCGCCGTCGTCGTCGCCGTTGCCGTCGCCTTCGCCGTGAGGTTCCGTATGATGTCAATGGAGATGAAATCGTCGCCGCGCGCCGCCGAACGCTGTATGTACGAGTGAAAGGGCGCGAGGGACGCGCGCTTTCACGAGGAGTGAACCCACGGCGGAGAACAAACACGCGTTCTGCGCCGTGCTCCGTTAAGGGCTGCAGAAGTAGGCGTCTCTTTCCTCCTTTACAATCACCATATATGTAGAGCAAACACGCCTTCTTCCGACGCACGAAAGGCCGTGGGGGGGGGGGGGGTAGGGAAGGGAGGCGACGTTTAGCTGCGGCACCAAGTGCCTATTTATATCAGAGGCTCCAGCAACAGTCACCAACGCCGCACGCATTTTGTGCGAACGCGGGCAAAACGCCGACGGCGTCGACAACAGTTCTGCGTGTTGGCGGTGCTGCTGCATGTCCAAGTTTATACAGCTGATAAAGCTACTATCATTACTCCGTATAGCTCTACAAATTTGCTATCGCAATTGATGCTTCGCCTTTCAGGTGAAACCGCGACAACATTTATCTGTGAACAAGGGCGCAGCGCCCATAGTCAAATAGATAATTGTTAGTGAACTGGCAGTTGAGGAAACAAATGTTACTGGACTTTAGGTCGCACATATGAGCAAAGTGGGCCACTAAGGCTCTCTCAGAATTTTTAGTTCACGCTGGCTTAGATGCAAGCCTGTGAATGGGTCCGGAACATAGTATGAACGAAGTGGGCCACTAAGGCTCTCTGAGAATTTTTAGTTGATGCAAGCCTGTGAATGGGTTATGCGGTCAATAAGGCGTATATAGTATCCTACTGTTTATCCTCGTCATCACTCCTCATAACCCTCCTCCTTTTCTCGTCATTCCCTTTCCTATGCAGAGAAGAGTAGCAGACCAATGGACATCTCGGCATTTCCCCAATACATTCTCCTGTCTCCTTCTCCAACTAACGATTCGCTTCACATAGATTTCAGCATTGGTGTTGTATCTGCACAATTCATTTGTGTGGCCAGAAGAACAACACGGCGTAATCTTTCCGTGCAGCTCAGTAGCAACCCAGCCGAGCTTTTTTCACAAAATAAAATTTCCTGTAATTATTCTTCAGTTAAGCAAATTAACTTGAACTGGTTTGAGCCGTTATCGTTTCGCATCGGAGTTGAGCAGGCACTCAACCGTTTCTGCCGAATCGGAACAAAAAACAAGTTTCTTTTCGATACTCTGTTAAGAAGGGCTACATTTAGTTTAGCGCTCACGATGTCTTGACGTATCGCGGTAAGGCAAAGCGGGAATCGCTGTTTGTACAGCATCCGGTTAACTCGAAAGTCACCGGTCATTCCCAAGCTTTTCGGATCCTCAAGTGTTCAGGCAGCGTTGTGGTAGCATGTGCGTGGTCAGTCAGATGTGCAATTACCGTTGCCGCTTGGCTGCTTCGGGGAGGTACACAGCTACTATCATTGGTGCCTACTGCTTCGGTTACACTTGAACTCCTTTTGACACCATGTTTCGTGTGTTTACTGATGCCGGCCGAGATAGACGAGACAGCAAAGGCAGGTAGCAACCAAGAAGACGCCCTATTCTTTATTAGGAGCGAAGCTCCTTATAGCGGCACCCGTTCCGTCCCCGTCGTCGTAGTAGTAGTGTGTAACCAGTCTGAGAAAAATGAGAAAAAAATTCCGAAGTTGTGTCCGTAGCGCGGAATCGAACCAGGGACCCCTCGCTTCCGAGCGCGCGGCGTTAGCCCACTACGCCACGAAGCGCACATAGACACACGCACCACGATGGCAATAAATGCCCAACATTAACGAAAGGCCGCGTTTCTAGCGCGTTTCTAACGCGTTTGTGTTAGCGCCTTAGGGCCCGTGTAAGAAGCTGGTGTAAGACGCTGTGGCCTCTCCGCCTTACCTTCAACGCGTTTCGAACGCGCTGCCCAAGGCGGTGGCAAGTCAAGTTCAAGTCGAGGAGCGTTTATGAATACGGGGGGTATACTCTCTCAGCAGTCATGTGATGGCGTCGGCAAACGCGGTGCACGCTCCGGCATGTGTAAATGGCTGCGTAAGACGCTGTGGCCGCTCCCCTTTACTAGAGAGTACTGCACGTTTCTAACGCGTTTGTGCTAGCGTCCCCTTAAGCGGGAGATCCGATGATTCCCTCCGGAGCTTCGCCCACTCATCATCATTCACCCCGTGGATATGCTGTGATTTTTTTTATTCATTTTGCGCTACATGTGCGAGGCATTGATTATAATGCTGGGAACGAGAATAAAAGCGAAACTGAATAAAATGGAAGGTTTCTGGCTCTTCTTGGCTGGCTGTCCATTCTTATGCTCGAACTCACCTGGTCGCACCCGTACTTTTATAAACGCTTTTTGTTTCAATGCGGTTTAACGCATGCATGAACGCACATTTTATGAGTGCAAAATTAAACAGTTGCAGTTAAGCTTTGCCCTGTTTACATGTTTCTCACTTCTGTTAGTGAATAAGTGTCAGAGGAAGGGCAGTGCAGTCCACGACACCGGAGAACTAGGCGGTGTTATGAAATTAGAAAATTTTCAGGCATAGTATGGGGTCTCCTGGCGCGCGAGACGGGTAATTGGGAATATGTGATATGCTTTTCTCCTGCAGTACACATAAACTATATAGGAAGACTAATACGACGCCGACAATGATGATCCCTGTGTGGTAGTCAAGTTCGCGCTCATTGACCTGCTCATAGTATATTTACGTAGGCCAGTTGCTTGAAATGCATGTTTGAACGGCAGCACCAACAACGCAAGTACACAGAGAAAAGGACCACTGTACGCGGCGCGGAACAGCACCATGTTTTGTGCTCTCTCTTATCGATACGTGTGTAGTTTTTTCTGTTGTTATAGGCTTGAAACTGCTTTTAGATTCGTATTCGCCCGGATCAGTCTTCTGGAAATTTGGGCTTGCTGGTTCATGATCTTCGGGTGGTATAGCGCAGACCTGTCTACGTGCGTTGCTTTGTGTACCGTGTTCTTATAGGCTTAGCTACGCCCATGCTACATGTTGCCCTGTCCCGCCTCCACTTCTGCAATAGCCGCGTCTGTTCAATGAAGCGCGTACCCGCGGGTCTTTGTCGCCGCAGCTACCTGAATGCTTCGTTCAGCCTACCCCCCGAAGTGGCCGGAGCGATGCTGCAGTTTCCTGTGGACCTGTACCTCCTGATGCGCAAGAAAGGTCCAGCGAGCAACGTGCTGTTGTCTCCCTGGTACCTGGCCTGCATGATGGTGACCGCGTACCACGGCTCGTCCGGAGCCACCCGGCTGCAGATTGCACGCGCACTCCACACGGATGACGACGGCAGCATCGTGGGGCGGCTGGATGACCACGCGAGCCGCCTTCTCGGCCACGGCTACCGCCGGCCACATCACACCCACTCGGGTACGCACACGCACAACTCCAACTACACCGGTATGGGGCGTAAGCCTGGGGACATTGTTGCCTCGGAACATTGTTGTCTCCCTCACACCTATAGACAGTCTTTGAAATTTCCTATACTCGCCTCGTTGGAACAATTGGCTCCTTCATGTAAGATTATCGAAGGTGTGATGAGAACATGGCACAAATTTACTTACTAAAATTACTTGAGGGAACTCTAACGCTATCATCCTTGAGCTACCATAACACATCTTCGTGCTTGTGTCTTCAAAGCGTTCTTGTGGCTTTATTTGTGATGCTTCATGTGATATAAGGTGCTTTAGGTGTCCTACTGTAATCTGCATAATTGGTGAAGCAACATGCCATCTTTCTAAACGCAAAGCTCAATCGGTGACTGAGTAAATGCATAATCGCTGCGAATTGTTGCACTGTTTACGCTTTATTTTCTTCGAATTGGTCATTATGCAAATCCATGAAGCTATTTGAAACCAGAAGGACAAAGTTTATGCAAATCTGTGCACTGACTGTCATTCACATAGTAGCCTATCCGCCACACTACCAACTCCCACAAACACTATAGCCCCATTGTTTCTTGTGGTAATTTTTGTAGGAAGCTCTGCGCTGCCACCAGGCTCCTTCAATACTTTTCGTTTGGTCAGGCAACTTGCCCGAAAGTTCCATATAGGGACAGAAGGTGGCACGGGGGGCGCTGACGTAGCAGATGGGCAACAACCTGCAACGCTGGAAAGGCGGGCTGCGCGATCGTGCAAATGTAACACCGGGAAAGGCGCCTCTTCCACGTTCATTTCAGAATATTTGCAGACTGAACAGGTAGCGGGAATGTTAGCAAAAAAATTTAGTGCGCGATGTGTTTGTGCTTAAGTTACACACGGCAGCTTTCTGTCGCATTCCTCGCACAAAAGGTTGCGGTCGGATGTCTGTATTTACTCCATTCGCTAGTTAGTTACATTTCGTAGGCAAGTTAATTATTAGCTGATTAGGTAGTAAGTAGCAAGTTATATTTGGTTAGTTATTTCAATTAAACCAGTTAGCTAGGATAGTCACCTAATCATGTTATGTAGTGTCTTTGAGCAGAATTACGCGCAGGAAGAGACGAAGTTGACAGGACAGACGCTCACATTACAACTGAAATTTACTGAAAAGTTTCCAGGACATGGAGGGCCGCACATGCGCACTCAGGAGACAGATATAAAACTCATGCATAAACGCATGCAAAAGTTCTAAAATGGTAACGCCCAAGGAGATAGCTAATTTCTTTATCTGTCAGCGCGCATGACGCGACACCTACACACGAGGCAGATTGAGCGGATTGTGCGGCCAGCCTCAAAAATTTCCATCAGCAGTCAGTCATTACACTTGTTAATTATCGTTGCATCTTTAAATAGCGCAGTGCAACCGCAACCTATGATGTGCGCAGGTAGGTGCATACCACCCGCTGCAGCCTTTAAAGACGCTGCGTGCTCCTTGAGTCGGTCGTTTAAACATCGACCCGCTTGGCCAATGGAAACTTTACCACAGCGCAGTGGAATCTGATGCTATTTAAAGATGCGCTGCGCGATTTAAAAATGCAACGATTTTAAACAAGTCTAAGGACAGACTGGTTAGGGAAATGTTTGAGGCGGGCCAGATGTCCGCGCAATCTGCCTCGTGTGTCGGTGTCCCGTCAGTTGCGCTGACGAATAAAGAAATTAGTTATCTCCTTTGGCGTTAGCATTTTATTGCGATAGCAATTATATGGACACTTCAACCGGATTTCTACCGTCGGCGTCACTGTCGCCGTCGTCGTCGTCGTCGTCGCCATCGCCGTGAGGTTCCATATAGATTCCAAGGGTGATAAAATCGTCGCCGCGCGCCGTATGCGCGAGCGAAAGCGCGCGGGGGACGCGCGCTATCACGGAGGGCGAACGCATGGCGGAAAGCAAACGCGACCGTCCCGCGAAAGGCCATTGGGGTATGGGAGGGAGGGAGGCGGGGCGGCGCTGTGCTCCGGCGCCAAAGGCGTATCTTACCACTCAATCTCCCACGCGAAAGCAAGAAACGGGAAGAGGGAGGGAGGGGGGGGGGGGCAGCTTCTCCTCTGCCAACAACTTCTCTGCCCGGCGGTCGCCCGCACCGTATCTCATCTCCACACGGCTCTGACCTTTGTATGGGCTGTGCATTTGCCGCTCAGTTTCCGTTGAAGCGATAGACCGCGCGAACTTGCGCTTGCTGCCAGCGTTTTGACAGTCTTTGGCTGCGGTCATTCAGTGTGATCTATTCATGTTTGCTTGTGCGCGCTGACACCACGATTGTTAATTCAGTTAGTAAGCCAATGTGTCCAAGTTTATGCAGGCGATAAAACTACTATCCCTACTCCGAATAGCGCTCTACTAATTTGCTATCGCAATCGATGCTTCGCCTTTCGGGCGAAACTGCGACATTTTTTTTACAACTTTGCATGTGATTATGTATGAATTTCGTGTCTGCCTCCTGACTGCTAATGTGCGACCCTCTGCTTCCTTCAAACTTTTGAGTAAGTTTCTGTTGTAAGTGAGCGTCTGTCCTGTCCACTTCGTTTCTTCCTTCACGTAATTGCGCTAAACGACACTACATAATGCACCAACTGGCTCAACAGTCTATGCTTAGTTAGGTTAGTTGAGGTCTTTATTAAGGCGAAAGCGCTAGGTGTCTATGTTGGCGGTGCCCTTGGAAGTGACCTTGGCGAAACTGCGCCGTCGGGAAAATTCGCCGACGCCGCCAAAAATGGTCGTATTGACGTCACATTTGTCAGGAGTAAATTAGTGGCTATGAAAAAAAAATTTCGTACATTTCGGTCTGGGTGGGAAACGAACGCGGGCCTCCGGCGTGTGATACGAGCCCGCTTCCCTGAAACCACGGCTGCTCCATGGTTCTAGCTTAAGAAAGGCGTACGCGTGTCTAGTGCGTGCGTGATTGCACGGGACACGCCGCAGCCACCACGCTGACTAAAGTACGTGTGGCCTAGTGCGTGCTGCACTTACTACGTTAAGTGTTCATATGTGACGTTGAGGAGGTCGCCTTAGTGCCACACGTGTACTTCCCATTGCGGTTCGTGGTGTGTTGCAAGTGTAACCCCGATTTTATAACTTCATATATTACGAAATATACAGCAGGCTTTGACCTTCTTGGGGGACAAGAGTGTAACACCTGCCGAGATTTTTAGTTTAGGTAGTTTAGGTAGCAAGTTTAGTTATTAAGGTAGGTTTGATGGTTAGATTAGTAATCAGTTGACAGACACCGGGTGACTGGATGAGGCTGTCGATACGGCTTTGAAAAGCAGTCCAGCTAGTCCTTAAAAATCCTCGGAATGGTGTTTGCTTCAAGCTTAGGTCACTCACATTGCAGCGACACAAAATGTCCGTTCACTGTGCCCACGTCTACACTGCTTCGCTGTGGAAATGTTTTTAACCCGTACGAACATGTTTCCAGTCAAATGTGAAGCCAAGAGTCTCTCGCCGCGGAACGATTCACTTCCACTTGTCTCCTAAGTCCGCGTCGGTAGGGAACAAAAGAATTATTTTGTTTCGTCGGCATCCTTGCTGCTCTACCGACAGGCAGGCAGGCAGGGAATGTTTAAGCACTGTTGCTAACACGACGCATCCATGTGACCACACGGAGAGAGATGGTACCGTGCAAGAATTGAAACGCGAGCAGCTACAAACAGCAACGCACACCTTTTACGTGTAAACACATAAAAGTGTAAGTGCAATCATTCTGTCGCCACTTTCTCACAATTGAGTAATCCCGAGTGTACCTATTGAAGTACAAATTAGGCCAGTGTTACAAATGCAGGTGAAACTGGAAACGAAATAACACATTGTGCTGCTTTCGACATTGTAAGCTTTTCAGTTTTGAACACGGTACAGAGAGGGGGCGCAAAATTGCCCCTTGCGCCTAAAATGGCAGTCGACGTTTGCGCAAAGTCTGCGTACGCACAGAACATCTATGGCATGCCTTCTCCGGAACCCTTCTCTTCTTCAATCAGCGCCGCGCTGTGTCGAACGCATGCGCTATTAGAAACGCTCCCATATCGTTAAGCAGGAGTTACGAGACCAGAAGAAAAGTACAGAAAGACTCTGCTGCCACTGAGATACAAAGACAATAGATCCCGCTTCGTGTCTTGATACCTTTAGCTTTGATCTCGGTGCGTTAAGTTTCTTTTATGTAGTACAGCACAAACTTGCCTGACAGCCACATTTCAAGGATTTGTTTTCGCCATGCTGGTCATTCGTACGGGAGGTGCACGGAACACGTCAAAAATGAGCGGCCAAATTTGTATTTTCAAAAGTTAAGCAGGAAGCACCCGAAAGAGGAAGAAGTTTCGCTAGTTGCATTTGCGATGAATCTTATTCAGACAGCAGCATTACGCTTAAGTTCTAGCAAAGCACCTTCAGCATACAAGGATGGGGCTGGTGCGATTTGAGGCCAATACAATTTCTTTTCTCTTAATTCAAACGTTGGCTTATTGGGGTTACAGTATTGAAACTGTATTTTGTTAGGACAGATAAAACAAGCCGACTCTCGGTGTGTGCATGAAGGTTGCTGATGAAGTACCGTAGCTGGAAGTAACATTTCCCGAGTTAAATTGGATTCCAATAACAGGGCGCCACTTCAGATGAACTAAGTCATGATTAGAGTGCAGGAAACCTATTATGTACGCTCCTTTCTTGACGTGCTTAGCAGTGGGCAGTCTATAGTTATCTGACAGGGCATACCTGGTTGACTGATGCCCGCATTGGCTGAGGGGCGCGTGAAATTACTACTTATGAGTATACTGTAACAGAGGTAACATATTTTCCGAGTGCAGTGGAATGTAGGGGTAAGAGAGATAAGAGAATATCTAATGCAAAAAGAAAGCCGAGAAGTTGGCCGGAGAAGCTCGTCTCTAGCCAACTACTGTTTACAGAGCCCTGAAACACTTCTTGAGCATAATAGGGAAACGTTGCGGATCTGTCTTGAAGGCTGCTGTGAACACGTGAGCCAAATATTACTGCACTGCATGCCGCAGGGAATTTACGATCTCGTCAAAAACAGCGAAAAATCGCTAGCTCTCGCTTTCGCAATATCGTCATGGAGCGGCAGTGCAAGCAGTTGGTCCCGCCACACTGTTGGCTGATTTCGTGATCGCGAGAGCATTCTCAGAAATACCTAATTGCGAATTTCGGGCTAAATATATGTCTGCGATCTCAAAATACAAAAAAATTATGGTCAAGGTTCTCAGCAGACGGACGAGAGAGAAGCGAAACGGCGCGTTGCGCGAAACTCACACGTAATGGTTGCAGCGCGGAACCGTTGGCTTCGGCTGCGGTGGGACGAGTTGTGGCTACTCCGTGCAGTTGCAGAATGTAGCTCAAATGCAGTTCGAATCCAGCTCAAATCCTGTTAAAATCTATAGCGCTTAATGCAGCTTCAATTCTGCTCAAATCCTTCGCTTGCGTACCGTATTTACTTGCATAATTAACGCACTTTTTTTTTCCAAAACAATCTGCGCCAACTTGGGCGGTGCGTTTGTTATGCGGGGTAAAATTATGAGCAATTTTTTTTCCGCGGCCACCTTTAAAAAAGTCGCAGTGTCTCCCGTAAGGCCAACGATCGATTGCGATAGCAAATGCGTTGACAGCTATAGGAAGTAAGGATAGTAGTTTTATCGGCCGTATAAACTTGCAAAGTAATTTAACCAGCATGGTGTCGGTGCGCACACGCAAAACATGAACCCATCACACTCGATGACCGCGGGCATTCACTGTCGAAACGCTGGTTTGAGGAAGCGCTGCAGCAACAGCGAGTGAAGTGACCTTCGTGCCGTGTATCGCTTCAACGCAAACTGAGCGACGATAACGGTGCATGCACAAAGGTATAAGCCGCCGCCACACGTAGACTCAGACCTCGAAGCAGATCGCTGTCACGATAGGGTGCGCGCGGGCGCGCAATGCGCAGTTTCTGCGAAGCCTCCCTGACCTCCCACCGGACCCATGCGCGCGATGAAATACGGCGCGTTTCCTCCCCACTTTACCTCCCTCGAACGCGGGAGATAGAGTCGCGATCGTCGGCGCCGACGGCAAAAATGCGCCTGGGGTGTCGGTATCATTGCTATCGCAATAAAAGTAGGAGACACACAGTACGATTCCATGTCTGATACGGCGTCCGATACAATCGTACCCGTCGAAAACCATATGAGACGCTGAATCGTACTGTCTCTCCTACTTCACGACAGCAAGTTCAGGGTGCGTTTATTAGGCGGGAGAAAAAAAATTCAAATTTGGAGGACTAAATTGGGTGTGCGTTCATTATGCGAGTGGGTTCATTACGCGAGTAAATACGGTAGTTCAAATCCAGCGTTAATGCAGATCCACTAACGTGAAACCTGGGGAAGTGTGAAGCAGGGATGCGCCGGTGCTGGAGTAGCTCTGGAGGGAGGAGCAATCGAGCGCTTGTGGGGTGGTGGCGCCCTCTCTTGCACTGCGCTGCTACCTGTCTGGCGTTTCAGAACCAATTTTAACGAGTTGCTGCTAAAAATGCGCTTCATGCTTAAATATTCTTGTCTTATAAATTATTCTGAATCACGTTCGTTTATTTTGAACCGGTTTTGATCAATTCTGCACTTGTTTTGATCCTGTTTTGAGCACATGTGCGGAGCGTGATCACGACGGACGCCGACGCCGACAACCCAGGCCCCTAAAGTGCTTCGCACTTAAAAACCATTTCATCTTCGCAATGCTGGTCTACACACCGAAATTCCGCGTAGTTGCGCCTGCTGAGCATGGCCTCCGAGATGGCAGGTGGCATGGTGCATAGCGTAGTGTACCGAGGCCGCCACGGGGTGCCGCGACGAGTCTTTTCCCTGGCAGGACACTTGTCTTAAACGGGGCTTTCTTTGCCCTTTTAACTTCTCGGCTGTGTAGCTTCCAGTGCGCTAGCGGAGACGAAAAAAGGAGAAAGCCCAGTATTGGTGCGATAAGTCCACTTATAAGTGAGGAATGAGAAAATTTTTTGTTTGCTGCATAAAATTCGTTAGGGGACATGCTTTAATAGAGAGAAAAGTGTTTCAGGGCCCCTTCAAGTGTTGGCTGTCGTCAACTGCGTAGTTATGAATATTGAATTTAATAAAAATTTTCCTATACAGTTTGTTGACAAGGCAGCTACGCGCATTCGCTAATAAATCCCTAGGGGTTTCTTCATATTTACGTGTTCCAGAATCCTTGTCGGACATCCAGGCATAAACGAGAAATTATAACCCTTAATGAGAAGTAAAATCAGAAACACCTTTTTATTTTCTAGTGCAGTCGTCGCAAAACGGACCAAAATCTTAGTACGAAATGTTTCATCACGGCTATGGGATGGGTCCCTTATTTACAGGGCATTTATGTTTACGAAAAGAGCATAACAATCACGGCACCATAGATGCACGTGGAAATTCCATAGGAGAATGGTCTAGCACAGCGTTTCTGTTACAAGAAAGTGAATGCCTCTTGCGTGGTTTCAACAGGTGTCAACGTGACCTCGTACTTTGCCCTGTACCACGACGTTCGCGTCAAGCGGTCCCCGGACTTCGAGGAGCCCCTTTCAAACATGGACAACCGCCTGCACATCCGTGACTTTGTCGACAACCCCGAGCAGTGCCGCCTCGCCATGGATGGATTCTTTCGCGCCATGGCGGGTTTTGTCTTTGATCAAGACGTATTTGCCGGAGACAACTTCGATTCGGGCACGCACCTGGTGTTGGCCAGCGTGATTTGCTTCAGCTCGCGCTGGTTCATCCCAGGAAACGCACCGCGCTCTACCGGTCACTTCCGCAGCGAGTCCGTTCAGGGCGGAAGCGATGACAAGGTGCCGACGATGTGCCTGACCGGAAGTTTCAGATTTGCAGAGTTCGCCGATGGCGACGGGTTCGACGTGTCTGTCGTGGACATTCCGTACCAGGACCCTCGACGATCCATCGCGATCTTCCTTCCGGCGAAGTCGTCGAGCCTCGAGGCCGTTGAGAAGGCTCTCACGGCGGCCAAGATCCTCACCTGCCTCAGCCGCCTCGAACGCCATCGCCTGGTGGAGGTGACCCTTCCCCGGCTGGACGTGAAGTGCTTGACGGACCTCAAGCGCACTCTACCCCTGTTGGGCGTTGTGGAGGCTTTCGGCAATTCTGCCGACTTCAGCAACATCGCACCGGTTGTGGGACTGAAGCTGTCGGCAGCCCGGCACCTCGCCGTCTTCCATGCGGGGCACAAGGGTCCCAACACAGTGCATGCTCAAGTCACTGCGAAGGAAGTCGCTCGCAGCGCCAACAGTGGCAGTGTTGCTAAGTTTACGGTCGATAGACCGTTTTTATTCGTTGTGCTCGTGCGGGACCCAGACACCGTGCTACTGCTCGGTTCGGTGACGCGCGTTGTGTGAACTTGTTTTGTGAACGCATACTTTGCTCTATTTGCTGTTTATGCGCTGATTTCGAAATTTCTTGCACATTTTGCCATCCGCTGTGTTATATGCATTGAATCGCCAATCAAACGTCGAAAGTGTTGTGCGTTTTCCTTTTTCGAAGGATGGTGTTACAAGTATAATCTAAAAATATCAACAATGAACTTAGTACGCATGTGGCTCGTCAGCTGTGCACCAAGACAAGTCCCTTGAAGTCGAGGGCTTTTGTGTTCATTTGGCTGATGCTGCGCCTTAAATCGTACAACTTATACTATATAAACGTACTTGGACAAACGTATAATCACTGCCATATTACAAAAAAATACGATAAAATCAGTATGTGATGATGATGATGTGTGGTGTTTTGTGGCGCAAGGGCCAGTTATGGCCAAAGAGCGCCATGCCAGTGTTTGTGAGTGTGCAGTGGAACGATGAATTCTGAGAAGTACATGAAGCATGGCTGTAAAGGGGCCTAAAAATAATCGCTGTAAAGTGCGTAAAATATACATGTACTAAAATCATGGCAATGACTCATGAGGTGTACTATGAAATGAAGAATGCACTGAGAAAGAATGACACGGTATTTAAAATATTTAAAATGCAGTAATTGGCAAATAGCACTACTGTCTAAACAGAGCCCTTGAACCACAAGGGCCTGGAGGCATGTGCTATAAAAAACTGCTATCACAGCGACATCCTCTGGAAAGAGGATGCGCTACGACCTTAATGGGCTAATAACATGCAGGACCACATCGTTCAAGAAATCGACGACTGCTTTGGCGCTATAAAGCGGTTCTTCACCAAGAAACATGATGGGATGAAGAGGCACATGATACCGGTACGCCTGAGGAAAATATTTCTTTCTCTCTGTTTCGGCTTCCCGACACTCCACGAGGACATGGAGGACGGTCAGCCTCTCACCACATCTACCACAGGTTGGCGGTTCATCACCAGTAAGCAAAAAATTGTGGGTGCCATATGTATGTCCTATTCTTAGACGACAGAACAGGACATCAGTTCGTCGTGTTTTCGTTACGGGGGGCCAGAAACCTAATTGTGGTTTTATCAAGTGAAGCTTGTTATTTATTTCAGCATCCCACAAGCGTTGCCAGTGGCTTCGCAGTTTCTTTCGCAGGAAAGGCTTCAAATCTGTTGCAGGAACAGCAGCTGTAGGGAGATGTAATGCCTGAGATGTAACTGATGTGGCCATTTGGTCTGCTCGAACATTACCCTCAATGCCTCTATGGCCCGGCACCCAGCATATAATGACATGCTGGTTAGATATATACGCTTTACACAGAATGGAATATAGCTCATTAAGTACCGGGTTTTATTGCGATAGCAATTATATGGACACTCAAAAGCAGATTTCTGCCGTCGGCGTCGCCGTCGCCGTCGCCGTCGCCGTGAGGTTCCGTATGACGTCATTTGGAGATGAAATCGTCGCCGCGCGCCGAACGCTGTATGTGCGAGTGAAAGGGCGCGAGGGGCGCGTCTTTCACGGGAAGTGAACGCACGGCGGAGAACAAACGCGCGTTCTGCGCCGTGCTCGCTTAAGGGCTGCAGAATTAGGCGTCTCGTTTCTCCTTTACAATCACCATATATGTAGAGCAAACGCGCCTTCTTCAGACGCGCGAGAGGCCGTGGGGGAGGGGGAAGGAAGGGACGCGACGTTTAGCTGCGGCACCAAGTGCCTATTTATATGAGAGGCTCCAGCAACAGTCACCAACGCCGCACGCATTTAGAGCTAACGCGGGCAAAACGCCGATGGCGTCGACAACAGTTCTGCGTGTTGTTGCTACCAAAGCCGCTCACCTTACTTCGTATGAGATTGCTGTGTTGCTATCGCATTCATTGCTTCGCCCTTAGGGCGAAACTGTGACATTTTTTGTGTTTACAGAGTGATTGCAATGCTTTCACAACACTTTGCGAGTCTGTAAATATGATAGTCTTTTTAAGTTTTGATTTCATTATATACTTTACAGCCGATAATATTGCATAGGCCTCAGCCGTAAAGATACTTGTCTCCGGATGCAGTACACCGGATTCCGAAAACGAAGGACCGATGGCTGCATAAGATACCCCACCATGTGACTTGGAAGCGTCTGTGTAAAACTCTGTACACGAGTATTTAGATTGGAGTTCTAAGAAATGGATTCTAATGTGTGCTTCTGGCGCGTGTTTAGTGACCTCTACGAACGATGTGTCACATTCTATGAGCTGCCACTGCCACGGCGGCAATAGTTTCGCTGGAGCCATAGGACATTGTTCAAGCAGCGGAACACCCATTTCCTCACTGAGGTTCCTCACACGCAAAGAGAACGGCTTTCTCGCTGCAGGTCGGTTACGGAAGAGTGTGGCAGCGGTCATATCGTTTATTGTGGAATAACAAGGATGTTCAATGTTCGCTTGTACTTTCAGAAAATATATAAGACTGCTGTATGACCGCTGCAGATGAAGCGACCATTGATTCGATTCTACGTAGAGGCTCTGGATTGGACTTGTCCTGAAAGCACCAGTAGCGAGACGGATACCCAAGTGGTGAACGGGGTCTAGTATTTTTAACGCACTTGGCGTTGCAGAATTATAAATTATTGACCCGTAATCAAGGCGTGAGAGGACAAGACTTTTATACAAGTTAAGCAAACACTTTCTATCACTACCCCAAGTCGTACGCGACAGAAGCTTTAAAAGGTTCATTGTCTTCAGGCATTTTGCCTTCAGATGCTTAATATGAGGAATGAATGTGAGTTTACAGTCTAAAAACTCGTGCTCGCTGCTCACAGAGAGCGCATCTCCTTTGATTGCAATACTTGGGACTGGCGTTACGCCTCTCTTGTTAGTAAAGAGTATGCAAGTGCTCTTCTGAGCGTTAACTTTAAAACCATTCTCATCCGCCCATTTAGACAATTTGTTTATTCCAAGCTGCACTTGTCGTTCGCAGATGGCAATATTGCATGACTTGAAGGCTATCTGCACATCGTCGACATAAACAGAATAAAACATAGTGCGTGGGATGACTGTGTGCAGGGAACTCATTTTTACAATAAATAGTGTGCAACTAAGCACGCCCCCTTGTGGCACACCGGTCTCTTGGGTGAATGACTTAGAAAGAGCGTTACCCACTCTTACGCGCAATGTGCGATTCGATAGGTAACTTTCGATTGTGTTTAACATGTTGCCACGGACACCCATCGCAGAGAGATCTCGGAGAATGCCGTGGCGCCATGTTGTATCGTAAGCTTTCTCTAGGTCAAGAAACACTGAAAGACAGAACTGTTTATGTATAAATGCATCCCTGATATAAGACTCAATGCGAACAAGGTGGTCTGTTGTGGACATACCTTCCCTGAAACCACATTGGAAGGGGTCTAGTAATTTGTTATTTTCAAGGAAACAGATTAAGCGCCTGTTGATCATTTTTTCAAATAGTTTGCACAGACAGCTTGTTAGCGCTATTGGCCTGTAGCTGCTGGCTAGGGACGGGTCTTTGCCTTGTTTAAGCACGGGAATGACTATAGCTTCCTTCCATGAGGACGGGATATATCCATGCGCCCACATGACATTGAAAAGATACAGGAGTGTTTTCAGCGCTTCAGGATTCAGGTGCTTAATCATTTCATATATGACACGATCACCGCCTGGCGCAGAGTTATTGCAGCAAGCGAGGGATGCTTTCAGTTCAGTTAAAGTAAATGGATAGTTGTAGACCTCACTCGATGAACCTTTATGTTTTAGGGGCTGTCGCTCTTCGCGTTCTTTGACTCTCAGAAATGCTTGTGTGTAGTGGGACGCACTGGAGATATATTCAAAGTGTTCGCCCAGACAACCAGCCTGATCTTCCAGGCTCTCTCCTTGAGTACTTACTAAGGGGAGTGGGTGTACCTCCCGGCCTTTTAATTTATTTACTCGATTCCACACTTTCGTCTCATCCGTGTAAGAATTTATACTGGAGATGTACTTCTCCCAACTCTCCCTTTTAGCACGTCGACGTGTTCTTCTAGCCTGGGACTTTATTTGTTTGAAACTAATCAAGTTTTCGGCGGTTGGAGAGTCGCGAAGTCGTCCCCAAGCTTTGTTTTGATTTTTCCGTGCTTTCTTGCATTCTTCGTTCCACCACGGGATACGACGTTTATTAGCTAGTCCGTTAGTTTGACGGATGCATGTTGTGGCAGTCTCAATTATAAAGCTCGTTATATATGCTACAGCATCGTCTATATTTAAAGAGGCAATATCATTCCTGCTTAAATAAGTTTGTTCTTGGAAGCGTTCCCAGTTAGCCGAGTCAACCTTCCATCGGGGAATGTGTGGGGAACATAGATCTTGTTTTGTCAGTTTTAACATGATTGGGAAGTGGTCGCTCCCAAAAGGGTTCTTCAGAACGGACCACTCCAGGTACGGAATCAGTGTACTAGACACGATACTTAAATCTATGGAGGAGTATGTGTTGTGCGCCATGCTGTAGTAAGTTGGCTCTTTCTTATTAAGTAAACATGCTCCTGAAGAAAAGAGAAAGTTTTCAATTAGGCGTCCTCTCGCATCGCAACGAGAGTCTCCCCACAATGTGTTATGTGCGTTTAAATCTCCGACAACTATGTATGGTGCCGGAAGTTCATCTATGTAGTTCTGAAATTCAGTTTTATTAAGATGATAATTAGGAGGGATGTATATAGAGCTAACAGTGACTAGCCTGTCAAACAATACCCCTCGGACAGCGACTGCCTCTAGGGGCGTAAGAAGTTTCAGTTCTCGACAGGCAACACCTCTGTCAACTACGATAGCAACACCGCCGGATGACAAGAAGGTGTCATCGCGGTCTTTGCGAAAGATGGCGTATTGCCGGAGAAAGTTGCATTGTGTAGATTTAAGGTGTGTCTCCTGAACACACAGCACCTTCGGATTAAACTTGTGTAGGATTTCTTTGACGTCATCGAGGTTGTGTAGAAGTCCTCTGACGTTCCACTGTATTATTTGTGTATTCATGTTGAAAGTGTTTTTTGTGCTGTGTGTAAAGGAGACTAACTTAAGCTACAGAGCCATTCTCGGGCCCTGTGATGCGGGCTTTTTCTTTTTTGGAGCGATCGCGAGATTCTCGCGGCTCCTTAGGCGCTGACGGCGCCGTCTGGCCAGTTGTTGTGTCCATCGCCTCTTGCGAGGCGCTGGACACGCGCTCTTGCGAGCGGTTGGTTTGACGGGAAGGCCTCGCCTCGAGGGACGAGGCCCTGGAGGCCACCAGCCCAGAGGTCGATGGCCCCTTCTTGTGAGTTGGCGGAGCAGCGCTAGCTGCAGCCGCCGAGGGGGCGGATGGCGTCACTGCCGGCTCGCTGCTTGCGGGCCGGGCAGGCGCCGGAAGCCGTTGTGTCGCTGCCCCCTGACGCGCCACATCGGCAAAGGTGTTCTTGGGCAGGTATGATACCCGCCTACGTGCCTCCTTGAATGTGATATTTTCTTTGACTTTAATAGTCACAATTTCTTTCTCTTTCTTCCATGACGGGCACGACCGTGAGTATGCGGCGTGCTCACCATCACAGTTGACACAATGCGGAGTGTTATTGCAAGCTTCGGAGGAATGTTCATTGGCGCTGCACTTAGCACAAGTTTGCCGGCCTCGGCAGTTCTGTGAACTGTGCCCGAATCGCTGGCACTTGAAACACCTCAGAGGATTTGGCACGTATGGCCTAACACGAAGTCTGAGGTACCCGGCCTCGATGGACTCGGGCAGGACACTTGAACCAAAAGTGAGTACTAGGTGCTTGGTCTTGATTTCTTTGCCGTCGCGTCTCATCTTAATTCTTTTAACGTTTATCACATTTTGCTCACTGAAGCCCTCCAAGAGTTCAGCCTCGGTTAGCTCCATTAAATCATCATCTGAGATAACGCCACGGGTGGTGTTCATAGTACGATGTGGGGTTACTGTCACTTGGGTGTCCCCAAATGATACCAGATTGGGCAGTTTCTGATACTGTTTCACATCACGGAGCTCCAAGAGGAGATCCCCGCTTGCCATCCTGGATGCTTTAAAGCCTGGTCCAAAAATATCAGTCAAAGACTTTGAGACAAGGAATGGTGACATTGTTCGTACCGATTTGTTTGAGGTTTCAGAGTGAATGACATGAAATCTGGGGAAATTCTGTGTTTGGCGTCCAAAAAACTGGAACACATCTTCGGTGCGCCCTCTTTTCAGACGGCGATCAGGGAGTGGTGGAAAAGAACTAGCCATAAGAATATCTGGGTTTTCGGCAGCAACGCCAGCCACCCACCATGGAGCCCAACAAGGGGACGCTGCAGGGCCTGTAAACACAAGACCTGCAGACGCCAGCTGTACGTCACCACTATAACCAAATATGGAATATCCAAGGTTGGCTACCCACACAAGGTTAACCCTTGCCGCCCAGAAGATCAGAAGTAAAAGGAAGTGACTAGAAGACAGGAAAGATGGAAAAGTGAAAGAGAAAGACAAAAGACTGAAGAGGGGGACAGGAAAAGGCGACTGCCGATTTCCTCCAGGTGGGTCAGTCTGGAGGTGCCGTCTATGTGAAGCAGAGGCCGAAGAGGTGTGTTGCCTCCGCCGGGGGGCCTTAAAGGTCCGAACACCCAGCATCGGCTCAACCCCCAGGATCCCCCTTTCCCCAGACACGGCTAAGCCGCGCACGGCTACACGCGGGAGGGTCCAACCCTCATGTGCTCGGGTACGTGGTGTCGCAACACACCAAACGCCTGCTGACGCAGACGCCCCTGCGGGAAAAATCAGTATGTATTAATTATAATGAAAAGATGATGGTTAAACTAAAATACACTAAATTTGACCTCACATTATACAATAAAAAGCTCCCCGCTCTTTACATTGCCACCAAGTGTAATCTCTTTTGAACGTAGAGTTCCCTAGAGACACCGGAAAAAACAGATTATGGTCTCTCGTAATACGCTTTCAACTGGTTGATTAGGGTTTGTTTTTTACACAGGTTGTATTTCAACTAGGCTTATTTAACTTCGTACGCACATTAACCGCAGTACTCGCCACATTTTCAATAAATATAATCTAAATGTCAGCCATATTCCTCTCGTGACGTCAGATTGCATTCCGCGTGGTTTGTAAAATACATGATGCTCTGAAGTGCATGAAAACTAATTTACTTCAAAGGCCATAACCAACACAGACGGTTAAAATTTTGCCTACACATCACCCACAACCTACGCACTATTTTCGCATACAGTGACATGGGTCGTTCAGATCATCCAGGACACTGGAAAAGGCTAAAAATAGCAAGAAAACTGCTATCTGCAAAGCTTATAATTTAGTATAATTCGACGCATTGATCACAGTCACTAGTAACATTCCAGCCACATCCCCGATATGCAAACTCGGCACCGCGATAGGAGCAAATAACGAATTTTTAGCGCTTACGTCAAACTATTTCCAAAGCCCCAGGGACGCTGCCCACCTCGGACGATCGTAGCGTAGGCTCACTTTGATGAATAATGTTAGCAGCGGAGCTGGGGCGCTATAACGTAAAATGATTCCGAACTGGTTTGAATCCAATTTCTCCAATGAGCTTCCACGACTGGTCAAAACATTTTCAAAACGTCACGAAAACCACGATAGTTCCCCATCTGATATAAGGTGTACGCACTGATTATGCATGATTGAACCACACAAAAGAAATAATCATTCCTGATTCGACGCCTTTTCACCATTAGCCCTCTGCTATTGGTCCATTGTTTTCTGGCTACGCCCACTTCGCCTGTCTGTCACGCGACGTCACAAAACCACGAAAACTCGCCACGTCAAAGTGACGTCTACGCGAAAAAACACATTAATATGCCAAACAAAACTGAACTTTTTTCTGAATAGCCACAGACTGCTCCATTACGAAAGGAATAGAAGATGGCTGCCCGCCGATCGCTCAGACCCTCGCTCCTCGCACCTGCCGGTGAGCATGCATTTGCGCGTGATAAATCTTTTTGCGTGGCAGTAAAACGTTATCGAGCCCTTTCGGCATGCATACGACATCGATCTGCCAACTTTTCCTTGCTGAGGATCCGTTTTAGCGGCATTCTTATCCTTCCATTGCACGCCGCCGCGATTTTCGACCAGCCATAGCAAACTAAGTAAGGCGAAGCGTATCAATCGGAGAAGCTGGCACCACCCTCTTCATGCGGTTATCTATTTTCCCTGTGCTGGCTCGGCCCCATCGAAATCCTCTCCACTAGAGCGTGCTTCTCGCCCCTTGTCAGTCAATAAGATAAGAAAAACCGCTGAGTAGACAATGTTATTGGTCCTGAAAGCGAACAAAGGTGGCCTCCTATAAACGAGGAGAGTGTTTGATTGGGTTGTTCAGACAACCTTGCGGGTCACCGCCCGATGATTGCGAGGGGGGTTACGTAAATTTGACGTCAGGAGTTAGAAATCAACAGTTTGGAATCATTTCATGTTATAGCACCCGCCGTGGTTGCTCAGTGGCTATGGTGTTGGGCTGCTGAGCACGAGGTCGCGGGATCGAATCCCGGCCACGGCGGCCGCATTTTGATGGGGGCGAAATGCGAAAACACCCGTGTACTTAGATTTAGGTGCACGTTAAAGAACCCCAGGTGGTCCAAATTTCCGGAGTCCCCCACTACGGCGTGCCTCATAATCAGAACTGGTTTTGGCACGTAAAACCCCATAATTTAATTTTTTTTCACGTTATAGCGCCCCTGTTCTTAGCCGAGCATGTGCTGTCGATGACGGCGCCCTCACAAAGGAGCAGAGCCGGGGATGTCACGTGACCCGCTCGCCGGGAGGAGAGGAGCGGACCAATCGGAGCGCGCGCCGGAGAAGAGGGGGACGGGCACCAGGGTATATTACCATGTTTGCGGGGTGCGCTCTTCTTACCATGGATAAAGCCCCTCAATAAAGAAAAGTATAGCGCCATCTTTTGCAGATCGCCGCTTTCCTCCTCTCGTGCCCGTTCTCTCGGCGCTCGGCCCTCCAATTGGCCGAATGCTGTCACGTGCTCTCGTGCTCTTTTTTTTCTTGCTTGTTTTTTGCTCCCGCCGCCATCGCGGTGCCAGACCATTGCGAGGCATCACGCATCGCGTCTGCTTTGCGCTTTTAAGGCGTAGTGTTCGCGATGCCGTGTTTCTCCGCATTCGGGTGCAGAACACACGAAACAGACGGCAAGCCACTCTTTCGGATTCCATCTGCGAAGCGAGATGCGGCGCAGAGGAAAGGAAGGTCTGGCTTCAAAGAATCAGCCGGGCTGATTTAATTCAACCCAACACAATGGTCCCGGCTGTGTGAGGTAAGCGAGCGATTCTTCAATGACCCCTAATCTCATATGCTGCCACTTGCTGTGTGAGGCTTCGTTAGTTTTGTCCCTCCTAAGTGCCGCATTGTTCACGCTGCATGTTCGCGCTGCATTTGCAACTTTCGTGGCCGGATTTCATCATGTCTTCAAACGCACGTGGTTTTTGTTGACTCGGTTATAGAATCCATGGCGTTGTGTTTGTGTGGCAATATTGTCACGACCTCGCAGGAGACGCGGAAGCCGGCGTACAGCACTTATAGAAGCACTTTATATGAGCAGCAAACGCAACGTCGTTGTCGTCTCCGTTTTTCTACCCGCGCGCTACTTCAGCGTCGTTTCCATGGCCGGGCACATACCCGCGCGACGATATAGCATGTTACATTTGCCCCTCCTTTGAAAGAAGCATCGTCCCGATGCGCCAAGCGCCCAAGAAAGTGCAGTGATGGTGCAAAAGCGAGGTCATGATGCAAAATATGGCTTCATACGGAGCACGTGCACAACCTCGGGCAGATGCTGCCGGCGTTTGGAGCAGTAAGGACTGTCGGGCACAACTTCATAATTCACGTCACTGATGCTACGTAGAACTGTGTATCGCAGGAGCTTCTCAGATAGCCTCCGCCGACGAATAGAAGTCCAAACCCACACCTGGTCGCTGACGTTGTACGTAACGGGTCTGTGTCGAAGATTGTAGTGTCTGGCATCGTAGTTCTGTTGCGCTTGGATGCGCAAGCGTGCAAGCTGCCTTGCTTCCTCGGCGCATTGCGTAAACTCCTCGGCACCAGTCTCGTGATCACCACACTCGTGTGGCACCATCGCGTCCAACAGTGTTGTTACTTCCCGGCCATAGACGAGGCTGAAAGGTGTCACGCGTGTTGTCTCCTGGCGAGCCGTGTTGTACGCAAATGTAACATAAGGTAAAATCTCGTCCCAGTTCTTGTGGTCGACGTCGATGTACATACTCATCATATTTACCAGAGTCTTATTCAAACGTTCTTATTCATTCATTGGTTTGGTGGTGATAAGCGGTTGTCTTGCGGTGAGTTGTACCACTTAATCGCAACACGGTATCCAGAAGCGCGGCCGTGAAAGCAGAACCTCTGTCTGTAATGACCACTGCGAGAGCGCCATGCCTTAGGACGACGGCTTCGATGAAAAATCGTGCTGCTTCGGCTGCTGTTCCCCGCTGGAGAGCACCTGTTTCGGCGTATCGGGTAAGATAATCAGTGACGACGATTATCCATCTATTGCCGGCAGAAGACACTGGAAATGGACCTAAAAGGTCCATGCCAACTTGTGCAAACGGCGCTTGTGGTATCTGAACAGAATGCAGCAGTCCAGCAGGCTTGACGGGTGGGGTTTTGAGGCGCTGGCAATCCCGGCATGTCTGGACATAACGTTTCACGACCGGCGCAAGTCTTGGCCAGTAATACTTTAGCCTAATTCTGGATAATGTGCGGGAGTAGCCCAAGTGACCAGCGGTCGGCTCGTTGTGACAGGCGTGTAGGACTTCGTTCCGTAGAGATGCGGGAACGACAAGTAGGTAGCTGCTGCCACTGGGTGAAAAGTTCTTTTGTAGAGAACGTCATGACGCAAGCAAAATGAAGGCAGCGCTCAGACGAATAACCTCGGCACGCAGCTTGTTTTTCCCTCTAAGTAATCAATAAGAGGAACCAGTTCTGCGTCCTCGCGTTGCAGGCGTGAAACGGCGACATCGTCTACCATGCCTAGAAAAGCCGCGTCGTCATCGTCGTGCAATGCAGTCTCAACCGGCGACCGAGACAGGCAGTCGGCGTCGGCGTGCCGCTTCCCCGATTTGTAGACAACAGTGAAGTCGAACTCCTGGAGCCGAAGGCTTCAGCGCGCTAGCCGATCAGCTGTATCTTTGAAATTAGTCAGCCAGCAAAGTGCATGGTGATCACTGACGACGGTGAAACAGCGACCGTATAGATATGGGCGAAATTTGAGGATGGCCCAGACTACCGCGAGGCAATCTTTTTCTGTAGTGGAGTAGTTAGTCTCCGTTCTGGATAGGGTCCTGCTGGCGTACGCAAGCACTCTTTCGGTGCCGTCCTGCCGCTGAAGAAGCACTGCGCCAAGGCCGACATTGCTAGCATCGGTATGAAGAATCGTCGGGGCGTCTTCGTCAAAGTGTGCGAGCACAGGAGGCGTCTGCAGCCGCTGCCGTAGCTCGTCAAATGCCCGTTGCTGCTCTTCGCCCCACACGAAGGGGACATCTTCGCGGGTGAGATGTGTTAATGGACACGCGATGCGCGAAAAGTCCGCAATAAACCGCCGGTAGTAGGCGCAAAGGCCCAGAAAACACCGCACGGCGTTTTTATCAGATGGCGTCGGGAAATTAGCGACGGCAGCGATTTTATCAGGGTCAGGTCGAACACCTTCATGACTAACCACGTGACCGAGGAATTGAAGTTCCTCAAAACCAAAATGGCACCTTTCCGGTTTCAAAGTTAGGCCTGCTGAGCGTATTGCCTCAAAGACCGTCTTCAGTCTCCGTAAGTGTTCGTCGAACGTGGCTGACAAAACAATCACGTCGTCGAGGTACACTAGGCAGGTTTGCCATTTGAGGCCTGAGAGTACCGTGTCCATGAGTCGTTGAAACGTTGCTGGCGCAGAACACAAACCGAAGGGAAGCACCTGAAATTCATAAAGTCCATCGGGTGTCACAAAAGCGGTCTTTTCACGGTCTCTCTCATCAACTTCGATTTGCCAGTAGCCGCTTTTCAAGTCCATCGACGAAAAGTAACGTGCGTTTCGTAGCCAGTCCAGTGAATCATCGATACGCGGTAGCGGATAAACGTCTTTCTTTGTGATCTGGTTGAGTTTTCGATAGTCGACGCAGAAGCGCAGACTACCGTCCTTCTTTTTCACCAATACGACAGAGAGAGAGAAAAAAGGTAAAGGAAAGACAGGGAGGTTAACCAGACATTAGCTCCGGTTGGCTACCCTGTACCGGGGGAGGGGTAAAGGGATTCCACAGGAGAGAGAGAGAAAAAATAAGTACAAAAAGGGGAAAAAAAGAAAGAAAAAAAATCACACACACACACACACACACACACACACACACACACACACACACACACACACACACACACACACACACACACACACACACACACACACACACACACACACACACACACACACACACACACACACACACACACACACACACACACACACACACACACACACACACACACACACACACACACACACACACACACACACACACACACACACACACACACACACACACACACACACACACACACACACACACACACACACACACACACACACACACACACACACACACACACACACACACACACACACACACACACACACACACACACACACACACACACACACACACACACACACACACACACACACACACACACACACACACACACACACACACACACACACACACACACACACACACACACACACACACACACACACACACACACACACACACACACACACACACACACACACACACACACACACACACACACACACACACACACACACACACACACACACACACAAAACAGAACTGTTTCTGTGGGCATTGTCACGGAGTCTGCGAAGGCGTTCTAGTGTTGAATAGTGTCAACGTCCCATCCTACGTCACACAGTGTGGAGTCACAATTTGTCACCGAGTTCGGTGTCTTTTAAATAACGCAGCAGTGCCTTCAAGGTGGCTCGCGCTGTTGTTCGTGTAGGCCAGTTTACAAGGATGTTGATTTGCGTTATTAAGCGTTTGTCCAGTTGACCTATCGTGGCTGAGAGAGCTGCTCTCTGCGGGTTAAAACGAGGGCACTCACAAAGAAGGTGTGCGATTGTTTCGTTGCACCGGAAGAGCGTTCGAATCACAGTCGGTCAGATAGGCCGGTGGCTCGCAAGAAGCGCAGAAGCGCCTCCACGGCCTTCTTCTGTGACGTTGGGTCCAGTCTGTGGTGGGGAATTTTTTCTTCCGACAGAGGCCGGTCGTCCAATTGGTTGAACGCGTTGGTAAGAGACTGTCGTTGCGCGCTGTCCTGCGGGCAGTCGCACAAAATATGTACAATTGATTTTTCATTGCCGCAGTGGTCACAGGCTGTGCTGTCGGCCATTCCTATGCGGAACGTATAGGGGTTGGTAAACGCAACGCCCAACCATAATCTGCACAAAAGTGTTGCGTCTCCTCGGCGAAGCCTTGATGGTACTCGAGGGCTTAGGGTTGGGTCCAGAGAGTATAAGCGAGCATGCATGAAGTGCGATTCATTCCATTGTGACCTTGTGCGTTGGCGAGCGAGCACGCGGAGCTTCCGTGCAGCGTCAGTCCTAGAAAGTGGAATGGGTCGTTTGTGATCTTCTTTATGAGCTGTGCGGGCAGCTTGATCGGCCCGTTCATTGCCGATAATTCCACAGTGACTTGGAAGCCACTGAAAAGTTATTTCTTGCCCTATCTCAGTCAGATTGTGTATTGCCTCGGCAATCTCAAAGACCAGCAGCTCGTGTGGACCGCGGCGTAAACGTGATAGTAGAGACTGCAGAGCCGCCTTTGAGTCGAAGAAAATTGTCCATTTGTCTGTCACTTGATCACTAATGAATTGCAGCGCGGCACAAAGTGCTGCGAGCTCTGCTGGCGTCGATGTTGTGACGTGAGACGTCTTGAATTTAATAGTTGTGCCCATCGTTGGTATCACCACTGCCGCGGTAGAGCTGTTCGGCAGGACGGAGCCGTCGGTGTATGTATGGGCAGAGTCTTAGTACTTGTCGTACAACAGGAGTAAGGCGAGCTGTTTAAGGGCTGGTGATGACAGCTCTGCTTTTTTCTGGGTGCCAGGTATTGTCAGGTTGATATTTGGCTGGGTAAGGCACCACGGAGAAATCGAAGGTCTTGCGGCAGGAGTGAAGCAAGTTGGTAATGATTCACCATGCGTGGCTACTGTTTGGCAGAAAGAGGTACGTTGTCTGTCCGCTGGCAGAGATTCCAGGTGGTGGTGGGGAGCCCGGGCAAGATGTCGTATATGTGTACTTAATGCTTCAACCTCTATGTGAGTCTTGGCGAGGCGGTCTCCAGCAATTGCTAAAGTCGCTACTGTGGATGCACTCCGAGGCAGGCCTAGGCAAATGCGGAGCGCTTGTGCTTGAACCCTTTGTATGGTGCGCAGACTCATTTTGTTTAGGTTAGTTAAGACTGGCAAGCTGTACCGCAGGAAGCCAAGAAACAGCACATTGTATAGATGCAGCATAGCACTTGTGGACATTCCCCATGTCTTTCCAGTGAAGAACTTAAAGAGGTGACAGATGCCTGTTAACCGCTTCTTCATGTATGAAACATGATGGCTCCATGACATGTCTCTGTCATTTATAACGCCTAGAAACTTGTAAGATCGAATGTAGGGTATTCTTTGGCCATTTATCAATAGACTGTAGTGGGCTTCCGTGTAAATGCCACAAGTGCGCATTTCTCAGACGCTTTTCCAGACCTCGATTCCGGAGGTAAATAGCAGTCTGAGATGCGGCTTTCTGGATCCTCGCACGCAGTTGTAGGCGTGTTACTGCAGACGTCCAAACGCAGATGTCATCCGCATACATTGATAGCTGAACTGTGCTTGGCAGGTGCTCAAGGACAGAAAGGAGAGTCAGATTAAACAGCAGAGGGCTGAGGACACCGCCCTGGGGGACGCCGCGGTAACTGTAATGTAGAGAGGTGGGGCCGTCCTCAGTGTTCACGAAAAAGGATCGCATGGAGAGGTAGTCGCGTACCCATTGAACCATCCGGCCGCCCACACCTACCTCTTCGAGAGCAGTATGGCTTCATGTGTAATGTTGTCATATGCCCCTTTCACGTCGAGAAACAAGGAAGCGCAAAGACGCTTTCGGCATTTTTTGTGCTGAACGTAGGTGACTAGGTCGACGACGTTATCTATCGATGATCGACCACGGCGAACGCCCGTCATAGCCTCTGGGTAAATGTTGTGGTACTCTAGGTGCCACTCCAGGCGTTCTAGGATCATTCTCTCCATTACTTTGCCCACACAACTAGCCAAAGCGATCGGGCGATACGATGAGATCTCCAAAGGCGATTTGCCAGGCTTCAGTAGTGGAACCAGGCGACTGGTTTTCCAGCTTATCGGGAGCGTGCAATCTCGCCAAGATTCATTGTAGAGCTCTAGGAGAACAATGCTTGCGCGCTCACCCAGATGACGTAGGGCTCTGTAAGAAATGCCATCAGGTCCTGGAGCCGATGTGCGCCCACACAAAGCTAGTGCTGCCTTAAGTTCATGGATTGAAAAAGTTAGATCCATGCGTAATCTCGCGGTGGTGGAGAGCTACTCCAAGGCGGAAATTGTTGGGAGAAGCGAGTTGGCCGGATAATCTGGCGCAGAACTCTTCTGCCACGTCAATATCCAGTCGCTGTTGTGAAAGGGCTAGGGCCTTGAATGGAAACCGCTGCACGGGCAGTGTCCGGAGAAATCGTACCGTCCTCCACAATTGCGATAATGGCTTGCGAGGGTCTAGAGACTCACAAAACGCAGCCCAGCGTTGTGATTCCAGCTTAGCTAACCAGCGCTGGATCTTCTTTTGGATGCGCCTGGCGGTCCGTAAATCATCCTTTGCATGCGTGCGGCGGTACCTTCGTTCAGCACGTCGACGAATTGCTCGAAGTCGTTCTAATTCTATATCAAATTCCGTTAGCTTCGAAGAGCATGTGAGAGTGCACATGGTATCTTGTACTGCGCTCTTGATAGTCTCTTCCAAACGATGTGAAATGTTGTCTTGACAGTGCTCTTCCATGAGAGACTGAAATTTGGTCCAGTCCACTCTTTGGATGGTATCGCGTATCTTGGAAGGAGATAATCCGCTTATTTTGACGTATGTGGGAATGTGGTCACTCCCATGTGTTTCTATATCTGCAAACCACCCAGCACGTCTGACGAGGCTTCGTGAGACAAACGCCATGTCCAGACAGCTGCTGTACGTGGAGCCACGTGAGATCGTAGGACTGCCGTCATTTAACAACAAACGTTCATTGTCATGAGCGACGGATACCAAATGTCTGCCTTTCGCGTTGATCTTCGTACTGCCCCACAGTGTGTGATGAGCGTTAAAATCCCCAATGATGACCCACGGATCAGGAGTTGATGATAGGATGTCGCCTAGTCTTGTTTGATCAAATCGACTTGATGGAGACAGGTAAGCGCCCACAACGGCGATGGTAAGTTTCTTCTTTTTCACTGTTAAACATATATATTGATTGTCGTCATGAGGAGCCACAGGCTGGAGAATGTAAGTGAGATTGCGACGAATAAACACCATAACCTTGCTGTTTTCACCAGTAGTAGACGACATGAATGATTCATATCCAGAGAGCCTGATTGTGCGGGATAAGTTCGGTTCGCAGATGACAATGATCGGAAACATATGGGCGTAAACGAACCGACGAAAATCAGCAATGCGCGATCTGAGTCCTCGGGCATTCCACTGAAAAATTGTTGCTTTTCGGACCTCATCCCTGAAAGGCAATAGCTGTTGAGCCATGGTCTACTCAAGGGCTGCCAGCACCGGACTCAGAGCGTTCAGTACTTGAAGTGCAGTTCTGGCTGACGGCGTCTGCATGTTGTTCAGTAACACGCGAATGGCACTCATTAGGGGTCGCAGAAGAGCGACCACTTGCTTATCTGCATTCTGCAAGTCATCCTATGCAGCACCCTGCTGTACTGGAGGTGGCTTCTGCTGTGGCTCTGCTACAGGTCGTGTAGGCGTAAGAGGTGGCCATTCCTTTGTAGAGAGAGATCTCCCAGTTTTCTTTCTTCCAACCTCGGCGTTTGTCGCGCTCAGAGCAGCAGCTGGCTGTGTTCTATGAACGGTCGACATATCTTTAAAAGTTGACGTTGTCCGTCGTGAGGACCTTCGACGGTGGCGCCGTCTTCGTCGGACTTTTTCAGCGGCCTCTTTGTGGGTTGAGCTGTCTCTCACCATTTAAGAATAGAAATCTCTTTCTTAATCTGTGGACAGTCTTTGGAAGAAGCACTGTGAGCACCCTGACAGTTTGGGCACTTCAACGTAGTTGCGCTGCACTTGTCTTCTGGGTGGGGTTCGGCGCATCGGGGGCATATTGCGGAATTTCTGCAAACGCCCTTCACATGGCCCATCTTCTGGCAGTTGAAACACTGCATAGGCTTTGGAACATATGGTCGAACCGGCTGGCGAACGTACGAGGGAAGACAGTCGCCTTTGAATGTTATTCTGACACAACGTGTGTTGCCGAGGCGGCCCACGTACACAATGACGTTGTTTTCGCTTGCCGCTTTTATGAGAATTGGCAGGTCTGCATTGGAAATTTCGTTGTCGATGTCATAAATGACTCCTGTTACAGTGGCACCATCAGCGGGCACGATGGATCGGACTTTGATGTTGCCCAGTTGCGTTATATGCTGCAATGTGTTCAGCGCACGCGAGTTCTTCACATCGATCGCCATAATGTTTTCCCTTGTATTCAGCCTGACATCTTTAATCTCATTCGGCACGGTGTTTTCTAGATACAAGGAAAGTGCTTGCCTGTTGAGCACGCGCAGATTGTCAGTTGTGTTCTGCGGCACGAACAGGATGGAATGAGGCCATCGTTGAGGCGCATTTTTCACGGTGGTCGAACTTGACGCCGAAGACGCGTTCATGATCCTTCGTTTGGCCTTGCGGTGCAAGACAGGTTGAAAGTTGTCTTCCGAGGACTCGTCACCTGAGGCGGAGTACAGCTCGGTGTCTTCGCTCTCACTAGACGTGTTGCCTCGCTTCCTCGAAGCGATGCCCGCCGGTGAACCGGAACCAGGCGGGGCCCCGTGAGCTTGTCCCTCCATCACCGCGATATGCGGGGCGGTAGACCCCACAATTGCAGTTCAAAGTCCAGAAGAACACAGAGACGGGCGGGATGCGTTCAACAGAAGAAACACTTCGTCTTCCTCCATTCCACCAATACGACAGGCGATGCCCACGGACTCTTAGATGGCCGAATAACTCCGTCCTCAAGCATCGTCTTCACTTGTTTTTGGATTGCCTCCCGCTCTTTCGGTGCTACACGATAAGGATTCTGCCGGATGGGCCTTGCGTCGTCTTCGGTGATAATACGGTGCTTGGTGAGCGGCGTCTGGCTAACTCTTGACGTAGATGAGAAGCAGCTGTTAAACTCATTGATGAGCTCAAGAAGGCTGTTGCGTTCGATGGGCGATAAAGTTCGACTGACATCAACCACAGGTGCAGGCATAGGCGCAGTGGACGCCGCGTGCTGCACTGAGAGGAAGTCTTGTATTGGGGCAATTTCGTCGAAGTAAGCAACGGCAGTGCCTTTAACAATCTGTCGACGTTCCGTGCTAAAATTCGTCAGCAGGAGTTTAGCATGTCCGTCGAGTACATTAATTACGGCCCTGGCGACGGAAACGCCCTGACTCAGTACTAGTGCGTTGATGTGTTCAGCGACGCCAGGCCCGGTGTGCAGGTTATCGCAGATGACAGGTACGAGGGAACAACTTCGCGGCGGAAGCGTGACGTCGTCGTCGGCGATACGTAAACGCGGTCGCTGGTCATCCGCGGGGTCGACGTCTTCGGAGCTCGTAGCAAATGTCACCATGCGGTCGCGGACATTAATAACTGCACCATACTCCCTCAAGAAATCCATTCCCAAAATAAGTTCTTTACAGCACTCAAAGAGAATTACGAGGGTGGCAACGAAGGCTGAACCGGCGATCATGATTCTGGCTGTGCATTTTCCAATCGGCGTCATCAACTGGCCCCCGGCAGTTCTGATGTTGGGCCCGGTCCAGGGCGTCTTCACTTTTCTTAGTCTGTCGGCTAGCTTTAGACTCATTATCGAAAAGTGCGAACCAGTGTCAACGAGAGCGGCCACTTGGTGGCCGTCAATGTTAACGACAAGATCGGCGCTGACGGCGTCTGTTACATGTGGTGTGGTTGGAATCGTCGGAGTCGTAGAGTCGTCAATCTTCGGTGACGGGGGTTCTTGGGAAGCTGGACGGTTTGCAACCTCACCCCCGGAGGTCGCTGCCTCTAGTTTCCCCGGCGCGGGCTAGAAGACCTGCCCCTAGAGGCGTCAGGAAAATCGCGACGGGTTGGTTGGGTGTAACGAGCCGGTGATGGGGAACGCGATCGAGGCGTCGTTGAACCTTCCGGTTGAAAGTCTGAAGGATTGTCCTCGCATGTACGTGAAGCGTCAAACCGAGGGTAAATATAGTTGGTGGGAAATCTGGGAAATCCAGCTGCGCGGTAGTGGCAAGCTTGATAAACATGGCCTGCTTCACCGCAATGAAAGCATAGCGGCCGGCGGTGAGCGGTGCGCCACACATCGAATTTTCGTAGCGGATAGCCGGCAGGGAATTCTCCGTAAGACCGCGGCGCAGCGATCGGCTGTCGGCGATACGGCATTGCTGGTGGCGGCTGTGACTGTCGAAGATAGGGCGTCGGGGATGGCGGCGGTGGCTGCGTCGGAGTGGTCGACGGTGTCAGCAGCATCGAAGTGGCGGGAGGTGGACGACAAAGAGCTTCCGCGTATGTGCATCGTCGCGGCGCTGCACATTGGGCGAAGAAAAGGCCTGTCGAACTTCCTCACGGACGACATCAGCGACAGAAGCCACCGCTGGTGCCATGGGAGCAATTCCAAGCTGCCGGATCTCCTCTCGCACAATCTCTCGGATAACTTCACGCAGAGATGTGCCGCCGCTCTCAGGTAGCAGTGAAGCATTTGTTGGCGAGTTCGCGCGATCGTATTGGCGGTACCGCTGCTGTAGTGCCCGTTCGATAGCGGTAGCCTCCTTGGTAAATTCGGTCACTGTCGTCGGTGGATTCATCAGGAGTCCGGCAAACAGCTGCTCCTTCACTCCCCGCAAGAGATAGCGCAACTTCTTTTCTTTGGTCATCTCAGGATCTGCTCTGTGGAAAAGGCGGGCCATATCTTCTGCAAACATGGCAACGCTCTCATTTGGCTTCTGAACACGAGACTCGAGAAGGCGCTGCGCATTGTCTTTTCTGTCGCTGCTAGTGAATGTGTCTAGCAGCTGGGTGCGGAAGGCATCCCATGTGGTCAGGCTCCTCTCCCGGTTCGCAAACCATGTCCGCGCACTGTCTCGTAGAGCAAAATAGACATAAGACAGCTTTTGCCGGGAGCTCCATTCATTATGACTGGCGACACGCTCGAACTGGTCCAGCCAGTCTTGGACATCTTCAATGGCGTCACCATGGAAACTTTCTGGGACCATAGGATGCTGTAACGTCACCTGCGATGGAGTTGCAGTGGCCATGGCGGTAGTACTTAGACGCGGTCCGGCAGGATCCTGCAAAGAGGTTGAACTCGGGCGTCAGGCCTAGCAGGCGGCGGCTGTACCGGTGAACAGGAGTTTCGACGAGCGAAGGCGATTCCGCGTTTGATGGATGGCTCCGCGAAGGGGTGCTAAGTATGAGGCAATTCTACCCCGCACCTCCACCAGTGTCACGACCTCGCAGGAGACGTGGAAGCCGGCGTACAGCACGTATACAAGCACTTTATATGAGCAGCAAACGCAACGTCGTTGTCGTCTCTGTTTTTCTACCCGCGCGCTACTTCAGCGTCGTTTTCATGGCCGGGCACATACCCGCGGCGACGATGTAGCATGTGGCAATATGTACCGTGCGCGCATTGTAAAAGAATCAGTAGCCTGGATGTAACAAATTTGAAAATCAGGCACACATCTGCACAGGAAACAGCAGTATTATAGAGGGTGCACAAAGATTTAAAAATATGCAAATGTCATGTAGCTTGACAGAACCAAGGTAATGTTGTTTGCCGTCCCTTGGAGATACTCCAATTATTTCTTGCATTCCGCCCTAATTACATAATTAGTCTTAATTAATTATTCAACTTCTCAAATATTATAATTATATTAAAAGTGTCAATGAGAAAATTGTAGATCAGCATGAAAGACTCCCGATACAGCTTTCTATTGCTTAATACGCGCTACGTAGAAGTGTTTTTCGGAGCATGAAAGCAGCCCACGAATATACGCGAAGTGCCTCGAGCAGCCAGTTGCGCGTCAACTTTGCGTGTATTTGCGGGTTTCTTTCACGCTCAGAAAAGACTTTTATGTATCACGTAGTGAGCAACAGAAAGCTAGCTGTATCGGGAGTTTTCCATGTTGCTGTGCAATTATCTCGTTCACACTTTTTATCTAATTATAACGTTAGAAAAAATGTTTAATCAATTATGAAAATATTTATGTAATTTGGCGGAATGCCGAAAAAATAAACTGAATATCTCCAAGTGACGGCAGACAACATTACCTTCGTTCTGTCCAGCTACGTGACATTTGCATATTTTTAAATTTTGGTGTATGATAGTTAAGACACTCAGTATATATCTTGTACATGCAGCAAAATTTTCACAAACTACTGTGGCACACAGGAGGTTCTCTATTCCGCAGCGGATTACGAGGTTTATTTGACCATGTGAGGTTCTTTGGACAGTTCGGAAATAAGGTGGGAACGGCATTTGCAGACAGAACCCGGCTGTTTGGCGCGTCACGTAGCACCTTTTATCGAGCTCCGCGTATTATGCCGTCGATATTATATCCCCTGAAAAATGCTTGGCGCAGACATGGTCGGTAGGCATTAGCGTTCGGTGTGACCTCAGATTTGCACGGCGCCACTGCTCTAGACGATCGCTGTCGGACGGCGCTTTGAATAAAGGCACACGCTCCGCACAAGTCTGGCATCCAGAATTGCAGTTCGGAACGAAGCACTTTCTACCCATTTCAAACGCCCCTCTGAAGGCCGCTGCCACCTTTGTCGAGGGCCCGTGGCGACAATACCCAAGCACAAGCTCATGAAACGCACGCGAACATAAAGCGTGCCTTCAAAAGAGCGCGGCCGCACATGCAAGCAGGAGGACGCAGCAACGGCAGCACGCGCCTTGCCGCCGAGGCTGGGACCGCATTCCGCAGCGCCCTCTACGACGGCGCCGACCGAGCTGTAACCGAGCGGAACATAATCTGGACGAGAGCGGCGGTTCTTTCGCGCGCGTTGTGGGGAGAGTGTCAGCACCTCTCTCTATTATTCTTACACCGTCGCCACGACGCATCCACTACGGCTACAAGCTTTGCACCCGGCTCGCTGGTCTGGTTGTGGGTGCCGTCTACTGCTCCGGGCCTTTCCTCCAAGCTGAATTACAAGTACGACTACGGTGCCTGTCGGGTACTGCAAGTACCATCCGCGATCAACCACCTCATCGAGCCGATGGACGCGGATAGCTCCCACTGACTTGTTTAGTTCTACCGCTGAAACGCTAGATCCTGTGCAGCTAGGCAAGCACCGCCATTGCACTGCCTTTATGATCACACTACAGAAGTCAACCTGAACCGCTATGAAATGCCATGGAAGTTTTGACTGCTGACCAACCTGAAATTATGAAGCAATTAAGTTCTGATGCTCGAGGAAAAAAGACACTGACGATGACGACAATTCCTAATGGGAAATTTGAGCGCGCCTGTATACGTGTTTTAATTACGAGATATATTTGGCTGGCGTGGACAATCTGTTTCGTGCGACATGTTGCAAACGGAGCGAAGTGTAGTGCGGCTGCCTCGCTAATCGAGAGATCGCGAGAGGCAGCGCGCGGGTGACGCGTGGGCACGATTCACAGCAGCCACCGCAGACAGAACTCCGCTCATACATGGCTTTGTTTCCAAATACGGTATCAGTGGCGGAATCGGTGAATAGACGACGCGCGCGACTCTGGCGTCATCTCCTAGCCATCATCGCCGCAAAGGCTGTCTTGCGTAGCACTACGCTTTTTAAATATCTTGCCGGCGGCTCTGTCCGTCCCTCCCGCCTCCCACACCCCCACAGCGCATGCGCGTCCCTCCCCCTGTCTCTCCTCTCCTACGCTCCCCCTTTCTTTCCTCTACGAATTCTCTACGGAGCGGCGCCCGCATGCCACACCCTCACAGCGCATGCGCGTCCCCTCCCCCTCCTTTCTCTCCTGTAGGAATACGGAGCGGCGCGCACGACAGGTGGTGCGACAGCTGCATACTCCGCTGGGGGCGCCACGGTAGTTCCGCGGTAGGAAAATGACGGAGCGCGCGCGCCTCATTCTCTCTCCTGTCCAGCGCCGCGATGAGCGCTCGGGCCGCTGCCGCGAAGCCATCTCCCGCTCAAGCTAACCATCTCCCCGCTGCTTCGCATCCACACATGGTTCCCTTTAGCAGGAGATGAAGTATTTTTTAGGGGCGAAGCTCCTTAGGGTGTGGGTCTGTCCCTCCTCTGTAGTAGTAGTAGTCGTCGTAGTAGGTAGCCACGTCTGCTTTTATGAGAAAAAACTATTTGGAGAGTTGTGGCCGTAGCGGAATCGAACCAGGGACCCCTCGCTTCTGAACGCGTGGCGCTAACCACTACGCCACGAAGCGCACATGGACAGACGCACCACGATGGCAATAAATACCCAACATTAACGAAAGACTGCGCGTTTCTAACGCGTTTGTGCTAGCGCGTTACGGCCCGTGCAAGAAGCTGGTATAAGACGCTGTGGCCTCTCCGCCTTACCCCCGTATTCATAAACGCTGATGGCGTCGGCAAACGCGGTGCACGTTCCGGCATGTGTAAACGGCTGCGTAAGACGCTGTGGCCTCTTCCCCTTAGAGTACTGCACGTTTCTAACGCGTTTGTGCTAGCGTCCCCTTAAGCGGGAGATGGTGCAATTATAATGAAGGGCGCTGTTATAAAATAGGAATGACGTCACATATGGCGCGTGTCATTGGTGGAAGTCAATCGTTCGATTTAGTGCGGCGAGACTGGGCGAATTACACGGAAGATTCACGGTTTACCGATGATTCCCTCCGGAGCTTCGCCCACTCGTCATCTCCTTAGGATATGCCACTCGTCATCTCCAGTGGATATGCGGTGTTTTTTGTAGCGTTAGCTACACTGGTCTAGCCAAGCCCGTTTCGCACGGCACATCAAGAGCCGTGCTGCGCATGCGCAAGGATCAGTGATGTCACACGGCTTGCGCACCGGAGAGCCACCGGAGCCGGCACCTCTCGCGCACTCCGCCGCCGCCGCGCGCGACTCACCGCCGCCGGTCTGCGCATTCCAGAGGAGTGACGTCGTAGCCGTGGTAGACGCACTGGCGCCGGCGCGCGCTCGCTGTGCAGTCGCCGTCTGACACTGCGCTGGAGCCGCTGCGCTTCTGACTGGCGTTTGCCAGTGTGGTATAGCCATGGAGAAGCCGAGCGCAAATGCTGCTCAACAGCGCAGAAGAACGGAGAAGCTTGACTCATCCGATCCCGAAGTAGTTGCCTGGCAATTAGCGGTTGAGCGTAGGAGGAATGAATACATGTGCCACATAATACGTATACCGCGTGTGTGTCATTGGAGCAGCAGTAAGCATGACAATCAAGCTAATCCTTGACAATCTAGACAACCAGGAAAGCTAAGAATAATCAGCTGAACCTTTGCTAACGCTACGTATATCCTGGCATAGCCGAGGTAAGCCACTGCAACTTTTTCTCACGCTTTCGCCATACCCTCCTCCTCCGCTTTCCACCTCATGGTTCCGCTGCCCATCCTCGTCCGCTTTCCTCCTCGAGCTCTTTTCGCTATCCCCGTCTTTTATCCGCGCTCCGCGTTCGCTCTTTCGGACTTCGCTGTGCTCGTTCGCTCGATTGCGAGGGACGACGCAGACGCTCGCCGCAGGGACGGGCGCATAAGAGCTGCACTCATAATAGATGCGCTCACCTGTAACGTCAAGGTGCCATTTCTATATTGCAAAAGTATACCTTAGAACACAGTATTTGTCGTCGAATATTGAGTATTACAACATTATTGAGCATCATGTTTGTATTTGTTAGTGCTTTGTGCTGTTTATGCCAAGCCCATAGCTCAGAGTAGGACATACATCCTAACCACGGTAATGTCACATCGACAGATTTTCACCTTAATTTTTTTACTACTATCATCACCACGTTCTGAGATTTTACAGCTTTGTAGAGAACCATAACATTAGAGGGGAGGGAACAGGTAGGTACGCGTAATCGGCATGCATATTTACCAGAGCACTTTCAGGTGGCCCTAATAAGGGTAATTTTGGATCGGAGTCCTTGCTCTTTGCTACTGCAGTCAAATTTATTTTTCGTAATGTGCGATCACTTGCGTGGACTGCGAGCGCGATTTAACCGTATCTTAACAAGTTTGGCGTTCTTGTTTGGTCTGAGGTATGATGGAAGTTAGGTAGGCGGGCATTCCATGCATCGGAAATCAAAATACATAATCAATTAATGAACAAAATTTCACTAAACGTGTTTTTTACAGATTGATTCGGGGCACATGTTGCAATCCATGAAATGTAACCGGTCAGTTAGCAAGGCATCGTAGAGCAGCCAGGTGCCAAAGCAATCTTTCTTCCTTTCGTGTTCCTTTAGTTATCTAAATAGTTAACTAAACAAATAAATTCCTACTGCTGCAACTACTACTACGCAAAGCGAATCCACTTGGAGTGAATGGCCAGCATTACAGTATTTTTGAGATATTAAACTCCAAAATACGACAAAATTAATTTCTTCTTATGCTTCAGTGCATAAAGTGGCGTTTTGTTCAAAAAAGTAGGCTGGAAACATTTTTACCGCAAGTTTGACGGCGCAGAATTGAAAACCGGTGCCATGCTCTGAGAGAGAGAGAAATAACTTTATTTCGCCCAAAATGTGGTTAGACGAGGGGGTAATGACTAGAAGCCTTCCCCCTCCCCCCTTTAGACGGCGGCCGGCAGCCCCTGGGCCGCTGCGGCGTCTTTCAGCCTTTTGGACTAGTCTTGCTTGAACATCCGGGTCCTAGTTCAGCAGCATGGTGTCCCATTACTGCTCATCTTTTGTTATTAAAGTTGGTTCTTGTGTTTCTGACTTGGTATTGTTATTATATTGTTTCTTTTGGCATGCCCAGATTATGTGTTGAAGGTCTGCTCTATTGCTACAGCGCTTACGTATGTCTGTGTATACGCCTGGGCGATGGACTGAAGGTAATGGGGTTGGCGAATTTGTTGGTTGTATTAGCCGCCAAACCACCCATTGCCACTTGTTTAATGAGCAATGTACTGCCCGGTATCTAGCCCTGGCTAGCCTGTAATTTATCTTTGATTTCTCTATAGGACACCAGCTTATCTCTGCCCAACCGGCGGAGTGCGCTTGCGTCTGTGTTGAGTGTTCGTGACGTCGTGTTGGTCTGCGAAACTTCGAACCGCGTCATGATTTGTATTCCCCTGACTCGGTCTCCGTGAAAACCAGGGGCCATATTCTGAAACGTTCCACTTCAGCGATAGTTCGCCTTTCGCCTTCAGGTGTGCGCTTATTGGCTGTTTCAGAAAAATTGGATGAGCTGATTTGCTCGTTGAGCCCGACGTCATTCAATTTTGTTCAACCAGCCAATCAGCGTGCCCCTGAAGGCGAAAGGTGAACTATCGCCGAAGTGGAGCGTTGCAGAATACGGCCCCAGCCCCGATCATTTTTCGCGCCTTAGGCGAGATGCGTCCTTTCGCGTAATTTAATATGACGGGCTTGGAATCCCTAGAAATTATTTTATATTCAGAAGAAGTTCAGAACAAGAGCGTGCGTTGCTACGCTCTATAATAAAAAAGAATAATCTTCACAAAAAGGTGAAATTGCAGCCTTTCAACACAGCTTTGCGAACCAAATTTAAGAATTATAGCAATATCCTTTCTGGTATCCTTAAACGTTCAAAACGAGACTATTATGAAAGACGGATAATTCATAACAGAACGAATACCAGGCGTGATTGGGAGCTCATTAAAGAATTTCTTAATATTACAGTCTAACACGGGCATAAAAATAATTTATAACAATATGGAATGCACAAACGAGGCTGACATATCAAATGCTTTTAGTGATCATTTTGCCGCTTGCCAGAATACGCTGTCGCCTAGTGTTCTACGCCATGTCCCACGCAGCCCTCAGTCCTTTTTCCCCCGCCCAGTTTCTTCCGAAGAAGTCCTAAAGGTAATTTCTTCTCTTAAAGTTACTGGACCTGGCCTAGATTCTATCCAGCCTTCTAGAATAAAACTGGTTGCGGCAGACATATCACTTGTTTTTGCAGATATCGTTAACAAAATCTTTAGAACAGGTATATTTCCTGATTTGCTGAAACATGGTAAAGTAATCCCTGTGTTCAAAAAGGGTTCGCGTGAAAACATTAATAACTACCGCCCAATTTGCATTTTGCCGTTTTTTAGTAAGGCCATTGAAAAACTTAATTACACTCGTCTAATGCACTATCTAAATAAATTTAACCTTCTTTCTCCATTACAATTTGGTTTTAGGCAAGGTTATTCGACGGAATTGGCATTATTTACTTCACGGATAACATTAAACGATTTATTGACGAAGGATTTGTTGCAGGAGCCATATTCATCGATCTAACTAAAGCATTTGACACTCTAGATCATTCTATTCTTCTGTATAAGCTCGAATCTTTCGGTATTACTGGTCAACCTTTAAATCTTATTCGTAGCTACTTGTCTAACAGGCCTCAAGTAGTGTGTCTTAATGGCCAGTTCTCTTCTACTAAATTAATTAACTGTGGCATTCCCCAAGGCTCTATACTAGGCCCATTGTTGTTCTTATTATTTATAAATGATCTAGCTAATGTACTCACCACTTTTAACTGTTTGTTATATGCGGATGACACGACCATTTACTCATCGCATAAATCGCTTACCGTGCTTCGACACACTTAACACCGATCTTAACAATGTGGATTCATGGTGCATAGATAATCAACTTCAAACAATCCTTTAAAAACAACGTTTGTACTATTTCATAACCAACGAACTGCGATTTCTTCTTCCATGACTGTCTAGTTAAATACTTTTGTTATACCGACATCTGATACTGTTAAATTCCTGGGTGTTACTCTCGACAAACATCTTAAGTTCAATAGCCAAGCCAACTCGTTAATAAAAAAGGTTTCATTTGGCATCCGCATTATTATTAAAACGCGTGCATTCTTCCAACCTCATGTGATTAGCTCGTTGTATCATGCTTATATTAATAGTCATTTATCATACTGTTTATCTTCATGGGGTAATACATATGCCATTCATCTCAAACCACTTGAACGTCTTCAAAATCAGGCAATAAAATTAATGACTTTTAGCTCATTCCGTTGCCATTCTTTACCTATCTATCAACATCTTCGCATTTTACCCATTCAACAGCTGTTCTATCACAAGTTGTCACTGATTACATTTCGTCTCTTTTATCGTGAAATATCATTAGACAGCCTTCCTTTTGATAACCTCATTAACAAAAATAATACTATATATATATATATATATATATATATATATATATACTATAGGTTTTCAGAACGCAATAATCTTCTCTTACCTAAAATCTGATCCAACTATGGAAAATTTACACTTCGCTTCTATGGTATTTCACTTTGGAATCGCATCCCTGTTAATATTAGGTCATCTCTTTCATTGCAATTTTTTAAACACAATATGAAAAGAATACTGTTAGCAGAACCAACTTTTCATTTGTCATAAATACATTTTCATAATCACATTTTCTTTACCTTACTTCTATTATTGTATCGTTAGGCTTCATATTTATGTAAAATAATTTGTATTTGGATTGTTCATTGATATGTAGAAGAGCGAAATTTTTAGTTACGCATTACTAGATATTCCGGCGTTTGATTATTTATTGTGAAATTATTGTATATCGCTGTTTTAATACCTGACTAATTGTTTTTAATTTATTATAACTTGTTTCCTACGAATTGTATTTTTGACGCGTTTTTTCCCTTTTTTGTTCTGTTTGTTTGTTCGCCCTCTTCTTGCTGCTCTAATACTCCTATGTATCCACTAATGATAGGAGGTCCCCCTGGAAGTTTCTTACTCTGGGACCTCCTGATACTGTATATAATATGTAAGCCCGTTTTTTTGTACATGCAATATATACAATAAAGGGAATACTACTATAATTGTCATTGCTAGTGCAATGGCCACCTCTTCTACCTATAGCGTGGTTGTTAGGACTGTGCCTGACGCTACTGCGTCTCCATGATTATTGACTACTGCCACTGCCTTGTTGTTCGTGGTCGGCCGCGTCTACATAGAGCACGTCTTTAGAATTTTCAAGCCTTTTTCCTAATGTTTTGGCTCTTTCTTTTCTTCGTTCTTCGTTGTGCGAATGATGCATGTGTTCGGCTATCGGAGGGATATATAGGTGTCTCCTAATAATCATCATCATCATCATCAGCCTATTTTTTTTGTCCACTGCAGGACGAAGGCCTCTCCCTGCGATCTGCAATTACCCCTGTATTGCGCTAGCGCATTCCAACTTGCGCCTGCGAATTTTCTAACTTCATCACCCCATCTGGTTTTCTGCCGACCTTGACTGCGCTTCCCTTCTCTTGGTATCAATTCTGTAACCCTAATGGTCCACCGGTTATCCATCCTACGCATTACATGGCCTGCCCAGCTCCATTTCTTCCGCTTAATGTCAACTAGAATATCGGCTATCCCTGTTTGTTCTTTGATTCACACCGCTCTCTTCCTGCCTCTTAACGTTAGTCCTAAGATTTTTCGTTCCATCGCTCTTTGTGCGGTCCTTAACTTGTTCTCGAGCTTCTATGTTAACCTCCAAGTTTCTGCCCCATTTGTTAGCACCGGTAGAATGCAATGATTGTACACTTTTCTTTTCAGCGACAGTGGTAAGCTCCCAGTCAGGATTTGGCAATGCCTGCCGTATGCACTCCAACACAACTTTATTCTTTTGTAAATTTCTTTCTCGTGATCAGGGTCCCCTGTGGGTAATTGACCAAGATAAACGTACTCCTTTACAGACTCTAGAGGCTGATTGACGATCCTGAATTCTTGTTCCCTTGCCAGGCTATTGAACATTATCTTTGTCTTCTGCATATTCATCTCCAACCCAATTCTTACACTTTCTCGATTAAGGTCTTCAATCATTGGCTGTAATTCGTCTCCATTGTTGCTGAATAGGTCAATGTCATCTGCCAACCGAAGGTTGCTGAGATATTCGACATTGATCCTCACTCCTAAGCCTTCCCAATCTAAGAGCTTGAATACTTCTTCTAAGCATGCAGTGAATAGCATTGGAGAAATTGTGTCTCCTTGCCTGACCCCTTTCTGGATAGGTAACTTTCTACTTTTCTTGTGGAGAATCAAGGTAGCTGTGGAAAACTTGTAGATGTTTCCTATGATATTCACGTATACCTCCTGTACTCCTTGATTACGCAATGCCTCTATGACTGATGGTATCTCTACTGAATGCAATGCCTTTTCATAATTTATGAAAGCCATATAGAGAGGTTGATTGTACTCCGCAGATTTCTAGATTACTTGATGACATGGATATGATCCATCGTAGAATATCCCTTCCTGAAGCCCGCCTGTTCTCTTGGTTGGCTGAAGTCAAGTGTTACTCTGATTATATTGGAAATTAGCTTGGTGAATATTTTATACAATACTGAAAGCAAGGTAATGGGTCTATAATTCTTCAATTCTTTAACGTCTCCCTTCTTATGGATTAGTATAATGTTGGCGTTCTTCCAGCTCTCTGGTACACCTGAAGTTGTGATGCATTGCGTATAAAGGGCCGCAACCTTTCAAGCATGATATCTCCTGCATCTTTGATTAAATCTACTGTTATTCCATCTTCTCCAGCAGCTTTTCCCCTGGTCATGTCTTTCAAGGCCCTTATACCTTCATCGCTAGTTGTACAAGGAGCCTGTGTATCCTGTTCTTCACTACTTCGAATTAAAGTAGCTTGGCTGCTCTGGGAACTGTAGAGTCCAGTATAGAATTCTTCCGCTTCTTTTACTATGTCATCGAAATTGCTGATATTACCATTCTTATCTTTCAGTGCATACATCTTGCCTTGTCCTATGCCAAGCTTTCTACTGATTTAATGCTGCGTCCATATTTTACGGCTTCCTCAATCTTTACCACGTTATAATTTCGAATATCCCTTACATTCTTCTTGTTGATCAGTTTTGACAGTTCAGCGATTTCTATCTGATCTCTCGAAAACATTTTCATGTTTTGTCATTTTTTATTAGGTCCTTTGTTTCTTGGGAGAGCTTACCTACTGGTTCCCTTGGTGCCTTTCCTCCCACTTAAATTGCTGCTTCTGTGATCAACCTAGTTACGGTTTCATTCATTACCTCTATGTTGTCGTTATCTTCCTTTTCTAGAGCTACATATTTGTTTGCGAGCACCAGCCTGAACTTTTTCTCTCTTCAAATTGAGAGAAATCCTAGACCTCACTAACCTATGGTCACTGCACTTTTACCTTACCTAAGACTTCTACATCCTGCACTATGCTTGGATCGGCAGAGAGTATGAAATCTATTTCATTCCTTGTTTGTCCATTAGGGCTTTTCCAGGTCCACTTCCTGTTTCTGCGCTTCCTGAAAAAGGTATTAATTATGAGGAGCCTATTCCTTTCCGCGAATTCAACTAACATCTCTCCTCTTGCATTCCTAGAATCGATGTCGTAGTTGGCAATTGCTTGCTCACCACCCTGCTTTTTTCCCACTTTTGCATTGAAGTCGCCTATGACTACAGTATACTGAGTCTGTACCTTTCTCATTGCTTATTCAACATCTTCATAAAACGGTTCTATTTCTTCATAATCGTGGCTAGAGGTTGGGGCGTAGGCTTGTACTACCTTCATGGTGTACCTTCTATTCAGCTTTATTACGACGACTGCTACCCTCTCTATTACTATGCTATGCTATGTGCTCGCAGCAGCACCTCCATATATGTGGATAACCCTTTCCTGCCCGACAAAAATATAAAGGACTAATCATTAATATTATCGAATATTATTACTAATTGCTGCATGCCAATAGAGTTTTGAAAAGTAAGAAGACGAAATCGGCTTATTTGACATAGAACACATACCCGCACATATGTGTGGGCTGGGCTTTTATTCATGTGAACCACGCAGCAAGGAATGCATGTAAAACTGCTTGACTTACAGCAGAAAGTACGTTGTTAGCGCTGTGTGTGGAACACTTTAAAGCAGGTTTTGTCACTTGAAAGGCACAAGTAGACATTGCATTTCTCACAACGCGTTCGAGTGCGAGAAGTACACCCTGGAAGCCTGCCGCAACGTGCAGACGACAAGCTGTCCACTGATGGCAAGTGGTCATATGAGTCCAAACGTTTGTCCACGCCAGGCATCTTCGCAGCTCCAGGGGATCTCTCGGTAGAATGATTTGGTTGGACGTTTTCGTTGTTGCTTTCGAGTCTCTTGCGTTTGGGTGACGCGCAAAGTGCCTCAGCGACAGCAAGACGAAAGTCCAAGAGGCTCATTGTGTTGCGCCTGAGCACCGCATCTTTTCGACAGGCGTCCCTGTATTCGCGCCAGCAGTTGGCAATTGCAAGATCAACCATGTGCAAACTGACCTTCAATGTCCACTTTTTAGTTTTCACTGCCACTCTGTAATATTCAACTAGTTGATCACAGGTATCGACACCTCCCATGCTCGCATTGTCGCGCCTGACGACTTGCGGTGCGGGCACATCGATGTACTTCTCCTTTTTGCACCACCGCTTCACAGGTTCGACATTTGTGGCACCGGCACAAGTCGAAGCCAGTAGCACCGCCTGCTGTCTTTCCACTTGACAATTGCTACTTTCTCATCGTTTCGAGTGAGTTCATCAAAGTCTCCTTGCTTCATTTCCGAATCGCTTCTGAAGCGGACACTACGCACTCGGTTCGCCATGATAGTACCCATGCCATCAATGCCTTTCTTGAGCAGTTCGTCCAGAAGAGGAATGATGGTGAAGTACCTGTCAAAAAATATCGAGGATTTCTCTGGCAATGTGCGGACTAGTCTCAGCACAGCGTTCGGACCCAAGCCAAGTGACGTTTCAGCAAGGGGAGTGGACTTTCCTTGATAGATCTCAAAGTCCATTACTAAACCCTCAGATGTGGTTACAACAAATTTTTTCAGCCCGAGTGGCCTGGGCTTTCCTTTCACATATTGGCGGAGAGGACACCTACCAGTAAATGGTATCATTTGCTCATCAACTGAGTAGCAACGGGGAGCTCTCTCCAGTTGTGTGCATCGGTTCCTAACCGCATCAATTACTGGTTGAACTTTCCAAAGCCTGTTCACATCCTCGGCTTCTCGCGGTTTTTCCGTGTCAATGAAGTGCAGACTTGACCGTAGCTTCTTGAATTCTTCGCGTGTCATTACGCTGCTGATGAGATCGAAATGGTACCCTCTTTTCCAATACATGTGCAACTGCGGAAATCGAATGCAGCCCATGACTAAATGCATACCGAACAGCTGCTTTACCTTTTGCGCGATCGCTTGCAGAGCTTTCCCGTGCTTTGACATGTGGTACATATTGGTCTTTTCAGCGGCATTTTCAAAAAACTGTTCGTTAAAATACTCTGAAAAGTACGTCAAGGGACTTTTGACATCTACCAAAACATCGGCCCCTTCAACGGCTCCAGGCGGGTCAGGCTTTTTGGGAAACGGCTTCTTCATCCAAAAGGTGCGACCTCTACCATTGCTCGCAGGGTTTGTGGACTGGTCACCTGAGGCAGAAGGTGCGGGAACAGAGTGATCAATATCTTCATCATTGTCACTGTTGCTTTCACCGCCGGGTTGATTTGATTCACGAGTTTGAATTTCTGCCAGCTCATCGGCATCGTCGCTACTGAATTCGATGTCAGAGGAACCCAGGAGCTTCAAAATTTCTTCCATATAATTTTCGTCCTCTGGATTGAAAATTCCTGCAGGTGAAAACAGTGCAAAATTTATGCATCACCACAACAAAAAGCTCGTTGCCAACTGACAGCTATGGCGTTGAACTATTGCACCAAAAACCTCGCCAAACAATTTTGATCCTCACTGTGATTCATGAAAGGTAATAAACGAATAAAATGTTGCAACTATACACCTATGCGACGCTAAATGTAGTTGCTCACGGTTTCAGATACAGCTGTTGTTTTATGCAATCACGGAACCAATAATTTGTCCACTAATGGTAATCATATTTCACGCAACGTCACATTGTGTCGCTAACTTGACGCATGAGTAAACGCCATAAAACACCGACAGGGGAGCCATAAATACGACTCGCAAAAACTTTTTCGGAATGAAAAGATATACCGCGCTGTCACAACAGCGCACGAGCGCGCCAATTTGCACTGTACCGTGACGCATTTCACGACAACAAACGCCCAGCCCGCACAAACGTGCGTGTGGCTTTTTCGCGCGTGACCACAAAACGCCCGCGATGAGAACGAGAAAATATTTTAGTGCTACTTGTTTCCCGACGTCTTAAAATTGCTATTCTATGGAAGTTTTTCGGAAAAAATACGAATATCAAGAACAAATGCCGACTTACCTTTCGGAGGCGGCCGGCGTGGACGTACATGCTGAGACGCCATATTTCTTTGAGAAATTCCTCGCCCTCTTTTGGTCAAATTCATGAACCATTGAAAATGAGATATTCTCCGGGACAATGACATTGCCGACAGAGGTCTCTGAAACCAAAACTGAAGTAGGTAACGTTCAGTACTGTATATTGTTCAGTAGCCCAGTAGCAGTATATTGGGGGCATCGGTTTGCTTTTTACCTCTTGATGTTGGCTGGTATAGTAGGAGCTCGGATTTCCATGGGGAGCATCTCAGACCTCTCGGCTCAACTTATGCTTCCATCGCTTCAATCGCAATTTGCAGTGTGTCCTGAGTATGACCATCACTTCCTCCCACTATCCATAGGGTAATATCATCGGCGTATAGACTATGATTTAGATCTTCAATGTATATCTACGGATATGCCGAACATGTTTTTGCAGATGGTTCTGTTACACAGACCTCTTCCGCGGCAGCTTACACGGTACCTGCAATGGGGATTATGCAGCGGTTCAAGATAGGACACAAAACATCATCTACAGCAGCTGAGTTGACCGGCATTCGAGAAGCAGTCCGCTGCATACTACAACAAAATCTCGCTAACTGTACAGTGTTATGCGACTCAAAACCGGCGCTGCAACTCATAAGCAATTATATGAATCCCAGAAGCGCATATAGCCCTCTAATCTACGATGTCATGGGTCTGCTTACTGAGGCGTCTCAATCCGGACATACCATTGCACTGCAGTGGATTCCCTGCCACTGTGGAATAGCCAGAAATGAGCAGGTTGACGCGGAAGCAAAAAAGGCGCACATTGACGGGAAGATTATAAAACTTCCCTTTTGCCGTTATGATATCAACGCCTTGCTACACAACTCCATAAAAATGTCTATGGAGCGACAATAGGACAACCCCGAACATCGACAAGAGCGCCTCTATAGACTTGACGCCGGTTTGCGATTGCGACTTCCACTTCGGATGCGGAGAGCCCAGGAAACACTAATCCATCGATTACGGCTTGGTGTGGCGTACACTCGCAAATACCTTCACAAGGTTGGACGAGAACGGGACCCTGATTGTAGCGTCTGTCACACTCCCGAGACAATAGAACACATACTTTGCGTGTGCCCTCAATATGCGACCGAGCGAAGGACACTAAAGCGTAGCGTTGACTGTTATGACTCCCGCCCCTTTTCGGAAGCCAAGGTTTTAGGTGCATGGAGAAGCGTTGATCATGCCCAGAGCACCACAAGATCACTTTTGAACTTTATGTGTGAGACGGGCTTAGACGGTCGTCTCTAGGACCTGTGCAGTGTGCAGTGCGCGAAATGTGTTTGTGCGATGACGTTCTGTGTGGACAACACTACTCCTGCGTGTAGTGTGTGAAAAGTGCACAACCGTGTATTGGACAACGTGCACGTGCAAATAGTAGCTCATTGTACGATATCATAATCACCTGCCACCCACCTATCCCTGTATATCCCACTTCCCCTTACCCCAGGGAGGAGTAGCAGGCTAGAGACACGCTCTCCAGGCCAACCTCTCCTCCCTTCTCTTCATTAAAATCTACTCTCTCTATCTCTTCAATGTTATTAAGCATTTCTGGAAAGCCAATCATGGCGACGTTGAAGAGGAAAGGCGAGAGGGCAGAGCCTTGCGGCATACCTGTGCTTTCCATCTCTAGTTCATCCGACTCAATTACTCCTGTTGTTACGATTGCTCTTCTGTAGGATAGAAAGTCTTTGATCTATTCGTAGGTCTTACGCCGCAACTCCTAATTTAATCCAGGTTTTTCAATATTGCTTCGTGGTTCACATTGTCGAAGGCCTTGGTTAGGTCTAGTCCTAGTATGGCCCTGGTGTCCATCCGGAAGCAGCCGTTTCCGTCAATTATTTGATGTTTAGTTATCAGCATTAGGTCTTGCGTCGATAACTTCGGGCGCGAGTCGACCATTGTGTGTGCAAATCTTTCTCTGTTCTCCATTTATGTGTTCAATTTGTCGAGGACCACGTGTTCCATCAGTTTCCCAATGCTTGATGTCAGCGAGATTGGTCTGAAGTCTTCAGGCTGTAGTTTTTGCCTGGCTTCGGGATCATTACGATTTTCACCGCTTTCTAGTCTTTTGGGATTTTGTCTCTTTCCGAAAAGATGGTCATGCATTTTGTGAGAGCTTCAATAGACTCGTCATCAGGATTACGAAGATTCGTGTTGGTAACTCCGTCTGGGCACGGAGCCGATTGACGTTTTCAAGACTCCCTCGTACCTCTGCCATGGTGAAAGGACGACCGAGTGCTTCGTTGTAGGCCCCTCCGTATGTCATGAAATTTTCTTTGGGACTAGATCCTATGTATTTGTCTTGGATTTCTTTAATTAATTCCTTGTCTGTACCAGGGCAATTATGTACTATCTTGTTTAGGTTGTGCTTTTGCGTCGTCTTGCTCTTACCTGGATCAATTAGATGTCTAAGTATATTTCATGTTTTGGCGAGACCTATGTATAGATCCTTGTCTTCGCACCTGCTGTACCAGTTTTGTCTGGTTAGTTGGTTCGTTTAATTTTCTATGTCCTCATTTAGCCTTGCGAGACATCTTCGTAAGTTACGATTTAACTTTTATTTGCTCGATTGTTTTTGCAGGCCTTGCTTCGCTTCCCAGATGCGGAGGAGCCTGACGTCGGCCTGCTTAATCTCTGCTTCCTCGGGTATTCTCTTAGTTGCCGGGTCGACGCATTCGTGCAGCTGTTCAACCCAGGATTCTACGTCTTCAATGTTCTTAGGGTTGCTGCTGTTTTCTTCGCATTCGCGTTCAGCCGTTCTTATTTTCCTGAATTAATTCCATTCGGTAATTTCAATTCGGTTGCCTTCTCTGGGCTTGGCTGGTCCTGCAACTTTTGTGGTGGCCACTATGTTGTAGTCACTTCCGAGGTTTTTCTGTTGATTAACCATCCCACATCAGCATTAGTATTGTTTACAAATGTGAAATCTAGCGTTGTGTCCGTACATACGCTGTTCCCCAGCCTGGTGGGATGTGCCGTGTGGGTTATCAGGGTGAAACCCTCTCGCTAAATATCCTGCCATAGGCGTCTTTCCTTCACCGTTTCCAACTTGTAGCCCCAGACGGGTGGCGCGTGTTGAATTCTCCTGTTATAATTAAAGTTTGATTTTCTGCGGTATCTAGTGCCTTCCGGAAAAGATTAGCAAGGCTATGTTTTTCCTTTCGATTACTGTATACGCTTATTACGAAGAGACTGTTCTTCTTTTTGTTTTTTGCCGATATAATTTCAGTGAAAACGTGGTTGAGGGATCTTATGCCTATATCATGTCGGATGGCCGGCAGATTGCGTCGAACCAGAGTCGCAACGATAGGCTTGTTGGTAGTTCCATCGCTATTGGTCAGGTCTCCTTGAGAGAATATTTTATATACCGATAATTTGGCAGTGCATCCGGTTTGTTGTAGGCAGATTGCGTCAGGCACTGTCCTCATAAGTTCATTATCTACAAACTGTTGCTGGTTTCCTCGTTTCCTGCGAAACTCGCGACAGTTCTATTCCTCAGTTGCATAAGCATTATTAGTAGCCATGGTGATGTTATTGGCTATCCTTCGTAGCCCTGGTTAATTCAGCTGCGGTTACCCTAGCGTACGGTTTTTGGGTCTTAATGTGTCCGACTTGCCCCCCCCCCCAATGCCTTCCGTATGCGTATGCGTATTTTATAATACAGCAAGTGTGGCATTATTAATGTTCATGTATTTACCCATCATTCTTTCTACGCTTGCATTTATCCTTTCACCAATGGAATTACTAAGAATTTCTAGTTTGCAATCCACCTCCTGATGAAGTAATTGCAACTTGTCATTAAGAATCTTTTCATATATGAACTGTGTACCGGCTTGGCTACGACCTGTTCTTGTGTTATTTCGGCAGTAGACCTTATTTTCTCCAAGTCGATATGCCTTGGAAACTCACCACCTACAATTCGTAAACTCAATACTTGTCGCAAAGGAATTAGTTGAAAACTTTATTTGTGAAAGTTTGTTAATTAGTCATTTGCTCATTTCGATTTGTTGTGTTGTGTCCACCTCTTCGAGCAATCCAGTTCAAGTATTAGGGTAGTGCTACCTTCACCAGGCAATTAAAGAAATACCGTATAATTCTTCGAATAAACACGATATGTGTCATATCACATATCACTAATACACAGTTCCTTCCCCACTACGATAAGACATTGCCCTCTTTCTTGTGACATCGATGAGTCGATGTGCCACACTGCATCTGACTGATTCAGCAGTTGCGTTCAGGCATACTTTGTGGACGGTGCAATTTACATGAGATTAAAATCAGGACCTGCGTGTTGCATGAGGCTGACAACTGCACGAGATTGCATACAGTATAGGATGAAACTAAGCACGATTGTAGGAATCACAGTTTGCTGTACAGAATTGATCTAACAGCCACACTAAAGCTTCCCTTCTCATGTTTCAATGCATGCGTTGGTTGTGCCTATTTTTTGAACATAAGCAATATGCGAATGTGTTAAAAAAAGAAGAACAGAAACAAATATTTTGCTCTTACCTTTCACGATTCTTTTCTCGCTTTCAACTGACTGCCCCGCTTCACCGGTCCCTTTGCTGTTTGGGCAGTTTACAATTTTTCCTCTTCAATTATGTTTTTTAGTGTCGGAATAATTTGCATTTCTGTGACGCTTAAATTTATTAAGGTAATTGCCATTGTCATTCTGGATTAACCATCATATTTTCTCGCGTTCCTGAAGTGCGCATGAACCTTAGATTTAGAAGGCATGAGTAACAACAACAATGCAAAATGAGCTTACAATAGACGCGCTTCTGGCTCGGTGCCATCAAGTGCACGAGCGCCACGTGGAGATGTTAATGCATAACTTAATGAATGCGCTAATAGCGCACCGCGCAATTCTCTGCGCGAGCTTGTCGGGAGCATTGTTCAGTTTATGAGCAGCGCTGTGGCAACGGCGATCATGATGGCAGGCTTGCCACTTAAGCCAGTCATTGTGTCGTTGCATGACAGGATTGCCAATGAGACCAGCATTCATACTTGTTATATGGAAAGCCGGTGTCCTGATGGTGGCGCTCTTTGTTACATGAGCCGAGCAAGGAAGGAGAATACATTTGCCTCTGCATCGGAATGACATTCAGGATTTTCCTAAAGGTATTTGAGCGTCCCAATTCAGCGTCCCACCAAGGAGTTGACAAATTTAGTTGGAAGAAAGCGCTGCGTCTTTACCACTGTGATGACAGGTTCTTTTGTTTAATATTTTCTGACGGTTCTCTGAGGCGAAGCCTCCCAGAACCCAATTGAGGACAAAGCCGTTTGTTGAAAAACACACAAACTTGTAATAAAACTAAAAGCGAGAATAAAGAATCATAAAGTAAGCACTTAACAAGACATTACGGCAACAAACACTTTAAGGGCTAGTATGGCGTTAACAGGAAAGTTCGGGCAGGAAGCGGGCGTGTGTGCGTACTATAGTCTCGACGCGGACCAGCGGAGACGAGACGACGAGAGAAGTGATGTTGTTCTCACCAAAAGGTCGCTGTATCGGACCGTCGTACAGGCTACCAGAGCGTGGCAGCTCTGGCTTGGAGCTAGAGAACAGGAGGCTCGGCAGCACGGGCAGGCGGCGGCGGCGTTCAGGCCGGGCAGCTGGTCGTGGAACTCGGGCCCGTAGCCCGACAGCTCACGTTTTGTCCACGGGCGCAAACGCTCACCGACCTCGGGCAGCAGCAGTTGACGATCGGGCAGAGTGGCAGTGCCCAAGAACGGGTTGGCAAGAGGCCCCGGCCGTGTGAAGTCCTGGTCGCTCGGGTCCGGAACCCGACGGCTGTCTTCAACCCCCAATCCGGTGGCCGACCTTCTCCTGGTGTCACGTTTGGAACTCTTCCCTTCTGCCAGCGTGGCTCGTTTTTCTGCCACTCTGGCCGATTTGTCATTTCCTCATTGGCTGCTTGAGGTTTCGTGTTGTCTTGCGATTGGATGTCTTTCTTTTGTTGTTTTTCTTCTTGTTCCGCGTGTTCAGGTTTGTTTCTTGTCTCAAACCACCGCACTGTGTTGCGAACTTCACACACCACAAAAGCCCCATTTTGGGAAAAGTTTTTCCAGAGGAAAAACTGCCGGTCAGTGCGCGCCACATTTCAACCGTGCGCTCTAAACACCACATTCACTGTGGGTCCACCGCACATATTCAATTAAAGTTCACGGGGCATTCAAGCACAACACTCACCAATGCACATAACAAGCGAAAGCCCTTACAAGTTCAAAACAATGTTTATAGGGCGTATAAAGTCTGACACTCACAAAAACTACTTCAAATAAAGCACTTATACTTGAAAACCAAGTTGTCTATTCACAACTAATATGTTTCTGTCCAAGGTCGAAATCCTGATATGGCAACCGGCTATTCAATCGGCTTCTTAGGTTATTGCGTCCCTGATGAGACGAACCACGCGTCTCTTCTGTGTTCGATAGGACCGCACGGGAGCCAATTTATGGCACCTTGCGAAATGCATACTTGAGGGGGACCCCTGAATGATATGACTCCGGTGCTGAACTGATTGGAAAGACATAAGCTGGGCCTCATTGGCACTAAACGAAATGTGCTCTGTATGTGTGCCCTTGGGCACAAATCTTGTAGGGAACATTTTATAGGCATGTTGACCTGTAGCTGGGACCCATCGCACAAACATGCACACGGCACCTCAGCGGAAATGCTTTTCGCTTCTGCTGGTATCAGAGACGACCGAATGGCTTCCCCATTACACAAACAAGAAGGCACAGCTGCTTTGCTAACAACTATGAACTTTCTCTGCCAGATGCCCCCACTGTGTTCCTCAGTGGAATCACATTGCGATGTCTCTAACTCCGCAAGTAAGCTATCAGCAAAACTTGCTTACAGACGTCATCATCAGGTGCTTACGCGATTAGTGACTTGCTGCGCAAGTCACGAGTCCGTTTCCTGGAGTCTTCACTGGACTCTTTGCCAAGGAGTTCTGTATTTATCTCCTGGTCGAGCACCTCTCTACTCATGTCCATTTTACATTGGCCTATGTGGCCTTCCAGGTTGCAGGCAGGCGAACATATCCTCACTTGAGGTGAGCTATTCGAGTGGTCCTCAAACCTATTGAGGCCACTTATCACCACCGCAAGTGGTACACTAGAAGAGTGGGGGAGCATTTCATCGCTCGCCTCGCACTCTTTGAGGCCATTGGCTTTGCGAACCTTTGCCCAATCAGTCGGGCTTTCTAGAGGTCTCTGTGCCTCTTTATTTGATGTGCTTTTTTCTGCACCGGTTCTAATGTGTATCTCATTGCTGGTGGTGTCCTCTTCGAGGTCACTGCCAATGCGCACCAATGCCGAGTCCGTAGGGCTTACTGAAGGCATTTGTGCCTCTTGATTCAATGTGCTTTTATGAGCACAGATGCGCATGGGTGCCCCGATTTCGTTGGTATACCAATGAAATCGGGGACAGCGCGGGGAGCAGGCAGCAGGCAACTATAGTTGACTGCTGCCTGCTCCCCGCGCTGTCCTCAGCCTCATTGAGGCTAATGTCAAGACCTAGGCTGGTTAGTTTCCTGTTCATTTCTCTGCTGCCCTCTTGTGGAAGCCCGTGACCGTGTTCGGGGCACTCACTAGACAGAGATTTCGAACTGCCGAGTCTGGAGCCCGCGTCAAACTCTTGCTCAATAGAACTTGCATACGACTCCAGCACGCAAATCTCTCTCAGTGAGCGTGCCCTTTCAGCCTCCACGACCCTGACACGCAACTGCAAAACACGTGCCTCGCGCTCAATCTGATCTCTTTTCGCTTCGCGCTCCGCAGCACGTTCCTCTCGCGATCGCGCCTGCCGCTCGGCGAACCACACTTCTAGCTCTGCTCCCTCAAGCCCCATGCGCTCCGCTAAAGCTAACAGCTCTCGCGTGCTAGCCATGTTTTATTGCGGTAGCAATTATATGGACACTCCAAAGCAGATTTCTGCCGTCGCCGTCGCCGTGAGGTTCCGTATGACGTCAACGGCGATGGAATCGTCGCCGCGCTCCGGACGCTGTATGTGCGAGTGAAAGGGCACGAGGGTCGCGCGCTTTCACGGGGAGCGAACACACGTCGGAGAGCAAACGCGTGTTCTGCGCCGTGCTCCCTGAAGGGCTGCAGAATTAAGCGTCTCTTTCCTCCTTTCCATGTATAGAGAACAAACGCAACTTTTTCCGTCGCGCGAAAGGTTGTGGGGGGACGGGAGGGAGGGAGGGGAGGCGACGTTTAGTTGCGGCACCAAATACGTATTTATATAAAACGCCGCGCGTGCTCGGTGCGAACGCGGGCAAAACGCCGACGGCGTCGATAACATTTCTGCGCGTTGCTGGTGCTGCTGCATGTCCAAGTGTATACAGCTGATAAAACTACTATCCTTACTCGGTATAGCTCTCTACCAATTTGCTATCGCAATTGGTGCTTCGCTTTCGGGTGAAACTGCGACAAAAATTTTTTTAACTGTTAGAATTAACAAGAGAATCCAAACAAACGGCTTCGTACTGTCGCTGCGGACGCCAATTGGTGATGATAGGTTCTTTTGTTTAATATTTTCAGCTGGTTGTGGAACTTGTGCCCGTAGCCCGACTGCTCACGTTCTGCCCACGGGCACTAAAGCTCGCCGGCCTCGGGCAGCAGCAGCTGACGATCGGGCAGAGTGGCGATGCCCAGGAAGGCAGGCGGCTTGGCAGCACGGGCAGACGGCGGCGGCGTTCTGGCCATGCAGCTGCCCGTGGGCAGAACGTGAGCAATCGGGCTACGGGCCCGAGTTCCACAACCAGCTGCCCGGCCAGAACGCCGCCACCGTCTGCCCGTGCCGCCAAGCCACCTGCCTTCTCCCTTCAAGCCAGAGCTGTCACGTTCTGGTCGCCCGGTCAACGATCAGACACCCCGACCATTGGTGAGATCAACGCCGCTTCTTGGATCGTCTCACATCCGCTTTTCCGCGTCGAGACTGTTGTGCGCCCACACCCTCGCTGCCTACCCAAACTTGCATGATTTCATTAGCGTTCTAGCTCCGAGTGTGTTTCGTAGTGTGAGTTCTTTTTGACTGTTTAATTTATGGGTTACTTTTCGTTTGTTTTAATAAATGTTTATGTGTGTTTTCCAACAAACGGCTTTGTCCTCAATTGGGTTCTGGGAGGCTCCGCCTCGAAGAACAGTAAAAAAATATTAAACAAATGAACTTATCATCACAATCACCTCCTTGTTTGTTTAACCATTTCGTTGCATGTGCGCTAAGTACCAGTATGACTGAATTACAACTAGACCAAATCACCGCCGTCTGAAGTGATATATCAGTACGTATTGTGAAGAGGATCTTGATTTTTTGGCAAGAACCGCGCCCATCACAAATGAAGTGCCGAAAGGTGGCTTGTTATGATATCCACATCTATTATTATTGAAAGGAAGGCACCCGCACCTTCTCTTCACCAGCAAACATGAGGTACCCAGCCAAATAAGCAATGACACTAGTTCTAGGTCATCCCGCGTCTCAGACCAACTACCCAAGAAGTAAACTTCGCTGGAAAGCTTTTTCGCAGCAAGCACAAGACCAGATGGTATGAGAGTAGGGCCGTCATCCTTTACATCCATCTTAATAGATGTTTTGACCTCTGAATTGGCAGGGGCGTTCCCATTCTTTGCGGCTTGCATTCTTTGCGGCTCTCTCCAACCTGAGAGAGTAATAATTACGAAAGAAATTGTAAAACTAATAGCACAATTCAAGAATCGAAGGTTCCTTCAGAAGTTTCTCTGCTGTGAACACCGCTGCCCGGGCATCTACTCTGTCATTTCTACCAATGTACTTTCTGAAGCAGCTGAACAGTGATTCAACGGGGTCGCTATTTAGACCTCGAGTCAGAACGTAGCGGAAGATGTGGAAGAATGAGAATTGTAAATTTTATTTTTTATTACCCAACAAAAATGTAGAAAGGTAGATTAGGATTGAAAATGGCACTGACTTCACTTGGTCAGTTAGGGGTACTATACATCGTGTGGTGAGAACTGTTGCCTCGTATGTTTGTTTTGTCATTCCGTTTCTTGATTTGCAGGCAGAACCTTGAAGTTCCTCTAAGTAGGCAATAAATTCTACTTCTAGCCACGACAGTCCCTCATCATCTGTAGTGAGGGAAGGCGCCTCATTCAATCCTTGGGATTTCACGTATCGGCCGTGTGGCCTGACACTGCCGATATCATGATGTGCGTACCACTTCGCCACCATATTCATAAATGCATTGGTGGCAGAACATCCTTGAAAATCCTTCGCATCTGAATGGAATTCAGGATTTTCTTGAAGTTACTTGAGCGTCCCAATCACAACTGGTGAGACAACTTGCATTGCCCTTCTCACTTTCATTTTCTCAAGATTGTTGGGCTCTACATGAGACCACGTAAGAAATTTTACTGGCTGCACAAGTAGATGAGTTTGAATCTCCAGCAGTTTCTTGAGGTACGTGCCTCCTCGTATTGCTTCGTCACCATCCATCAACACTCTTTCCAGAAAGTTAGCCCGAATGTTCTGTATCAGGTGATTTGGATCAAATGACAGATACAGAGGAGCATCTTCTCGCAAAGGGTGCGGCACTGCATGATCAAGTGTGCCATTTCATACAGGCGCTTGAAAAGTGCAACGTTTGTCTGATGATTATCACTTACAATTCTCACAACATGAAATACCACGTCCTCAACTACTTGTATTGTCACAAAGAACAGGTGGTCGCCTTTCAGACATCTCGTAAAAAAGTATCCTACGGGACTGACATATGGTGTCGACAAGCCTCTTATTACAAAACATAGTAAGCGCTTTGCGACTTGAGGGACCACTGTTGAGTGCTCTCCTGCTCCAGGGTGAACGAAAGCGAAGAGGTTTTCGACCTGTCGATCGTATATAATCCTCTGCTGTATGGCCATCTCGTCAATGATGAGGGAGCAGAAATATTCTTGCTCTAGGTGGAGCCCCTTGAATTCGATACACAGCCACTTATTTATCAATGAAGTGACGCCAATTTCTCTAGCTGAATGACCAACATATTTTTTCAGCGCTGAGTGGCACGGAAGCTTAAAAATATTTCTGGATCTCAAATGCTCATAACCTTTGCTTGAGCTGGCCTTCCAAATTACACAGTCCCGTAGAACGATGTCACTATAGTGAGGCTTCTTCATGGAGAAACTGCGGACTTGGTTCGTAATGAACTCGACAGTCTTGTCGCACTGTGCAACACCATGAAGTGTCTTAATAAAATCGGCAATGCCCTTGTTCTTTTGTGCGCGCTCATCAGCTCCGTCGAACTTCTCTTGAAGTGTCTGCAGCGCTCCTTTAATACGCGCGACGTTCGCTTGAAGGCGGCGCGTTTTTTTTTAGATTGTTCTGTCATTTTTTGAAACTCGAGAGAACTTTGGCATGATGCATCTGGTAAACGACGCAATTTCAGCACAGGTTTCAAGCACTAGCTGGTTCGGTGCTATTAGGTATTAGTTTCATTGCTGTCAGGCGGTGAGCCGTTTTGACCAACAACAGGTTCGTCATGTGAAGCAACAGTGCCCGCGCATTTTGCCCGTTACTGCGGATCATCATCTCTTCTTTCCAAGCAGAGCCGCTTCTTCCTAGGAGGGAGCTGGCGTGGCCCTCCTGCTCATGTAGTTGGAATTACCGGGGAACACTGTCGTCACCGCATTTGCAAAAGCACCCTCAACTTGGCGGTCGCCTTGTAGTCGTGCTCTGTAAAATACAGAGCACACATCAATGACCTGTCATTTGGCTGCCATATTGTTTATTTCCCACCAGGTCCCTCCCGGGAAATGTTTCGCAGCCATGCTGCCCTGCGTTCTGTGTCGCTAGGGTACTCGTGGTAGCGGATTTGGGGGTCCTTCAAAGCATTCGTTGTACACAGCGGCATGCAGCAGTTGCGCGGCCTTATGCCGAAAAGATAAAAGATAACGCAGGCGTAAACTGCCTTGAGTGACACTCAATGGTGACGATGCACACGAATAAAAACAACCACTGAGCGGCCCGCACTTGTGAATGCTCGATCCTTCCCGTCAGTACCTCGCGCGGACTCTCCCTGACAACTAGTGCCCTCCTCGCGAAACGCGGTGAAACTGTAAACTGCACTTCCATGCTCTCGCCCATTGAGGCAGCGCGACGCGGCAGGCCGCCCCTGTTCTCTCTTCTTTCTGGGTTTTTACGTGACAAAACCAGTTCTGATTATGAGGCATGCATCCCGCCGCACCTGTGCGTTTTCATCGAAAGGCCGTGACAGTAGACTCGGGGTGGTAGTGTCCTCCGGCAGCCCAACGTATCTCTCGCCATCCGGTTGGAAGCCCACGATGACGGACGCCCCTCACGGCGAGTGATGTCGAACTTGATATTTGCAGGTTCTACACCTCGACTGCGCCAATGTAAAGTTTCTACGTAGACATAGTGACTATCGGTTGTTGTTGTTGTAGCCTATCACGCCTGTGGCTCCTACCCACGGAGGGGGATTGGCCAAGAAATGGGTGGATTATTCCAAATTAATATTGAGGATACATTTCCGAATATCTATGAAATTAGTATTCAACAGCGTAGAGTTATATGTTAAAGTAAATCAAGAAAGTCATATCGAATGAGTAATCAGAAATTTGAAAGTACAAAAAAGAAGAAAAGGATAGAATTTAGCAGGGGATTCGTTTGGAGTCTGTAAGGAACGTTTGGACGGCGAAGCAAGCATCCCTGTGGCTGAATCCCAAATTGGACGCCCCGAACGAAAGAATATTAGGTTCTGTTAAGTCCAGGCCAAGCCTTCGAAAAGGTATTTCCAACAATCGTTTTCTTGCCGCAGTAAAGCGGCGACAAGATAGAAGAAAGTGGTGTATCGTCTCTTCCTCATTACAAAACGGGCAGAGGGGGGAGGGAACCAAACCCGACCTGTGTAAGTAGAAATTTAGGGAGGGTATACGGCAACGTAATTTGGTGAGAGAGACCTCAAGCATCTTTGTGTTACAGGATTCGCTACGCCAGGGAAATATCAGGTGCTTATAATCTGGAGAAGCAGTCAGAACTGGGTTTGATAAGGCTTTTCTAATTGATCGCATCCGAAATCTAGCCGCCGTGATGTGTTCAGTCACTGGTAGAATGGGAAGAACAGGGCCGGAAAGAGAGGTCTTTGCCAGTGAATCGGCAGTTTCATTAAAAAACAACCCTTTATGACCAGGTACCCAAATCAAATGAACACATTGCACATGGGCAGGAACTAGCAAGTAAAATAGTTTTAGCATAGGTGAATCATTAGAGGCGGTAAGGGAAGAGCAAACAGAAAGGGAGTCAGTAAGGATAGCAGCTGTTGTAGTCGTTTGGTCTAATTTACGTAAAGCTAGGATTACTGCTAAAAACTCGGCCAGAAAAATAGGCACAAAATCGGGCAATCCTAAAGAAAAAGACCAGTCGAGTGCAGGACAAAATATCCCAATGCCAGTCTTATCCTCGCTCTGTGATGCATCTGTTGCAATGATAATATTTGTTCCTAGGGAGCTTAGGTGGTCTTGTAACATGGCGTTTAAGATGCTGTAAGGTAGTAGTTTTGCGTGGTTTAGGAAAATATCGTCGAACCTGATATCCAGGTAATTTGAATGAGTATTGTTAGGAAGCACATCGCGAATTTGCACATTTAGTGGTTCAAGTAATTTTTGCACAAATATAATCTGTGGTGTGTGAAACCTGGGCCAATGAACGGGAAAAAATAATTGTGGATCGGAGATGAAAATTATTTGAGGACGGCTTAATGGTGATTCATATAGTCGTAAGAAAGTCTGAACGGTCAGAAGGTGAAATCGGCATATAATAGGTGGGATTCTCGCTTCCAGATATAATACGGCATTTGCAACGTATTTTGGAAGGCCTAAGCACAGACGTAGCGCCTCTCGCTCTAATAAAACTAGCGGTCGAAGCTTGTATGACGGAACACCTGAGAATAAAACACAGCCAAATTCTAATACTGGACGAACGTACATTTTATATACCATCAAAAGGGATTTTCTTCGCATACCTGTTCTTCGATTGCTTAACTTGCGCAAGATGCCCATTGTACGAGCTCCTTTTGTTGCAATATATTCAATATGCGGCCGCCAGTTAAGATTTCCGTTATAGATAACTCCAAGGTACTTCAGTGACTGAACTTGTGGGATATCTTCGAGATGATAGTTAAGCGATATGTATACTGGGTCTTTAACGGGAAAAACAAGGATAGCACACTTATTAGCATTCAGGTTTAAGTGTAAGCTATCCAGCCAGCGTTCCAGTTTCTTTAGATAGGACTGCAAAATTTCGTAAAGGGAGTATAGGTCACTAGCCATACCAAAAAAGGCGATGTCGTCAGCATAAACGTAGGTACTGACACCTGGGTGAACGGGGATTCCGCTCAGTAAAATATTAAATAATATTGGTGAAAGTACCGATCCCTGAGGCACACCTCTTGTTTGCTTGTGTTTACCAGATTAATAGCCGCTTCGAAAACAAAAGAATTCCCTGTCTTTCAAAAATTCATGCACCCATGCTACAATATATCCTGGAAAGCCATGGCCCTGTAACCGATTTGTTAAAATTGCATGTTCAATGCTGTCATAGGCTTTACATATATCTAAAGTAACTAACGCCGCATATTGTTTTTTCTGTCTGGCGATGTTAATGCGACTTTCAAGGTCTACATGCGCGTGCCATATTGAATAGCCAGATCTAAATCCAATTTGACAAGGACTCAACAATTGATTTTCATCAATAAACTTCATTATATGCCCGTGAAGCACTCTTTCAATAAGTTTTGCTATGTTTGATGTCAACGCAATTGGTCTGATGTTGTCGATAGTATACCCTGCCCCTTGCTTTTTAAGTAACGGAATAATTTTGGCGATCTTCCATTCATGTGGAATTCATGCATTGCTAATAGAGTAATTTAGCAACCTCAGAAGCTCACGTGGGGCTTCTTGGAAGAAAATTTTTAACATTGCATTTGTTATTCCATCCGGGCCAGGCGCTGTAGTTGGTAACCGTAACATGACCTGTGCTAGTTCCGAATAGGATATCTCTTTGTAGTCCGAGAATGTAGGAGTAAGAACAGAATTTTGAAGACGCGTTGTGAACCGGCTCTCCAATCCTTTAGCCAATAGGTCCAAGGACTCCTGCATTTCCTGTGCGGTATAGACAATTGAGTCTACATTAACGCTCAGTGGGAGTCTGTTTCTAGATCGAAGGAAATAAAATAAAGCACGTTTGTTTTTGGATTCAGATAGATAATCAAAATGTTTTTTATCGTACTCATCTTTTGCGTGTTTGACAGTGCGTTTGAAGGTTGCCGAAATAAATTGATAATCTTTCCAATTTTGTGGGCTCTGATTATGTAGAAGTTTTTTCCAAGCAGCTTTTCTTCTGCGATAAACTCGTGAGCACTCATTGTTCCACCAGGGACTAGATGATGTACGTTTAGCTGTCTGAATTACGAATTCAGACTTTTGTCGGGACATCTGTAACGCTGAACAAATTTTCAAGCCAATGTCTTCGTCATTAGTATTAGTCAATGACGCAATGGAAGAGTGTAAGCAGTCTTTAAATTTTTTGCAATTAACAAATATTCTGTCTTGTCGCTCAACTGATGTTAATGGGCATGCAATTTCGAAGTATACTGGGAGATGATCACTGTTTGTAGAGAAATCAATCGTAGTCCAAGATGTCACGGCAATACTTGTGCTAGAAAACGTCAAATCTAACACTGAGCGAGATTGGCCACGGACAAATGTGGGTCGTCTCATATTTAGGCATGAAAGATTTTTATCTATGGTCCAGTCCCATAGACGCGTTCCACATGCATCTGTTCTGTAACCCCATGATACGTGATGCGAGTTGAAGTCACCAGTAAGGATGACTTGATTTTTGCAGCTAGCAAGCGCACTATCCAATTGATATGTACTGTGTACGCCCGTAGGGAAATAAGCATTTATAATCGAAAAAGTACGGTAGCCTGGTATGCTAAGGTGTACTGCCAAAATTTCACATTCCGGAGACATTAACTTGAAAGCTATTTTAGCCTTATGACAGAATTTAGATGACAACAAAATCATTAAACCACCTCCTAGTGAAAGGCGATCTAATCGAAAAAGTCGAAAATCTTTAAAATTAAAATTTTTTTCTGGAGTAAGCCAGGTTTCTTGTAAAATTATTACGTCAGGGTTAAGATGTGTAGTTAAGCAATTTAAGTCTATTGAAGCAGAAATCAAGGAACGACAGTTCCACTGTAGCACTTTTAAAGGAGCTATGGTGATGATCTAATTGATATAATTACTTCAGCGACTACCGTCGCAATGTACTTTCTTGGATGCCAGAATGAGAAATAGGATTACCCTTTTTGTTTTTGGAATAGGGACAAGACGCTGTTACTGGAGAACCAGTTCGCTTATGCGGCCTGGTATCATGACCTGTTTCCATGTCATCCTGTGAGTCTGTCTGACGCGAAGAACAAGGATCGGATCCAACAAACGTTGGGTCCGATCTGGTATTCGGCGCTAGGACTGAATTGGCTACCTGTTCTGCAGCACAAGCAAGCGATTTGGTGATTGGTGTTGCGGCTGTTTGCAACAGCTGTGTCATCTGAGCGGTAAACACTTGGGAAATGCATTCTGTAACAGTTTCAACAATATGTTGCATAGCCTTTGTCATCGCTTTTTCCACCGCTGACTCAATGAGTTTAGACAAGTTGTCTTCATTTAAAGTCGACTGCCTCGCAGTGACGCCAGCGTATCCAAAAGCTCTGTCCTTGACGACTGCAATAGCCTCTTGCCGCGAACATCTTCGCCTGTCAATTACCTCGAGGACCTGCACTTCATTAGCTTTTGCCGAGCAGTTTGCATAGTCAGCCGCATGGTTTCCTCCACACAGGCAGCATGTTTCGGTTTCAGCTGTGCACTCATTAGGGGAATGATCCTCACCACAGACGCGACAGCGTGCATTTGATTTGCAGCCTCCTGCACTATGGCCAAAACGCCAACAGTTCCGACACTGTAGTGGACGGGAAGGGAGAGGATCCACTCTAAAAATAAGTGGCCACACTTTTAGTTCAGATGGGCAGGACATACCAGCAAACGTAGCTATGACCGATTCAGTGGCAACTTTTTCCCCGTTTACGAGTCGGTTGCATCGGTATACGGCTATGACACCAGCATCAGACAACTTCTCCAGAGTCTCAGTTGGGCTCAATCGAGAGTCTACGCCCCTGACAATGCCTTTAGTGCATGCTAGATGGGGAGGAATGAACGCACTCACCGGCACAGATGCAAAAATCTTACTCTTTAGGAGGTCTGCAACACAGGTCGGATCTGATGACCTACAAACTATCCCACCTCTTCCAAATTGTCGGACATCGCTTATCATTTGGAAGTGACGCGTCATGGCTTGGAGCTCGGCCTGGACAGCCTGTGGGTTGTTCAGCCGGATGAATCCACCACTCGAGGGCACCAGCGCGACAGGGATGCTGCTAACACCGCTGCGGAAGAAAGATTCCAAAGGTAAATCATCAGGAGAAAGGGAGGCTGACCAAGGGCTGGGCCCTTGCCCAGGAGAGTTTTTAGACATCAGCGCTGCTTCAAGCACTAGGTAAGTCCTGTAAATATGAGATGGTTAAGATGAGTAGGTCAAATCCACCCAAAACTCAGCCAAACCACCGCGCAGTGAGCTTGCCAGGAGAGTTAGGCTAGCAAAAACCACTCGAACCGTAGGCAGGCGTCAAGACCTCAACGTTCGTGCAAGGCAGCTCTCAACAGGCACCGTTTATTGGCACAACATGATCTCAACAGGCACGGTTTATTGCGGTATTCTTAAGCGGGCTTCACTTCTTCGTCGCCTTCTTCTCTCCTGCGCCCTGGCCACTGCCGATGTGGATGGGTACATCTAGTTAGAAATGACTGCCATTGGCACGTCATCTCAATTTTGATCTAATACCGGTTAAGTACATGACTATAGCTTAAGAAATCTACATGATTGCTATAAATTACAATGAAGGAATTAAAACAGTTAATAATAATGTTAATGTATTAATAATAATTATTATTTGCACAAAACAGGCTAACCATGGGTGGCGTGCGGGGCTCAGCAGAGAGGTGAAAAACCCTACGGCAAGTACGCCTGCCGTAGGCCTGCGTTCCCGCATTATATACAGCACGTATTGATATGGCCTTGTTACGGTTTCATCGTATATTAACAGCGCGAGACACAGGACAAGAAAGTAGACGACAGGCGTTTCTTTTAGAAACATACGTGGCACATACAGGTTTCCACACAAGTGACGGTAGCTACTCAAACATTTGATGCGTAGACTTTTGCACCGGTAAAAGTCCTCTCTTAATAGAGAAGACTTCTATATATGTTCACAGCACACGCGCGGTCTTCTATATATACATGTATATTCACAGCACATGCGCCACGATCGACGAACCAGGCTAGCGCTAAGGTTGAATTTCACAACATTATTTCCATTCCACGTTCAGTAACCACACCCATTTTCGGCTTCCTTCAGGTGCAGACGTGGGATTTCGGGTTGGCGCTTGTACCTGCGTTTGGTACAAGAATATGGCTAGGAGCAGGCACCGCTTATGCGCAATCACGAGCAATAGACACACATTATTTCTGCAGAAGCTGACGCTGAGCACGGGTAGTGCGAGGATCTCGTTGCTCTGACTTGACGACTTTGCTGCAGCCGAATTCAGAATACTACATATGCAGTGAGGGTAGCTATATGGGCTTGTTGATTAGCCATCTTGTAATTTGTTGCAGCGCAGGCAAAACGTCACGGACATAGATGGCACATGAGACAACAGACGCCGCAGAACAACCAGCTGCGAACAGCTGTTGTTTACGTACGCCGTGTCTCTTCGCAGTGAATCGGAAACCGCCGTTGCGCCCTCAAAACAAACTTAAACTTCAAAACTTTTTAAATTACAAAAGACGCGTATTACTTGCTCCTAATTAAAACAGGTCAATAATATTATAATAAACACGTTTTCTTCATTACATTTAAAGAATTATGCGGCGTGGGCCGTAAAACCTGGTAGCAAGAAACCTTGTGCGTCGCACCAATCGCAATGCTGAAATATCAATCATGTGAAATGGGCCCTCTAAAAATCGCATTGCGGCGCGGGCGACTGGACCGATTTTCTTCGCTTCAGTCGCAGCATGTGAAACAGAATTTCCGTCGCCGGAAAACCGTGGCCGGATGGGAGGGAGGGAGGGGGGCGGCGTTGTGCTCCGGCACCAACTGCGTATTTCGCGACTCAATCTCCCGCGCGAAAGGAGGAAAGCGGGAAGGCAGCGCGGGAGGGGTGTGGTGCGCCAGCAACCGCGTACTACTACGCCAGCAACCGCGTACTTGTACTTTGCGCGGGCGCAGGCGGTCGTGCGTGCTGTATCTTGAAAGCGATCTGCAGACGGCTCATGCTTTTGTGCGCGCGATGCCTTCGCCGCTTAGTTTCCGTTGAACCAATACACCGCACGAAGAACGAAGGTCACTTCGCTCGCTGCTGCTGTCGCGCTTGCTCATGCCAGCGTTTTGACAACTGAGTGTCCCCGGTCATCGACTGTGACGTGCTCATGTTTACTTGTGAGGGCTGACACCATGCTTGTTAATTCAGAGTGGCCAGTTGGGCTTGTTGTTGAGCACCGACGAAGACAGGAGAGGCACGCAAAGAACACAGACACAGCGCTGAGTCTGTGTTGTGTCAGCGCTGTGTTCATTGTGTGCCTCTCCTCTCTTTGTCTCCGTCGGTTCCGCGCTGCAGCCTTCAACGATGTTAATTCAGTTAGTAAGCGAATGTTTACAAGTTTATACGGCCGATAAAACTACTATCCTTACTGTGTATAGCTGTCTACTAATTTGCTATCGCAACTGACCTTTCGCGCGAAACTGCGACTTTCTATTATGTAGTACGTATGGAGCAACAAAACGCTGTATCGGGAGTTTTTCATGTAGCTCTACAATTTTCTCATTGACACTTTTCATTGAAGAAATTGATTTGTAATTATGTAATGATGTTATTACTAATAATGTAATTAGGTGGAATGCGAAAAATAATCTGAGTATCTCCAAGTGACGGCAAAAACATTAGCTTGGTTTTGTCCAGCTACGTGGCATTTGCTTATTTTACCATTTGGCTTAAGTTACATGGAACACCCTGTATACCAGGATATGAATGACATGCAAGCACGGAATGAAATGAATGACGTGCGTGTTTATGACGTAGATTGCATGGCACGTCATGTGTGTCATGACACGAATGAGAAGACACGCATGTGCCTGTCATGTCATGACACAGGTGATAGCACGGGTTTGTCATATGGCATGTGTGTTATGACCCGCCATGGTTGCTTAGTGGCTATGGTGTTGGGCTACTAAGCACGAGGTTGCGGGATTGAATCCCGGCCACGGTGGCTGCATTTCGGTGGGGCGAAATGCAGAAAACACCTGTTCACTTAGATTTAAAAGAGAGAAAAAAAGGTGAAGGAAAGACAGGGAGGTTAACCAGACATTATCTCCGGTTGGCTACCCTGTACCGGGGGAGGGGTAAAGGGATTCGACAGGAGAGAGAGAGAAAAAATAAGTACAAAAAAGGGGAAAAAAGGAAAGAAAAAAAATCACACACACACATACACAACTGAACTGTTTCTGTGGACATTGTCAGTCTGCGAAGGCGTTCTAGTGTTGAATAGTGTCAACGTCCCATCCTACGTCACACAGTGTACAGTCACAATTTGTCACTGAGTTCGGTGTCTTTTAAATAACGCAGCAGTGCCTTCAAGGTGGCTCGCGCTGTTTTCCTTGTAGGCCAGTTTACAAGGATGTTGATTTGCGTTATTAAGCGTTTGTCCAGTTGACCTATCATGGCTGAGAGAGCTGCTCTCTGCGGGTTAAAACGAGGGCACTCACAAAGAAGGTGTGCGATTGTTTCGTTGCACCGGAAGAGCGTTCGAATCACAGTAGGTCAGATAGGCCGGTGGCTCGTAAGAAGCGCAGAAGTGCCTGCACGGCCTTCTTCTGTGACGTTGGGTCCAGTCTGTGGTGGAGAATTTTTTCTTCCGACAGAGGCCGGTCGTTCAATTGGTTGAACGCGTTGGTAAGAGAATGTCTTTGCGCACTGTACCGCGGGCAGTCGCACAAAATATGTACAATTGATTCTTCATTGCCGCAGTGGTCACAGGCTGCGCTGTCGGCCATTCCTATGCGGAACGCATAGGCGTTGGTAAACGCAACGCCCAACCATAATCTGCACAAAAGTGTTGCGTCTCCTCGGCGAAGCCTTGATGGTACTCGAAGGCTTAGGGTTGGGTCCAGAGAGTATAAGCGAGCATGCATGAAGTGCGATTCATTCCATTGTGACCTTGTGCGTTGGCAGGCGATCACGCGGAGCTTCCGTGCAGCGTCAGTCCTAGAAAGTGGAATGGGTCGTTTGTGATCTTCTTTATGAGCTGTGCGGGCAGCTTGATCGGCCCGTTCATTGCCGATAATTCCACAGTGACTTGGAAGCCACTGAAAAGTTATTTCTTGCCATATCTCAGTCAGATTGTGTATTGCCTCGGCAATCTCAAAGACCAGCTGCTCGTGTGGACCGCGGCGTAAAGGTGATAGTAGAGACTGCAGAGACGCCTTTGAGTCGGAGAAAATTGTCCATTTGTGTGTCACTTGATCACTAATGAATTGCAGCGCGGCACAAAGTGCAGCGAGCTCTGCTGCCGTCGATGTTGTGACGTGAGACGTCTTGAATTTAAAAGTTGTGCCCATCGTTGGTATCACCCCTGCCGCGGTAGAGCTGTTCGGCAGGACGGAGCCGTCGGTATATATATGGGCAGAGTCTTGGTACTTCTCGTACAACAGAAGTAAGGCAATTCATGTCATGAATTTCATGAACTTCATGAATTTCATGAATTTCATGAACTTCATGAACTTCATGAATTTCATGAACTTTCATGAACTTCATGAACTTCATGAATTTCATGAATTTCATGAACTTCATGAACTTCATGAATTTCATGAATTTCATGAACTTACTTCAATTCAGAAGTAAGTTCACTTAGATTTAGGTGCGCGCTAAAGAAACCGAGGTGGTCCGATTTATTCCGGAGTCCCCCACTACAGTGTGTCTCATATTCAGTTCATGGTTTTGGCACGTAAAACCCCATATTCTATCGTGTGTGTCATCGTATAAATGGCATTAATGACGTGATTGTTTGGTTGACGTGATGACTTGGTTGTTTCTTTAATGCGGTATACATCTGGATACGAATTACATGACATGCGTGCAAGACATGACAGGAATGGTATGACATAAATGTCATCACACGGATGACATAATTGCCATGAATTGCATGATATCTCATGTACGCCATGACATGACAATATTGACAAGACGTCTATGAGCATGTCATGCCATGTCGTTCTTGTCAAGTCATGCACGCATGCCTCATCATATATTCTAATATACAAACTGTTACGATGGGGTGCGTTTATTTAACAGATGAATTGGTGAAAAGGGGCGGCGCCGACAACGAGCGGCTACCAAGACAAGTGCACTTCGTTCTCCTCTTCTTCCGTCCTTGCCGTAGCTTTAGCGTAACACTCCTCCCTTCTCAGACGAAGCCCGCTGGGCGAGTAACTGTTACGTCCACTCGGAGTCACCTGGATGACAGTGTTTCAGGCGAGCGACGTGAACAAGCTGCGTCTTCTTAGACCGGTAGCTATTGGACACGAGACGAGCAATCGAGTAGGTTACATCACTCAGGCGATCGGTGATGATGAAAGGCCCGGTGTAACGAGCCAGAAACTTCTGGCACAGGCCGCGCTTGCGAAGTGGTGTCCAAAGCCATACAATGTCCCCTTTGTCGTATGACACATTCTTATGTCGTGAATTGTAGCGGACCTTGGAGTGGTCCTGGGATGCCAACGTACGGAGCTGAGCTATGCGGCGTGCTTGCTCAGCGCGGCAGAGAGTCTGGGCAATAGAAGAGTCCGCAAGAGGAGTAAAAGGTAGAATGGTGTCAAGAAAGCTGCGGGGTGATTTAACATAAAGAAGATAGAAAACACTGTAGCCGATAGTTTCATGATTTGCGGTGTTGTAGGTGCATGTCATAAAAGGCAAGATGTCATCCCAATTTTTGTGCCTGGAATCCACGTACATCGAAAGCATGTTGGTCAAAATTCGGTTAGTGCGCTCGACGAGACCATTTGTCTGTGGGTGATACGGGGTCGCGTGGCGAAACTGGCAAGCACAGAGACGCAACAGCTCTTCGACTACGTCGGCCACGAACTGGCGACCGCGATCGCTCACAATAACACGAGGGGGTCCATGACGCAGTATAACGAAGGACAGGAGGAAGCTCGAAACATCAAGAGCCGTGGCCGTTGGCATCGATGCGGTTTCAGCGCGTCAGATGGTCGACGCAGACTATAATCCAACGGTTGTCGTTGGTTGAGCGCGGGAATGGGCCGAGAAGATCCACTCCAACCATTTTGAAAGGAGATGATGGTGGCGGTACAGGGTGAAGGAGTCCGACCGGAGCAGTATTAGGGCGCTTGAATTGCTGGCACTTGTTACAGCTGGCCAAGTACTTTTCTATATCCCGTCGCATACTGGTTCAGTAGAATCGGCCCTGAATGTGGTGGTATGTTCTGGGGAATCCCAGGTGCCCAGTGGTCGAGTAGTCGTGCATAGCATGGAGCACGTGGGTCATCAATTTTTAGGGACCACTAAAAGGAGGCGGCATCATCAGCCGCATAATTCTTCTTGTAGAGCAGGCCATCTTGGATGACAAAGCCATTGTTACCTGTTGGCAGAGCAGCTGAGGCGAAGAGGGCATCCAAGCTGCGGTCATCACGCTGCTCTTCCCGGAAGGTGGCCAGGTCGGGAAAAAGAGTGTCGTCGATGGCAGCCAGAAACTCATCGAAAGTGTCGGCGTTACATTCACTTGTTTGTAGAGGGAGTCTCGAAAGACAATCGGCGTCCGCATGATGTCGGCCACTCTTGTAACGGACTGAAAAGTCAAATTCCTGCAAACGTAGCGCCCATCGCGCAAGGCGGCCAGACGGGTCGCGGAGACCAACTAACCAACATAGTGAATGGTGGTCAGTAACGATCGTGAAGCGGCGCCCGTAGAGGTATGGCCGGAACTTCTGGACTGCAAAGACGACGGCGAGACACTCTTGCTCAGTGACGGTGTAATTTTGTTCGGCCTTGCTCAACGAACGGCTGGCGTATGCAATGGCATGCTCGGCGTCACCAAAGCGCTGCACGAGGACGGCGCCTAGACCGATTCCACTCGCGTCGGTGTGCAATTCTGCTGTGGCAGAGGGGTCAAAATGACGACGTATGGGTCCGGAAGAGAGCAAGAGCTTCAGTTGACGAAACGAGGAATCGCAATCTGCTGTCCAGATGAAAGGGTTAACCTTGCGCAGCAATGAAGTCAGGGGGTAGGCAGTATCGGCAAAGTTGGGCACAAAACGTCGAAAGTACGAGCAAAGACCCAAGAAGCTCCTGAGCTCGCTCTGTGACTGCGGTTGTTTAAAGCCGCTAACGGCAGCGACCTTCTGTGCGTCTGGTCGCACCCCGTGCTTGTCCACTAGATGTCCAAGTACTAGCGCCTCTCGTTGGCCAAAGTGACATTTCTTTGAATTGAGTGTAAGGGCAGCTTGTTCAAGGCACGTCAAAACAATGTCCAGTCGATCGTTGTGCTCTGCAAAAGTGCGGCCAATAATGACGACGTCATCAAGATAACACAAACAAATCTCCCATTTCCGGCCACGCAGTACCGTGTCCATAAACCTTTCAAATGTTTGCAACCAAACGGCATGACGTTGAATTCAAACAAGCCATCTGGGGTCACAAAAGCGGTTTTCTCTTTGTCAGCTGAACGCATGGGTATCTGCCAGTAGCCTGATCGGAGGTCCACAGATGAAAAGTAGGACGCGGAATGAAGGCAATCGACAACGTCATCAATACGGGGAAGTGGATACACATCCTTTTTCGTCACAGAATTGAGACACCGGTAGTCGACACAAAACCTCCAGGACCCATCTTTATTTTTCACGAGGATGACCGGCGCAGCCCATGGGCTAGAGGATTCTTGGATGATGCCCTTAGCTAGCATGTTGTCCACCTGTTCAGCGATGATCTTGCGCTGAGACGCGGACACGCGGTAAGGCTTCTGCCTTATGGGATGCGCGGAACTCGTGTCGATCCTGTGGCGAGCCCGCGTAGCTGGAACGCGTACTTTGTTAGCGTTCTGCTCGAAATCAAATAATGACGCATGCTTGCTAAGGACGCTGACCAGGGATTGATGTTTCTCTGAAGACAGTGACTTGTTTATCATTTTTAGAAAAGGCAACGAGTCTTCAGGGACAACGGGGCGAGCCCCGTACTCTCGGGATTCGTGTGACGTGTCATCAGTTAAAGCGCCTATGCGGAGGCTGGTATCCACTTCAAAAGAGGCAAGTCGCATACCCTAGTTAGCACAATTGATAGGGAGGCTAAATTTGACACCCATAATGTAGTTGTTCCGCAGGCCACAGAGAGGACGCATCGAGGTACGAGCACACTTTTATTCACAACGATCGAAGGCACAGGCTCAACAATTGCATCAAATGTATCGGCGTCGACACTGCAAGCAGCAACTCGAACTCTGGATAAAGAACGTGCCGGTAAGGCAGCATCTTCAATGACGGCGAGAGTGCATGAACAGGGAGCAGGTTGGTCGGCAAGAGGAGAGAGGAAAAGCTCGCCAGTACCGCAGTCAACAGTGGCCCCGCACTGTTGTAGGAAATCGAGGCCAAGAATTATGTTGGGAGTGGATTGAGCAAGCACTGCAAATTCGGCTTGATACACGTTATCAGAGAAATAAACGTTCGCGGTGCACATTCCAATAGGTCGGAGCAACTCTCCACTCAAAACACGAAATGCATTAGCGTTATCCCAGAGAAGCATCACTTTACGGCCTAGTTGGGTTTTGAAATCCAGGCTGATAACGGAGACACACGCTCCTGTGTCCACTAAGGCCAACGTAGCAACATTGTCTACTAAAACACGAATCTTGTTATGACACATGATGACGGGCGGAGGCATAGGGGCGTGTAGCTGATGATGACTAGCGACCTCACCTCCATTGGTCGCGCCGCCTAGTTTCCCGGCGGTGGTGACGTCAGACGTTGTCGCGGAAATGGAGACCTGCGCTGGCGTGAAGGCGGTGGCGTCAAGCTCCGCACAGAAGCTGGTGAGTCGCTACAGTAATTCGCTTGGTGGCTTGTCCTGCCATCGGAGTCAGAAGGCCAGCGTGTCCCGTCACCGTGCCGATTGCTGCGCCGATAAAAAGTGCGCGGTGGCTCATACGACGGTGGTGACGTGCGACGGCGATGAGGACAAAATCTGGCGAAATGTCCGCGAATACCGCATTGGAAGCAGATGGGATGCTCACGGGACGCACTGAAATTGTCATTCGCTGGATAACTGGCACGGCCATCCCTCTCTTGAGAAACTGCAGGTGCTCTGGGTGAGTAACCGCCGTGGGACTGATAGCTGGGACGCGCGTTCATAGTAGGGTTTAACGCTCTTGAACGAGGAGCGAAGTTGTAGGCATCTGCGGAGGCGGTGGTGATGGACGTCTCACCGAAGTCGCAGTGAGCAATGGGCTCTTGAACCCGCGGAGTCGAGAGGGAAGCCGCCTCACGTCGGTCAAGCTCTTCGCGCACTACTTGCCGAATGACTGACGCAAGGTCAGATGAAGCTGGGACCACGTCAACACTGGCGACGTTAGTTACGTTCGCCAGGCGGCCGAACTTCGGTGTGATACGCCGAGCTCTCAAGGCTTCAAACGTGCGGCAGTGCCGCATGACGTCACTGACGGAGTCAATACTGTCGTTTCCGATGAGGAACTGGTACACGTCCTCGGCGATCCTTTTTAGAAGATGACCAACTTTGTCCTCTTCTTTCATCTGAAGGTCCAGGGCCTTGCACAATTTCAGCACTTCCTCGATGTACGTCTTGCATGTTTCATCGGGAAATTGGGCTCGTTGCATTAGGGTTTGTTCTGCACTGTTCTTTTTAGCTGCCGGATCTCCGAAGCACTTCTTGATTTCATCTATGAACCGTTCCCACGTCGTCATGCTTTCTGCATGGTTTTCAAACCACACTGACGTGGTTCCCTCGAGGAAGAAGGCAACGTTGTTAAGATGGGCGGTGGCATTCCAGCCATTGAACCGACTTGTGCGTTGGTAAAAGCTGAGCCATCCGTCCACGTCTTCCCCAGCTTTTCCGGCGAAGGTTCGTGGTTCCATGTAGGGCTGCTATTGAGAGCTGGAAGAAGGCGGCGGGTTGTCGCCGTCGGAAGCCATCTCTGGTGGCAGACCGGCAATTCGGCGACTTCGGCGAAACTCCACGGATTGCACTTCTGCGGGCGGTTCGTCGCCGTTGTTCGGGGACGCCGTTGTTTTACCCAGCACCGTCCACCAAAACTGTTACGATGGGGTGCGTTTATTTAACAGATGAATTGATGAAAAGGGGCTGCGCCGACAACGAGCGGCTACCAAGACAAGTGCACTTCGTTCTCCTCTTCTTCCGTCCTTGCCGTAGCTTTAGCGTAACAAAATATCCCGGTAATTAAACGAACACGATGCCATCAACTGATGTCAATGACGTGTCCCTTATAATCAAATTGTGGTTTGGGCACGTAGAACCTCCTAAATTATTAATTGATCTCATTTATGTCATTCATGACAAAGATGTCATGCTATGCGTGCCAAGTCATTCATGCTATGAATGTCATGTCTTTCATTTATGCCATGGATATCCTTGTACATACGCTGTTGAAAAAACTTGACATGAATGCCAATAATTCGATGGCATGGATGACATGACGAGCATGTGATAACTAGAGACCTGATCTTTAGGCATTGAAAAAGCGCGTTTTAGGTGCCAAAAATAGGCAGGCAAAACAACGTTTGAGGCCTCCAACGTCGTAAATGTAGGCACAATGAATTTTTACATAAATGAAAATAATTTCAAACGAATACGTGCGCCACCTGTATCTACGACAGGAAAACAAGAAACGTTATTGTTTATGATGGCACAAAGGCGCCAACAGTTGAACATATCCGTGCAATTGTCCCATAAAACTGCTGGACTAAGGACGATTATTGGGCGTAATTCAATAAGCACACTGCTCATATTCATGTTCAATGGCCACTGCACACAAGCGTTGCATAAACTGAAACAAGCATGAAAAAGAATACTTGAAAGCTGGGAATACTGATTAAAAATAGCGCTACTTTATGTCTGCTTGACGCAATAAATTCAGACCCAACAAAAAACAGACAAATAATAATTGCAAGGGAGACTACAATTTATTAAGAAATTAACATGTTCTTACATGAGGACTGTTAGGTACAACTCTGGCAATTTTCTCATACACAATGACATTATCGGAATTGTACAGGCAATACGTCCCAACACTGCCAAATACACTTCCGCCCATTTGAAGTGCACATGTTTGAAGAAATCGGTTTGGAGAGCTCGCGGAACGTAGTTTAAGAATCATTGTGAAGATTGTAGAAACAATAGCTAACTACCACATTTCCAGATTTTTGGATTCAAAATTGTTCCTCTTTACCACTGGGAATGATCTTGTACGCAGCTGAGAAGGAACGCTAGACGGCAGTGAACACCTCAAAAAGTAAATTACAAACAAAACAAAAGCCGCTCGCCATCACATTTTTCTTTCTTCTTTTGCTCTTCACTATCCTTTCCCCTGACGGCTGTCCGCGGTTTCGCATTCGCCAACCGCGGCGCGTCCCATTTCACTGCTGCTAACGGTTGTTTTCCAAGAGTTGGTTGAACTAGATGACTAGGTTGAACCCCATAGAGTTCCGAACACTCAATGTTGCCCGTTAACATGAATAACGGTTCTAACTGCACACGAAAGCGAAACTTGAGGCTAAATAGTGTTTATTAGGGGGCCGATATTGAAAATAGGCATTTATAGGCATTTAGGCACAAACGCCAAAATAGGCATTTATAGGCACTATAAAAACCCTCTAAATGCCCTTCTTAACCTCTAATTCAAGCACATATATCATAGTGGGGTGATAGTAGCTCAAGGAACAAAAAAGGCATTTGCCTAAAATCCGGTCTCTAGTGATGACATCAATGTCATAAATTTAATACATGACATTAATTAATTGGATGACAGAACATGCATTTCTTTAACTGTATATATTCTGGATATGCGTGTCACGACATGCATGTATCACATGAACAACATGTCATGCCATGCTTCGCACAACATGATTAGCATCAATACCATAAATGCAACTCATGACGTGTCTGTATGTGAAGCCATGACACTATTTGGATGAATGTGAGGGCATGGATGACAAGAATGGCATAAATTCATGTCATGCATCATGCACGGCATGACACTGTTACCATTAATAGAACTTAAGCCGACCGCATCGACGCACTTGTATACGTTGTTGCAAATAAACTCAATGGAATACTATTTTGAGCCGATGGCTATATATGACCGTGTTTGTGATGCCATCGTGGTCGTTGCATCGTCATTCTAGCTTCGTAATTCGACACCCGCCTCTGATTATTGCGTGCTACCTGCGCTCAAGTCAGGTGCAACGCGTAAGAAGATCCCGGCAACTATGCAGCAGAACATCCTGTGGTGGTTGCATCCATTCAAACAACGATAAGAAAGCAAGTTTCCCACAAGTTTCCCACTAGCGTTGACTTCTGAAGTCCGGACAGCAACGTGCCGCCTCCTGGTTCCTCCCGAAGCTCTCGATGTACTTGCACGGCACTTGACGTGGTTACCAGGTCGCTTAATAAACATCTAGGACTGCTCTTTCCTGGTGCGCATTGCAAGGATGTATTATTACAAGTATTACAAAGCTTCACCCAATTCCACGGAATTGCTATAAAAGATCATGGTCTTCAGGTTCGATCGCTATAAAAGAACACGCTCTTCAGGTTGTTCTACAGCATAGCCATCATGTCACACTTTCATCTCCTCTAAGTGATACCGCGTGCTTCAATCAGTGATCATTTAGCTTCTGAATTTTCTAACCATCTCGCACCTCCATGCTGCTCGTTCACTTGAATTTGGTGGTTCGTAGAAATCATGCAATCGTCGTTACCATCGTCGTTGTCTTGCTGCTATTGTCAAACAAACGCGCTGTCGCGTTAATTCTAGTTCGCTGTGCTCACTTGACACACACAAATGCAGGATTTACAAAAACACATTGGCCAACCTGGTAACGCTTTGCGGAACGCCAAACAAGCCTGCATAGTCAGCTGCCTCCAAAATGCTTCGCATAACGTCGATTGCCACAGTGCGTCGAATATGCAACATTTTTTCCCATTAACAACCACGTCGTTTATGCCCAGCCACCGCGGAATACGATTGCTTATTATATCATCGTAAGCGCACTGCGCTCATACACAACTTACCCCGCACATCTACTGTTTTGACATTGCACATCTATTGACATCGCAATGTTTTATGTTAAGCAGAGCTAGGCAGCGCGCAAAACTGTGGGACTTGGTCGCTTGCCTGCAGAAATCTACACCTCATGAAAAACACGGCCAAAAGTAAAGAGGCCTATCCTTCGCCGTGTGCAACGTGAGTTGGCTACTCGACGTTTTCGCTTTTCAAACTCACAAAATTACCAGCCTAGCTAGAAAAAGCACGAATGGGACCCTGCCACTGCAAAATTTTCCTGCGCGGTGTAGTCACTCTGGAGACTCGTTTATTTGAAGCGTCAGATAGGAGAATGCAGATATGAGTTATATGATAATGCGTGAAACCGCGTATCGCGTATCAGTGCATTGTAAACCTTAGAAATGTCCTGTTTGTGTACATAAATTCATGTGCTCGGTAATATTGGGGAGGCAGTTCAGCAAGAATGAATGGACGTTATTTGCATAAGAGAAAACTATGAGCGCATCCGCGAGAGGAATTTTAACCCCCAGCAGCTTAAAGTGTTTTCGAGAAAGGTTAGGGACAAATAAATTGTTTCGGCAGTAAAGTATACGCGTTAAACAAACTTTATTGCGGGTTTAAAGTGTGTATGCGCTGCTAATAAAGTTTTCTAGCTTTAATTATAATAAAAATGTGCATTTAGTTGACTTCATTTATATGGCAATGCATGATTTATTTTGCATGTACATACGTAGCAACAGGCTGTGCAAAAAGCGGTTTTGCGAAATCTCACTATGCGGTGCCCCTCTTGAAACATAATTACGGGATCAAGAAATGTTCGAGGGCTTCGCCGCTTCCGCGTGCCGCACAAATGTCACTTTGGGACAGAGAGACACAATTTGTTTCGTAAGGTTGCCCTAGGGGTAGTAGAAGTATAAGCGTAGAAGTAAAGAGAAAGGTTTGTTTCGTGCAGGAAGTCTAATAGGGAACAGGAAATGGGATCGTTATTCAACTGCTCAGGGGAGGGAGTTTGCCCTTAGGCATGCCTTAAATCTCCCGAACTCCCCAGGAAGCCGACTCCATGACAATGCAGCCATGGCTGTTCGAATTCAATGCAACATGCTCGTGTTCAGGATCAAAGCTCCATAGTCATGGCTAAATAGTTTAGCAATATACCCCTTTTAATGTACCCCTGCTACTATATATACCTATACCTCGTTCAAACGCGTACTCCTTCCCCGTTCTTTAAAAAAAAGGTCGCAATTTCGTCCGAAAGGGGAAGCATCAATTGCGATAGCAAATTCGTAGATCAAAAATACGGAGCAAGGATAGAAGTCTTATCGGCTGTATATACTGGGGCACATTCGCTTACTAACTGAATTAACATCGTAGAAGGCTGCAGCGCGGAATCGACGAAGACAAAGACAGGAGAGGCACAAAAAGAACACAGACACAGCGCTGACACAGCACAGACTCAGCGCTGTGTCTGTGTTCTGTGCGTGCCTCTCCTGTCTTCGTCTTCGTCAGTTCCGCGCTGTAGCCTTCTACGGTGTTCTACAACAAGCCCAACTGGCCACTCTCAGTTAACAAGCATGGTGCCAGCCCTCACAAGGAAACATGAGCACGTCATAGTCGATGACCGCGGACACTCAGTTGTCAAAACGCTGGCGTGAGCAAGCGCGACAGCAGCAGCGAGCGAAGGTTCGTGTAGTCTATCGCTTCAACGAAGGCTGAGCGGCGAAAGCACAGCGCATACAAAGGTAGGAACTGCGTGCAGATCACTTTCAAGATAGGGTGTGACCGCCCGCAGCCGCGCAAAGTAGAAGTAGGCAGGTGCATACAAAGTGTAAGCCGCACCCCTCCCTCCCGCACTGCCTTCCCGCTTTCCTCCTTTCGCGTGCGAGATTAAATCGGCAGTTCCCCTTGCGCCCGGTCGCAAGATACGCAATTGGTGCCGCAGCACAACGTCGCCCCCATCCCTCCCTCCTACCCCCCACAGCCTTTCCCGCGACGGAGGACGTCGCGTTTGCTCACCGCCGTGCAGAAATCTCTGTGAAAGCGCGCGTCCCTCGCGTGCTTTCACTAGCACATACAGCATACGGTGTGCGCGGCGACGATTGTATTGCCCTTGGACTTTATAAGGCACCTCACGGCGACAGCGACGGCAGAAATCCACTTGGAGTGTTCATATAATTGCTATCGCAATAAAATATTTTTGCCTACGCCACTGGTAGTAGACATGGTTAGGTGTTGGCTTTAATCAAATCCCGGCCGAATTTCGATGGGGGCGACATACAAGACGGGTGTTTTTCCGTGAATTGTGGGTGCGTTAAAGATCCACTTGTGGTCAAAATCAATCCCGGATCCCTCACTACGGCGTGCCTCGTCACCAAATCGTGGTTTTTGCACGTAAAACCCCAGAATTCAATTCAATTCAATGTTTGCTCACAAGTTGACATCACTAACGTTGACACTTGCATCGTGCATACAAGAGCTTTGAGACAGTGACTGCGTGCCGTCAAATCGCATAGCAACAATTTTATTTATAAGCCAGAAGAACTCGACTTCACCGGGCGGAAAAATTGCCGGGAAGAAGGCCGCGCAGAGGTACAGTTACCGAGAAGCCGAGCAAATGCCATGCCGCCGTCAACGCCGCGGTCTCCATGTTTTCGCCAGTGTCGAACTGAACTGTAACTTAAGTGAAAACCGGAGCCGCACTGTTATTTTCAGCGGAACCGGAACGGCGCCAAAGCGTTAGGTCTTCGCCATCTTGAACCCGAACCGGAACTTATTGTAGGAACCGTTCTGGACCGATTTCATAGATGGCTCAACAGCCCCTGTGGACTCTATGAAGGGCACGTCAGATATGAAACTTTGGATGAAGGCTGCAATTCTCCCGCAGTCGGCAAACGATTTCTATGCTAATACTGAAATTACTTCAAAAAACACATCGGCTATGTCTGGCACTAATCATGTTCATTTTTGCGCAACCAGCGCTGCCTTCATTGAGATCAGAAATGCGCGCGCTTTACGAGTCCTGCACAAAGGGACAATAATAATTTTGTTCCAACTTCATATTAACAGGTGTAGTTATTTATCTTTTTCTGGTGACCGCTGTTCACCAGCTGAGAAATGTTAAACATTATTGCTCGGTGCAGCACGCGCATGCCTGTCTCAAAAGTTTCTCGAACGTTATCTATGGTACTTTTGTTGTCTGTCGTCACCGAAACTTGTGTAATCTGATTGCCTGCGCGGCGCGAAGTCTGCACTACTTTCTGAAATGCACACGGGCACCATGTGATTACCCTGGAACCTTCGACGAGTCATGTGTAAAGGGGTGTACTTAACAATTCATATGGTAGCGTCTGTTCGTAACTGAGAAGGCAGGTGAGGCAGAGCAGGAACAGCTGGTTGGCCGAACGGCTCACTCGTGCTAAGCACTGACGATCCGGCTGGCCCACTGGTTGCACTGCAGACATTGAACAGACGATGTGGCTGGCCTTGTCCTTGTGCTCTTCTACTTCATTACATTTATCCCGGTGAAAAAGCGGAGCCATCCTGGCGACTTACGACGTGGAGACGAGCGGGTTATAGAATTGTTTCAGGCGGTGAACGTGGACAACATTCCGCCCACGGCGGCGCTTGTCGGATGTCGGTGTAAGCGGCTCTATGACATAGTTAACCGGAGAGGTGCGTTAGACGATGCGGTATGGTCCATCATACTTCGAGAGAACTGTCGAAAATCCAGGCGTGGTAGAAGGCACGGAGAACAAGACAAGTGTGCCGGGAGCGAAGTTAGGATTCGTAGCGTCGCCATCACGATTGGCTTTTTGTCGTTGTTGGTCGTCGGAAGTAAAATGTCGGGCTAATTGACGACATTCCTCGGCGTATCGGGCGACGGCTGAAACGGGAGCACACTCTGACGCGTCTGGTGTATAAGGCACAACCGTATCGATTGTGTGGGAAGGATCGCGTATAGGACGAAGTACGGGGAAAATCCTGTAGTACTTTGGTTAGCCATATTGTATGCGTGGTGGCGTGGAGTAGAGGTAGAATACCCGGCCTCAAATCTGAAGGTCGTAAGTTCGAATCCTACTCCAGTCCACTACATTTTCAGGCATGGAGTGGTGCCTGACACCGGCAAGAAATAAATAATTGCCGAGAGCTAGTGGGGCTATACTAGTTCAGGTACAACCAAACTAGGAACGCCCACTAAGCTTCATCAAAAGTCACTCTCTCACCAGAACAGGAATTGGCCTCCCTGGCGCAGTATTCGGCCACTACCTCCCTCATGACACCGACAATTAACCCACGGCCCTCAGTCCCTAGTGGCTGCGGAGCACCTGACCAAGGCGGCGGTCAGACCTGCTACGCGGCAGAGGGTGCTAAGAGTCTCTGGGTCCGGACAGGCCACCAATGGAAACTGAACCTCGCAACGCTCAACACGCGTACCCTATCGAGTGAGGCTAGCTTAGCAGGACCATTTGAAGAATTGTCAGGCATTGCCTGGGATATTATTGGCCTTAGTGAGGTTAGAAGAACGGGTGAGGCTTACACAGTGCTGACTAACGGCCACGTCCTCTGCTACAGAGGTCTTCCAGATAAGAGAGAATCCGGGGTAGGACCTCTAGTCCATAACAACATAGCGGGCAACATTCATGAATTCTACAGCAATAATGACAGGGTAGCAGTCGTCGTAATAAAGCTGAATAGAAGGTACAAAATGAAGGCAGTACAAGCCTACGCCCCAACCTGTAGTCACAATGATGAAGATATAGAACAGTTATATGAATATGTCAACGAGAAAGGTACAAATTCAGTATACTGTAGTCATGGGCGACTTCAATGCAAAAGTGGGGAAAAAAGGAGGTTGGTGAGCAAGCAATTGGCAACTACGGCATCGATTCTAGGAATGAAAGAGGAGAGATGTTGGTAGCATTCGCGGAAAGGAATAGGCTCCGAATAATGAATACCTTCTTCGGGAAGCGCAGCAACAGGAAGTGGACATGGAAAAGCCCTAATGGTGAAACAAGGAATGAAATAGATTTCATGCTCTCTGCCGATCCAAGCATAGCGCAGGATGTAGAAGTGTTAAGTAAGGTTATAAGTGCAGTGACCATAGGTTAGTGAGGTCCAGGATTTCTCTCAATTTAAAGAGAGAAAGAGTAAAATTAGTCAAGAGGAAACCGGGCAACCTAGAGGCAGTAAGCGTAAAAGCAGACCAATTCAGGCTGGTGCTCGCAAACAAATATGCAGCTTTATAACAGGAAGATAAAGACAACATAGAGGTAATGAATGAAACCGTAACTAGGTTGATCTCAAAAGCAGCAATTGAAGTGGGAGGTAAGGCACCAAGGCAACCTGTAGGTAAGCTCTCCCAAGAAACAAAAGACCTAATAAAGAAACGACAAAACATGAAAGTGTCCAACTCAAGAGATCAGATAGAATTCGCTGAACTGTCAAAACTGATCAACAAGAAGAAAGTAAGGGATATTCGAAATTATAACGTGGGGAAGATGGAGGAAGCCGCAAAATATGGACGCAGCATTAAATCAGTAAGAAGAAAGCTTGGCATAGGACATGGCAAGATGTATGCACTGAAAGATAAGCATGGTAATATCATCAGCAATTTCGATGACTTACTAAAAGAGGCGGAAGAATTCTATACTGACCTGTACAGTACCCAAAACAGCCAAACTACTTTCATTCGAAATAGTGATGAACCGGATACAGAGGCTCCTTCTATAACTAGCGATGAAGTTAGAAGGGCCGTGAAAGACATGTCCAGGGGAAAAGCTGCTGGAGGAGATGGAATGACAGTCGATTTATTCAAGGATGGAGGAGATATCATAATTTAAAAGCTTGCGACCCTTTATACGCAATGCCTCACAACTTCAAGTGTACCAGAGAGCTGGAAGAATGTCAACATTATACTAATCCATAAGAAGGGAGACGTTAAAGAATTGAAGAATTATAGACCCATTAGCTTGCTTTCAGTACTGTATAAAATATTCACCAAGATAATTTCTAATAGAATCTGGGCAACGCTTGACTTCAGCCAACCAAGAGAACAGGCTGGCTTCAGGAAGGGATATTCTACGATGGATCATATCCATCTCATCAATCAGGTTATCGAGAAATCTGCGGAATACAATCAACCTCTCTATATGGCTTTCATAGATTATGAAAATGCATTTGATTCAGTAGAGATACCAGCAGTCATAGAGGCATTGCGTAATCAAGGAGTACAAGAGGCATACGTGAATATCTTAGCAAACATCTACAAGGATTCCACAGCTACCTTGGCTCTCCAGAAGAAAAGTAGAAAGTTACCTATCAAGAAAGGGGTCAGGCAAGGAGACACAATCTCTCCAATGCTATTCACTGCATGCCTAGAAGAAGTAATCAAGCTCTTAGACTGGGAAAGCTTAGGAGTGAGGGTCAACGGTGAATATCTCAGCAACCTCCGATTTGCTGATGACATTGTCCTATTCAGCAACAATGGAGACGAATTACAGCAAATGATTGAGGACCTTAACCGAGAAAGTGTAAGAGTGGGGTTGAAGATTAATATGCAAAAGACAAAGATAATGTTCAATAGCCTGGAAAGGGAACAAGAATTCAGGATCGCCAGTCAGCCTCTAGAGTCTGTAAAGGAGTACGTTTATCTAGGTCAATTACTCACAGGGGACCCTGATCACGAGAAAGAAATTTACAGAAGAATAAAATTGGGTTGGAGTGCATACGGCAGGCACTACCAAATCCTAACTGGGAGCTTACCACTGTCGTTGGAAAGAAAAGTGTACAATCATTGCATTCTACCGGTGCTAACATATGGGGCAGTAACTTAGAGGTTAAAAAAGAAGCTCGAGAACAAGTTAAGGACCGCACAAAGAGCGATGGAACGAAAAATCTTAGGACTAACGTTAAGAGACAGGAAGAGAGCGGTGTGGATCAGAGAACAAACGGGGATAGCCGATATTCTAGTTGACATTAAGCGGAAGAAATGGAGCTGGGCAGGCCATGTAATGGGTAGGATGGATAACGGGTGGAGGGTTACAGAATGGATACCAAGAGAAGGGAAGCGCAGTCGAGGTCGCCAGAGAACCAGATGGGATGATGAAATTAGGAAATTTGCAGGCGCAAGTTGGAATACGCTAGCGCAAGACAGGGGTAATTGGAGATCGCAGGGAGAGGCCTTCGTCCTGCAGTGGACTTAAAATAGGCTGATGATGATGATGATTGTATGCGTACGTGACAAATGGGAGGATGATGTCCCAGTTTGTATGCTCCGATGAAACGTGCATGGCGAGCATGTCACCAAGGGTTCGATTGGAACGCTCCGTAAGTCCGTTAGTTTGAGGATGGTACACCATGGTGGTCCCGTGAACTCTGCGGCATTGAGCAAGCAGAGCTTCAACCACCTGCGACAATACACGTGGCCTCTATGGCTCAGCAGTTCCCGATTGTGGGCCATGACGAAGAATGAAACGATGGAGCAGAAAGGATGCAACGTCACTGGCGGTTGCTGCAGGTAGAGCGGCGGTTTCAGCCAAGCATGTAAGGTGATCAACTGCGACAATAATCCATCGTTTGCCAGCAGGTGTCAGCGGTAGCGGCCCGTACAGGTCAATTCCCATACGGTCGAAGGCACGAGCAGGGAACGGAAGCGGCTGTAATAAACCGTGGGCCGGATGAGGCGGAGATTTGCGGCGTTGGCATTGCGGGCACGGGCGGACAAACTTTTGGACAAAAGTCAATATTCTTCGCCAGTAGTAACGTTGCCGCAGGCGCTCATACGTCTTCAAAACACCGGCGTGTGCACATTGTGGGTCAGTATGGAAAGACGCGCACATGTCGGAACGCAAAGTCCTAAGGATAACTAGGAGCCACTTGCGACCATCGAGCTGGTAGTTGCGTTGATACAAGAGGTTATCTCGGACAGTAAAATCGGCAGCCTGGCGACGCAGGGAGCGGGAGATCGGAGATGCTGGCAAGCCAGAAAGGAGATCCAAAAGAGAGGCCACCCAAGAATCCTTGCGCTGTTCTGATACGAAGGTGTCGATGTCGATCGACGACACCGTCTCAAAGGTGGAGAGGGGGGCAGTGTCGCCTAGAGCACAGCACGGGCCTGGCCCGGGCCCGTTTTTACGTTGGGCTGCCCGCCCGAGCCCGATCAAAACTTTTAGGGCAAAACCCGGGCCCGGCCCGGGCCCGGAAATAATCTACGTTACCCGCCCAGCCCGGCCCGCCACCCCTTTACCTTAGGCCCGAGCCCGGCCCGAGCCCAGATCGATACCGGCCTGAACCCGGCCTGAGACCGAAAAATATGTGTTTTTCAGAGGTGAGACGCCCGAGAATAACTCGCTGCATGTTACATGCACACAACCAGAAAGCCCGACCCCGGCCCGAGCCCGCGTCAAAAACCCGAGCCCGGCCCGGGTCCGGGTCAAAAAGCACACGCCGTGCCCGAGCCCGGCCCGAGCCCGAGAAAAAACTGCTCTACCACGAGCCGGGCAGGGCCCGGGCTTTCGGGTAAGCCCGAGCCTGTGCAGTGCTCTAGTGTCGGCTGGCAGCGGAGAGCGGGACAAAGCGTCAGCGTCAGTGTGCTTGCGGCCTGAGTGGTAGATGACGTGTATGTCGTATTCTTGAATGCGAAGAGCCCAGCGAGCAAGGCGTCCAGACGGGTCTTTTAAAGAGGATAACCAACAAAGGGCGTGATGGTCAGTAACCACATTGAAAGGTCTGCCGTATAAGTAGGGCGAAACTTCCCGACTGCCCCAACGATGGCAAGTCATTCTTTTTCTTTGACGCTGTGTTTGCGTTCCGCTTTGGTCAGCGCACGACTGGCGTAAGCAACGGCGTACTAGAAGTAGCCAGGCTTGCGCTGTGCAAGGACAGCGCCAAGCCCAATACCACGGGCATCGGAATGCACTTCAGTTGGTTCGGTGGGGTCGTAGTGTAGCAGTAAAGGCGGAGACGCCAGGAGACGGCGTAAGGTCACGAACGTGGTGTCGCATGCAGGAGACCAGGAGGATAGGTCCTTGGCGCCACGTAAGAGTTGTGTCAGAGGTGATATCATCGAGCCAAAATTGCGAACAAAGCGTCTCAAATAATAACGGAGGCCGATGAAGGCGCACAGTTCTTTGAGTGTTTTAGGTTTAGGAAACTCTGCCACAGCGCGATGTTTTCATGGGTAGGGGCAACTGTTGTCTTGGGATACGACCTGACCTAGAATCATGAGCTTGAGCGCGGGGAACTGGCACTTTTTCAGGTTCAGTTGCAGCCCTGCGTTGGTAAAGGACGTCAACACTTGCCTAAGGCGGAGAAGATGCGAAGAGAAATCAGGGGCGAACACAACGATGTCGTCGAAGTAGCATAAACACCTGCTCCATTTTAGGCATACAAGATATTGTCCATTATTCGTTCAAACGTAGCAGGCGCATTACATAGGCCAAATGACATCACATTAAGTTCGTATAAACCATCTGGAGTAATGAATGCGGTTTTTGAGCGATTAACTGCTGGTATCGGGACCTACGAGCAGCCCGAGCGTAAATCCCACGAAGAGAAGAATTCAGCGCCTTGCAGCTGCTCAGGGCGTCGTCAATGCACGGTAGAGGGTACACGTCTTTTCGCGTTATCTTGTTAAGACGGTGGTAATCGACGCAGAACTGAATGGAACCATCTTTTTTTGTGACAAGATCCCCGGTGATGCCCACGGGCTATAGGAAGGTCGAATGACGCCGCACTAAAGCATGTCGTCGACGTGCTCACTGATCACCTGACGCTCCTTGGCTGAGACGTGGTACTGACGCTGCCGCAACGGCGCGTTGGAACCAGTGTCGATGTGGTGGCTGACGGTTGACATGCGACCCAGAGCAGGCTGAGCGACATCAAAAGAAGAACGGAACTGGGCAAGCAGGTGAAGAAGCTGGGAGCGCTGCTCGGAAGTAAGGTCATCGGCAGTATAAGGTCACGAAATCTTGCATTTGTGTGAGCAGGGGGGAGCGACTAGAAAAGAGAGAGAAAGAAACGAGAAGGGAAAGATAGGGAGGTTAAACAATGACGTGCCCGGTTGGCTACCCTACGCTTGGGGAGAGGGAAGGGAGAGAAGACTGTCGTGGAAGAGAGGGCCTTGTCAGCCACTAAGGGGCGCCTGGTCAAATCGCGCTGCCTCCTCAAATCATCGTAGCTTTGGTACAAATTCATGAGCTCGGCTACGGTGCGCGGACTCTTGGCGATCAACATTTGGAAAATATCATCGCCGATGCCCTTCAAAATGTGTTTCATTTTTTCATTTTCGGGCATAGAAGCATCCACACATTTGCATAGGTCGAGAGCCTCTTCGATATAACAGGTGCATATTTCAGCGGGTTGTTGCGCTCGCTCTCGTAACCGATACTCGGCGCGCAACTTGTGGACGGCGGGGTGACCGAAAAATTCAGCGAAACTGGTCTTCAACGCTGACCAGGACTGAAAGTCGGCTTCATGATTTTTAAACCAGAGGTGAGCCACACCCACAAGATAGAAGATGGCAGCATTTAACTTGGCGGTATCGTCCCATCGATTGTGCAAGCTCACCCGTTCGTAGGTAGACAACCAGTCACTGACGTACTGCTCATCCGTACCGCTGAAAACTGCTGGATGGCGGAGCGGGAGAGCGCCCGAGCAGGCAATGGAGGGTGGCGGCGACGTCCGCTGGGGAGAGTCAGGCATGACGGGAGGCAGAATCCGAGACCGGAGTTCCAGGGTGTAGATGTTCTTGAATACCCAGCATCTCCACCAATTGTAAAGGGGTGTATTGAACAATTCAGATGGTAGCGTACGTCTGTTCGTAACCGAGAAGGAAGGTGACGCAGAGTAGGAACAGCTGGTTGCCTGAACGGCTCACACTCGCGCTCAGCACTGGCGATCCAGCTGGCCGACTGGTTGCACTGCAGACATTGAGTAGATGATTTGGCATGCCTTGTCCTTGTGCTCTTCTTCTTCATTACACATGTATAAAAGTCGACTTGCTTGACCCGCAGGTCATATTTTCTATTATCACCTACTGTGCTTGGTGCTATCGTTGTGATTCGAATGTTGCTTGCTTTTCTGGGCACAGGTTCTCCCAATAAACGTTAGTTTCGTGATAGTAGTAGTAGTAGTAGTAGTAGTAGTAGTAGTAGTAGTAAAACTTTATTATATTCAGAAACCGGACCGTCCAAATGGGTGGCTCCCTAAGCAGCCCCGATCTTGAAGCACAGCTATGGGCTGTCCATCGGGCCCGCGACGCAGCAGAGAGGCTCGGCCTTTCTGTACCGACGTGGGAGCGGCCCGCTACGTGCTGACGCGTGTTCCGAGGGACCGTAATAAAGTTTTATCATACCATACCATACCATACCGGACAGGCTCCTACCCCAGTCCCCAGAGGGGGTAGGGGGGTTAAAGACGGAGTTTGCCAGCAGGGTGGTGCCCCTATTCCAAGGCCCCACTAGCACGGGCCATCCGCTCCGCTCGTTGGATCAGTCGTACCTAATCTTCCAGGGCCGGGCTAGACAGCAGCGCTTCCAATTCGTTCCATGTGCCGCTTGTTTCGTGTTCTTCTCCGTGTTCGGCACACTCTAACGTGATGTGAAAGAATGTTGGTGTTGCTCTACACCACGGGCATATCCGTGGGGTAGATCAGGTGGAGTGTGTGCAAATTTATGTAGGTGTTCGTCTGTAATCTTCGCAACACAGTTCCCTCCGCAGCGCGGAGTTCGCCATGCGGAGGTGGATAGATCTTTCTATTTTCTCTGAAGTATTTCTGAATTGTTGCAAGGCAGGGGTCTAGGGGTGTAGGGTCTTCTATTGCAGAGTCTGGGGCGGCACGGTGATTTGTAAAGCCTCGAGCCGCCTCGTCCGCATGCAGGTTCCCGGTGACGCCCTCGTTAGAGCACTGCACGGGCTCGGGCTTACCCGAAAGCCAGGGCCCGGCCCGGTCCGTGGGCCGGGCCGGGCCGGCCGGGTAGAGCAGTTTTTTCACGGGCTCGGGCCGGGCTCGGGCACGGCGTGTGCTTTTTGACCCGGGCCCGGGCCGGGCGCGGGTTTTTTGATGCGGGCCCGGGCCGGGCTCGGGCTTTCTGGTGGTGCGCATGTAACGCGCAGCGAGTTATTCTCGGGCGTCTCAACTCTGAAAAACATGTATTTTTCGGTCTCGCGCCGGGTTCGGGCCGGTTTCGACCCGGGCTCCGGCCAGGCTCGGGCCTAAGGTAAAGGGGTGGCGGGCCGGGCCGGGCGGATAACGTAGATTATTTTCGTGCCCGGGCCGTGCCCGGGCCGTGCCCGGGTTTCGCCATAAAAGTTTTGATTGGGCTCGGGCGGGCAGCCCAACGTAAAAACGGGCCGGGCTGAAAAAATCGGCCCGTGCAGTGCTCTAGCCCTCATGCCCCGGTGCCCAGGTCACAGTTTGGATGTATTGAACCGTGTGGTCCCATCCAGTCCCGACAAGTATTCGGAGCACCTGTGCTCCAACTTTGCCCCTTAGATAGTTTTTGCAAGCTTTCTGTGAGTCTGTAATTATCGTTAATAGAGCTTTTCGCGTCCAGGCCTCTTTTACTGCGAGCGCAATTGCAACCTCTTCTGCTGTTGTTGTAGAAGCGCGATCTATTGCAGCGCAGGCTGTAATTTTCCCTCTAAGGTCCCTGAGCACTGCCACCGCCTTCCTTGCATCTGTCTGATAAGGCAAAGCGTCAGCGAATCTTGCCGTATTCATGTATTTTGTCATTTTTATGTATTGTGCCCTAGCCGTTCTTCTCCCAGAATGCAGGGTAGGATCCATGTTATTGGGTACGCGGGATACCGTGTACCATTTGTACCATTCTCTAAGTTCGTTGGGTATCTCACTAGTTTCTTGATCTTTCGTGATGAACAAGTTTTGCTACTGTGTTTTTCACCGTCACTACAACGTGACATTTGGTCGAGGTGCTTGGCGTTCATGTACGCCCCCCCCCCTCTCTCCACAAAGCCGTGATCCAATTCGGAACACCGAAGAGAACACCAATATTACCGTGAACCATCAAGCTGGCCGCCGGCTACAAAACCTGCACCCGGAGCACTGTACTTCTACCCGAGCTGACCAGAAGACCAACACCAAGTCAGTAGGTACAATCACAGCTCCAGCTTCCCCTGCCCTGCTGCAACAACCTCGGTAGCCACCGACCTTTCGTGGATCATCGGCTGAAGACCCAGAAACCTGGCTGGAGCCCTACGAATAGTCAGAACGTTCAACAACCAGAACTGCGAGGACAAGCTGTGCCATATCTATTTCTCTTTGGATGACTCTGCTCGGACACTGTTTGGACATGGACGGAAAGTGTGATAGAGCAAAATATGTTAGGCGCAATGTTTGGGAACATTGTTTACTGTGAGGTGAGTAAATTAAGAAAAATAAAAGCTTCAGCCCGCATCATATAATTATAGCAGGCAAAGTTAAGGGATAGGAAGAGCAGTAGTGTATCAGAGAGTAAACGGGGTGAACTGATATTCCAGTTGACATTAATTAAAAGAAAATGGAGCTTGGCAGGCCGTGCAATGCGAAGGGTAGATAACCGGCGAACCATTAGAGCTACAGAATGTGTGCCAAGAGAAGGGAACCGCAGTCGAGGACGACAGAAAAGTAGGTGGGACGATGAAATTAGGAGATCTGAAGGGCGCAAGTTGGAATCAGCTAGCGTAAGACAGGGGTAAATGAAAACCGCATGGAGAGGCCTTCGTGCGGCAGCAGACATAAAAATAGGCTGATGATGATGATAATAAGTTATTCACCCTAATTGTTCCGCAAATAAGGCGCTTGAGAAGCTGTTGTGTAGAGACGCTTCAGATGTTTTTTTTTCTTTTGTGCCTTCGCCGCTGTAAGATTTTCAGCATTTTCATAATGTTCAGGGTCACTCTGTCGACTCACTTTACTACAGACTCGGTTGTAGCAAAAATTGCACTAATAGTGATCACTGAGTGGTTCACATGCATTACTCGCTATTACGTTCTCACAAATGGCAGTGTTGCATTGGCATTAGGTTTACAAAGCTTGTTCTTAAAATCAATAAATATTGTCACGGCAAACAGTATAACCGAAAATATATTTACAAAATATCTACAGCGGGCTGTAGCACTGCCAAGATGGCCGAAAGACAATCTCTTCAATCGTCGTCGTCTTCACCCAAATGTTCAATGTCATCTTTGTCCCATTGCGCGCAGTCTCGTAACATTAACCTCCGGCCAGAAAAGCGCCGACCCGGGGCCTAAGACAGGGAGGTGGGCGTGATGTATGGTTTTAGGCGGGCCACGTGCATGACGTCTGAGGAAGGAGAAGACGTGGTAGGATCGAGCGGGGCTCTTTCGTAAGTGACATCTGTCAATTGTCGCAGGACGCGATAGGGGCTAGAGTATCTCCAAAGTAGTTTTTCGGAAAGGCCAACGCGCCGAGACAGGGACCAGACAAGGACAATATCACCCGCGCTGAAGCGGGCGTCCCGGTGGTGGGCGTCGTACAACAACTTCTGTCGTGACTGCGACACCGAGAGGCGAAGACGGGCAATGTGACGTGCGTTTTCTGCTGTAGCAATGGCGTCGCGCGCGTATTCAGTAGGCAGTGCGGCAGGGGTCGAAATAAGTGTGTCAAAAGGGAGCGTTGGTTCTTGTCTGTATAGAAGATAGAAGGGAGAGTAGCCGGCGGTGTCATGGCGTGAGGAGTTATATGCAAAGGTGACAAAAGGTAGCACAGTGTCCCAGTCATGGTGATCAGACGAGACATACATAGAGAGCATATCAGTGATAGTGCGATTCAGATGTTCAGTAAGACCGTTCGTTTGGGGGTGGTACGCAGTCGTAAGTTTGTGTTTGGTGGTACAAGAATGAAGTAAGTCTTCAATGACTTTGGATAAGAAGTAGCGACCCCGGTCGGTGAGAAGCTGTCGAGGAGCGCCGTGATGTAAAATTACGTCTTGCATCAAGAAGCCAGCGACGTCTGTAGGGAAACTAGTCGGGAGAGGTCTTGTGATAGCGTAACGGGTCGCATAATCCGTAGCAACGGCAATCCATTTATTGCCAGCGGTGGAGAGAGGGAAGGGGCCGAGAAGGTCGAGGCCAACACAAAAACATGGCTCGGCGGGTATGTCAATAGGCTGGAGGAGCCCAGCTGGAGGAAGAGATTGCCGCTTCCAGCGTTGGCACGACGCGCAGGCAGCGACATAACGTTGAACAGAACGGTAGAGACCGGGCCAGAAAAAGCGTCGCCGTACACGGTCATACGTCCAGGAAACACCAAGGTGGCCGGCTGTTGGGACATCATGCAGTTACTCGAGTACGGTCGCCCGAAGGTGTGCGGAAACGACGAGTAGTAGTTCCTGTCGCTCGGGGTGCATGTTACGGCGATATAATGTGCCATTTACAATGACAAACAGGCGAAGTGACCGGTCCGACGAGCCAGACTGCAGGCCGTTGATGAGATCATTTAGAGACGTGTCCCGCCGTTGCTCGTCACCAATGTGGCTGAAAGCGGAGAGCGAGAAAAGGCCAGGTGGGGTATCCTCCGTGGTAGCTTCGGGGTCATCAACGGGGTGCCGAGACAAGCAATCGGCATCCTGGTGTAGTCGGCCAGACTTGTACACCACAGTGTACATGAATTCCTGGAGACGTAGAGCCCAGCGACCTAGACACCCAGCGACCTAGACGCCCAGTTGGGTTCTTGAGGCTCGAAAGCCAGCACAGAGCGTGGTGGTCAGTGGTAACAGTAAAAGGCCGCCCGTATAAGGAGGGGCGAAATTTGCTAACTGCCCAAACAAGAGCGAGGCATTCGCGCTCGGTAATGGAATAATTGCGCTCGGCAGGGGAAAGAAGCCGGCTGGCGTACGCAATAACTCGAACACAACCACGTTGGCATTGGGCTAAAACAGCACCAATGACATAGCCACTAGCGTCTGTGCGTACTTCAGTTGGAGCATTGGGATCAAAGTGGGCGAAAATCAGCGGGGTAGTGAGTAGCGTGATAAGTAGTGAAAAGGCTGTGGCTTGAGCGAAACCCCACGAAAACGGAGCGTCTTTCCGGAGAAGATCTGTTAGTGGACGGGCTATGTCTGCAAAATTTCTGACAAAGCGTCGGAAATACAAGCACAGGCCCACAAAGCTCCGAACATCCTTGGCACAAGTTGGTATAGGGAACTCGATGACAGCACGAACCTTGGCGGGGTCGGGACGGACGCCAGTTGAATCGACGAGATGCCCGAGGATGGTAATTTGGCGGCTACCGAAGTGGCATTTCGGCGAATTAAGTTGTAGCCCAGCCGCACGAAACACCGACAGGATGGATGAAAGACGTGTGAGGTGTGTGGCAAATGTCGGGGAGAACACGATCACGTCGTCCAGGTAGCACAGGCAGATAGACCATTTAAAGCTGTGCAACAGCGTGTCCATCATTCGCTCGAATGTGGCCGGGGCATTGCACAAGCCAAATGGCATAACTTTGAACTGATAGAGGCCGTCAGCTGTAACAAATGCTGTCTTTTCACGGTCCCTGTCGTCCACGGCGATCTGCCAGTATGTCATATGTAAGAGGCCGCCGGTGGCGCGAAAAAGAAAAGGAGCACGAGAAACACGGGGTTCCGAACGGCGCGAGGGCGCGAGGCGCACGAACCGAGGAATAGTCGAGGGATCAACGGCGCTGTCCGTTGAGTTTCAACGTGGCACCGGGTCAGGAAGGTCGCATCTCCAGCTACGTTCTGGCGACGGGAGACTTGGGGGTCTGGTTGAGTCCGTGACGCTGGCCGTTCAAGGTGTGGCCGTCGACCTCGGCAAGTTCGGGCGAGGCTCCTGGACGGGCTGCAGCTTCTCACGGCAGGACCAGGCACCCCAGAGAGGATCCCCCTTCTGCGGCAGACCGGCACGTTCGAATCTCCTCGGGACGCCACGTCGGCACTCCTGAAGAAGTTGCGACGCATCCCGACGCTAGGCCTAGGCAGGTGGGCCTAAGCTACGGCGAACGCCATCAATGAGGAGATGATGAGCTCGCCACCGATGGAGCACTAATGAGCTAAACACCGACAAAAGAGACGACGCGACGACAGCGAGGCACAGACGTCTGCAGAATCGACAACGGCGCTGAATTCGAAGAGAAAGAGCCGACGAGCTTCGGACTCGGACAAACGTGCAACGACGAACACAACAAGGTGACTCTTATTCGCCGCGTCCCAGCGTTAATACAAGGTTGCCTGACTTTGGTGGATTAGCCGCCACAGACGAGTGTAGGCACAAATAGGAACATTCTTAGTATATTAGGCTTTAGGTTGTAACTTCGTTAGTATTGTCCCCGCGGTGTGTTTTAGTGTGCTTGTTTATTTTTTGTTTCCTTTCGTTCGGGTCTTGGGTTCGTGCGTAATTAAAAATCCTTTTGCTGTGTTGCCATGCGCCTGCCTACTCCATCTCCTCTAACACCTGCACGCCCCCGAGATCGGTGACAAAACAAATCACACAGTAACCAGAGCGCAGGTCAATGGATGAAAAAAAGGTCGCGCCGTGAAGGCAATCCAGAGCGTCATCAATTCGTGGAAGAGGATATACATCCTTCTTGGTGATCTTATTGAGATGCCAATAATCAACGCAAAATCGCCAACTGTTGTCTTTCTTTTTAACTAAAGCAACAGGGAAAGCCCATGGACTCGCGGACGGCTCAATAATGCCTTTTGACAGCAGCTTGTCAACCTCTTGTTGAATAACTTGGCGCTCGGATGGTGATACGCGATAAGGTCGCCGGTGAATCGGATGCGCATCGCCAGTATGTATGCGATGTTTCACGAGAGAGGTTTGACCTAAGGAACGGCCGTCAAAGTCGAAGATGTCGGAGTATGTGACGAGGAAATGTCGGAGGTCGTCGACTTGGGAGGGCAGAAGGTCCGGGGAAATCATCTTTGTGATAGCGCTCTGTACCGACGGAGAAGTGGGCCCGTCATCGGACAAAATAGCTGACGTAGGATCAGGTGACAGCGATGAGATCTGGCACTCATCTGATGGTGACAGGGTGGCCAAGACTATGCCTTGGGGAAGAACTTGAGGACAGAGTCCGAAGTTCTAGAGGGGCAGGCAAGTCTGGTTTGTCGCAACCGTCACAACAGTGTGGGGAAAGGAAATTTTGTGCGACAAAAGGACACTGGTAGACGGAGTAACCACATAGTCACCATCCGGTACACTGGGGCAAGGTACAGCGACAATACAGGTGAGTGCTGAGGCCGGCAAACGAACAAACTCTGCACAAGAGAGCTGGCTCTGGACTACGTCAGGAGCGTCTAGTGAAGAGGGGAAGTCAAGTTCAACGATACCAGCCGAGCAGTCAATTACAGCAAAGTGGTCAATCAAGAAATCAAGGATTGCGTCATGAGGGCAGTGACGAATAACATGAAACAACACGGACGTGTGGCGGCCAGCGACGCTCACGCGTGTGGTGCACATTCCAAGCGCGGCTGGAGTTCCACCGTCAGCGACACGCACAACGCGGGACTCTGCAGGTGTGAGCACTTTGTGTAAGCGTTCACGGAGATCACAGCTCATGACACAAATATGTGCACCGGTGTCGATAAGGGCGGTGACGGGTAAGCCATCCACTTCTACGGCAAGTTGGTTCTCGTGCGTGGGCAAGGTCAAAAGAGGCTTTTCAGGTCGTGGCTCCAATGCAGCGTCACCTCCGGGAGCTGCATTGCTCAGTTTTCCTGGGAAGAGCGGCCAGAGGCGTGCGGCGATGAATAGCGGCGGGGCAGAGGGTACCGGGAACGACGGTCGTGCGGAGAAAGTGAACGGCTGGAGCTCCGGGTTGGTACAGGAACGTCTCGGAGCGGTGAGCTGTTACGAGCGGGAAACTGCCGGGGTCGATTGTCGTCGCGGCGAATGTCAAAAAATGAGCGAGGGGAGGAAGGTTGGCGATACCGGCAGTGACGGGAAATATGTCCAACGCCGTGGCAATGAAAACATATGGGCTTATCGTCCTGGGTTCTCCACTGGGCCGGATCACGATAGCGGCGCAACGTCGCTGTATTTCTGTAAGACGGAATAACAGAACTGACCCGAGGGTGAGACAGGGATGCAACAGGCTGGAGTCCTGCGTTAGCCAGCTCTTCCCTCAGATGGCTTGGATTATAGCTCTGCACGGGCCCGGGCCGGCCCAAAATCCCGGACCCGGCCCGGCCCGCGGGCCGGGCCGGGCCGTCCGAAGCGTTTTTTTTTGGCGGGCTCGGGCTTGAGGCCACGGGCCCGGGCCGGACTCGGGCTTGAAGCCACGGGCCCGGGCCAGACTCGGGCCCGCTTATTAAAGGACCTAAGTAGGCCTTCGAGCACACGCAACCGTTATGCATTGCATGGTTCAATGCATTCGGTGCCAAGCTGAAGTGACACGTGCAAAATGACTGTCATCATCATCAGCCTATATTTATGTCCATTGCAGGACGAAGGCCTCTCCCTGCGATCTCCCATTAACCCTGTCTTGCAATAGGTGATTCCAATTTGCGCCTGCGAATTT